>NC_091128.1:114371821-114744321 GCF_040183065.1 Periplaneta americana
TCCAATCCCTGTATATCATGGCATCTGTGCAGAAGAAATTACTATCAACTCCTCTCTGCTTTGTCGTCCTTCGTGCGATAACTTCGTTGTAGGATTCGTTGGATGGTAAGGCCATTTTCATCCTTAGATCCTCTATAAAGAAGGTTTCTCTAGCAAGTAAGTACATATATCTGTTCGGTGCGAATTTTCCTGCTCCAAGTGCTCTCTTCAGAAATCTGGCCTTGACTTTTTCGATTCTTTCCATATCGCTGATTGATAACTTGTCCCAAATTATTTATAGTCCATATGTAACTACGTGATTTAAGTCTTTACCGGGTAATTTAGTAAAATCGTGCAAAAATTAAACAGGAAATAGAGGATGATTTATTGAACATTTTTAGATATGGCTCTTGGAGTTTGTGAGATCAGATTCCTGTTCGTCTGAATGGCCATATAGGCTTATGTACACATGTGCTTGGGGTTGGTGCAAAGAGTTTTGTCGGAGTTGTTGTAGGATGTACCCCTTGCTGTCCGTGAAAGGATGTGGCTGCATCACAAAGAAGCACCGCCTCATTTCAATATATCTTAATGTCGTCTATCATCTGATATCTTCTTCTGCCCCGAAATCTTCTCCCGTTCACCATTCTTTCAAGTGCATCCTTCTGTAGCCACTTTCTTCTCATCCAGTGACACAGACAATTCCTTTTTCTCTTTCTGATCAGTTTCAGCATCATTCTTTCTTCACCCACTCTTTCCAACACAGCTTCATTTCTTATTCTCTCTGTCCACTTCACGCGCTCCATTCTTCTCCACATCAACATTTCAAATGCTTCTATTTCGTCGTAATGTCCATGTTTCTGTCCCACTAGTTTCTGCACTTCACTAGTCTCTTCCTTAGTTCTTTTTCCAGAGATGCGCAAAAGATGCTCCTTTTCCTATTAAAAGCTTCCTTTGTCATACAGCGTATTCCGAATCTCACCGGACCGGTGGACAACAATGACGTCACGCTGCAGTAAAATAGGAACAAAACTGCTGGAAGGTTGGATGGCTGTCATGGCTGCTGTACAAGTTGTTGTCTGTGCTACGCTAGCAAGATTTTGCGAAATTTCCGTACTGTCATCTCGTTCAAAGAAAAGAGAGCATAAACAATTTATTTCTTGAACCAGTAGTAATAACTGGTCCGTTGACATGTTCGTTCATAAGCCATTAACATATTTTTTTTACGTTATGCTAATTATAAACAATACAGCAGAAGACACCGCCATCACACAACAGTGCACGATGTCATTCGTCTGCTAATTCCCGCCCTATACAAGAACCAATCAGATTCACTGATGGCGGCTGATGAAGACTGCCACCACCTCTGCAAGCTGATGGCACCGGTGCAACATGACGTCAATGACGTCATCGGTGGAATTCGGAACACCGTGATGCCATCGGGTTGCTCAGCGCTGAGATTCGGAATACGCTGATTGCTATCCTCCTTTTGACTTCCTGGCTGCAGCTCATTTTACTGCTTATAGTACATCCCAAGTATTTGAAGCTATTCACTTTTTCTACTGTCTCATTTAGAATTCCCAAGTATACATTCTTTAATTTTCTTGTGAAAACCATGGTCTTCGTATTGTTTGCATTTATCTTCATCCCATACTGCTCACAGCTGTCATTTAGCTGTGTATCGTCTCCTCTTCTGCTAACAACGCCATATCATCAGCAAATCTTATTCAGAATATTATAGATTTATTAATTTGTCCTACAGAATAATATCTGTAATATTGACAATTAATATTTGAGGAGAAAAATTCGCTCCGGCGCCGGGGATCGAACCCGGGTTCTTGGTTCTACGTACCAAGCGCTCTGACCACTGAGCTACGCCGAATTCAACCTTCCTCCTTCAGGCCACAAACATTGAAGGAGGAGGGTTCGGTCCGGTACTGTGGATTGAATTCGACGTAGCTCAGTGGTCAGAGCGCTTGGTACGTAAAACAAAGGACCCGGGTTCGATCCCGGCGCCGGAGCGAATTTTTCTCCTCAAATATTAAATCTTATTCACTTGATTCTTCTTTCTCCTAATTTTAACTCTCCCTATAGAGAAAAGGATATCGAAAAGGTGTCTTTGAAAGTGTGGAGCAATATTTAAAGGCTACAGCGTTCTAAATTTGCATCCCTGTCACTATTTGTTTATGCTACATACATACGAAACTTTAACCAACGTAGACAGCTGCGAAACCGTAAAAGCGAACCCATTAAGTGGGGTTTAATACAACTTTATTACATTCTTCTATGTAGTTGCACTGCCATGCTTTTGTTTCTTTTACATCATTATGGTTTTTAACTGCTCTTTCTGACGCTCCCTCTGGTCACAAATTATATTTTAATTGACTCTATTTAGTTATATGAACGCTAAAATAAGCTGTGATTTTATTCGGTACGGCTAGCCACCAGCAACAAAGCGAAGTTGTAACAAAAAATTTGTAGTTATAATTGGCACATGTTATCATTTCCAGTATTATTTTTACATTTACTAAAAACAGTTCTCTGCTATGACAACGCATGCGACTATAAATAGGTCTGCAATGTAAATGGTTCGATTCACGGCAGTGAATTATAAATTGTATGGTCTAGAAGTGTGGTGTTAATAGTTTTCTTAAGAGAAGGTATTACGACGTGCTAACCACATGTCACAAAACTCAATGTATAACGAGAAGAGCAGACATTATAGCCATCGGTTGCCGGAATCAAAGAAGCCTCATTCTTGACCCCACTGTCCGTTTTGAGATGGATGATCAACAAGCCAATAACGTTAACGATGAAAAGAAGTCTATTTACAATCCATGTATTCCTCACTTCAGTGAGAGATACAAAATTAATATTAATATACAGTATAGGAAGTGAAAGGACTTCTTTTTGGCGCTAGGGGAATTTCATTTAAGTTAACCAAAATCATTATCGTTTCTCTTAAATTTTCTAATGAGGACATTAATAAAATTTGTCTAATGGAATTGAGAGATTCATTATCCATTTTACACAATCACTTGTATAACACTACGTAATGTTTATTTTACTTTATTTCATTACTCTTCATTGTACTTCCATCTCATGTTTCTCCGAAATCAAATTGTACTTTATTTTTAAATTTATCATTATTCTGTATTTTCTCCGCAAATCATATTATATTTTATTTTTAATTTAACCTCTGCTTTGTATTCTGGATCCTAGTGGTCAGCCATAGATGTCGGCCAGATGTCCCAAATGTGGAATTAGTAGTAGTAGTAGTAGTAGTAGTAGTAGTAGTAGTAGTCAGAATCTAAATTTATAGCTACAGTAGCGACTGGTCTCCAGCCTTATAGTTAGATCATGTCATTAGAAAGCACGAAGAAAAAAATCTATATTGTTTATATGATATAATTCTGACATGAGAAACCGTGTACCTGTTTCTTTCAATTGAGGCGTTTCCTGAAATAAGAACTTAACGTACAATGCATCGTTTTCCCATTTCCAGCATACCTATATTGCAATTCTTAATAACACATCTCCTCCTGACAAAACACTTTTTCCTCCAAGAAACACAGCGCTCTGTAGGAACATTTGAATGTAGTTCTGCGCAATGCTTTTAAACCAGATCTAAAATGATTGATCCTCTGTATCTAAAAAAAGATTTTATAGCTAAGTTCTTGTTTTCCAGAGAATGCCTAAATTATTGTCACTTCTGGAACCGCCACTACTCAAATGTACAGAGCAGTCACTTCGGTTCTGGGCCGAGGGAGTTGGCCGAATGGCATTGGGTTGATATAACACCACCTCAAGGCCACGTAATGCGCGTGTTATGCAGTGAGCAGTGCGATAAGCTCTTAAAGATCTGGACGTGTCGTTTCTTTGGAATGTAATTTCAGTGTGTGTACATTAAGTTAGTTTGATAGATAATTTAAATGCCAGCCGAAGAGTTTACGCTACAACGGAGAATTTTTATGTAGCCTATGACATGTGAGAAAAGCACGCTGGAAATACAAGTCAAAATTGCCGCTGTCTACACCGCTCGTCTCTCACCACGCATGCATGTACTCTAATGGCCTACATCCGAGCCGAAAGCTCTCTTTATAACAAATCCTGGTATGTTCTTCATTCCAGGACCATCAGGATATACCTTTCCAGCGTCGTCCCAGTACAGTCGAATGACAGACTGTGTGGCCATATTTCTTCATTTGCTTGAAAAAATCTACAGGTCTTCAAGAAATTAGTATTAATATATTATTTTATTATTGTAGCAGTTTTCAGTTTTCATATACTGTTCTAATTTCAAATATGAAAGTCCATACATACGCACATACATGCGCACACGTGAATGCACACAAGTGCACACATACAAATGTTTAATTTGCCAACCATTATTTTGTAACGCTTTGATCCAGTGGGATTATCATGTCTATTGTAACTCTGATATTTTATTAATGAAATAAATATTATTATAAGCTTATATTATTCTGTACTGTTTTATGATTTACTGTATGTCTATTATTACGCTTAATACACTAATAATAATAATAATAATAATAATAATAATAATAATAATAATAATAATAATAATAATAATAATAATAATAAGAGCGATGAACTGAAAATTATTCTGCGGAGCCAGATGCGAACCCCAGCGTACCCTCCGACGTAAGACTTGTGTTGGGCTCTGGTTGCCCTTTGGAATTCCCAGTAAATCGTCATCGTCAACATCATTGCGAATGTAGCGTAGACCAGCGTCAATGACGCAGCCTGGGCAGCGACTTTGTCAATAAATTGATATACACAATTAGTATCATATGGATGAATGACGGACAGTCAAGTACCCGATATTATACGAAAGGATATTATTATTATTATTATTATTATTATTATTATTATTATTGCTTTTTATTTTTATTGATATTTCCAAGAGGGTGAATTATAGCGCTACATCCTTCCGACTGAACTTTTGCGCAGACCTCCACTTTTTGTGATACGCATTTCAACCCACACGATCTGATTACGCTAACAAGCAAACATTCCCTTGGGGCAGATAAAAAGTTAGTTTTCTTTTTTCCATCATGTTAATAATGTCAAAACAAGTGCTTGTACAAATTCTGGCCACTTGAGCGCAGTTACGAAGTTCTTAAAAAAATAAATTTCCCTAGGGCCGTATACAGAAAGAACACTTGAGCTATTTTTCAACAGATTCCCCACTGAAATTGAGGCATTTATCATACCATGAGATCGACAGGGAGGTGCAGACGACTGTCACACACTAGTTCCGATTCCAGGCGGCAGACTTCTACGACAAAGGGATACAAACGTTGATTCCACTGTATGACAAATGTCTCAATTCCGGTGGGAAATACGTAGAAAAATAGCTCAATAATTGCTGTATCTGTTTCAATAAATCTTTCCATGAAATTGTGTTTTCTTTCTGTAAACGGACCCAAGGAAACATTTTTACGGGTCTCGTAATTGTGCTCGAGTGGCCAAAATTTGTATAAGCACTTGTTTTGGTATTGCTAACATGGTGGAAAAAAATATAACTTTTTTACCTGCCCAACTGAGTATGTTTCCTTGTAAGATTCGCTGAATATCTAGAGTTCGATGGGACGGAATGATGCTGACACCTAACATAGGGAAATGGAAGAACCCCGATGAAAACTCAACTAGCGACTTTGTCACTACGAATCTTTTGAATGAAAAATCGTAGGCCTGAACGGGACTCAAACCCGGACAGCATGCATGAGGAACTCACGATCTACACAATGCAGCCACTAGAGAGAAATAAGAAATAACTAGAAAGATATAAATATTATTTAATTGTTAATTTCAAGATGAAACAAATATTTTGAGATGGTGATTTTAAAATACGGTAGGTCTACTCGGTATTCATGTCACATCATCGGCGTGAAAGCTGTTTCAAAGTGGCCTCACACTGATAAAATAATAATTACCATCAAAATAATAAATCGTTCACTAATTATGTAAATTAAGTAATTATAGAACATGGAATTACAAATATACTGCTGGGCTGAGGTAAATGCGTGTGAAATGTTGCGGAATAACGGCCAATCACAACTAAGCTTAATACATAATATAAGCATTGGAAGAGTGGTACTACTAAAATGGTACAAAATGGCTACAGCTTTATCCGGAAAGAGTGCGCGTGCAATGCTACTTTATAGTTGTATTTCGTTTGCGCTTTAATCCACTTTTTGCTTAGAGAGATCCAGCACGTTAACTCGCAATTTAAAAGGGCCATCATACTGCATTGAAAGTCCAAACGGAAAAGGTCCAAAAGCGATTGACCGATACTACACAGGCAAACGGTGATGCTATTTCAATTATACACCTTGTTGATTTAATCTGAATATTAATGAACTTCATAATTAGAGCTATGTATATTCATAGTTTTCCACGTTTCCCCATTTAATACAGTTCGTAACCAGAGAATCTGCGAATTTCTGTGTGCATATTTTTAACGATCCTATCTTTGGATTTTCGGAAATACATGCATGAAATGCATACTAATCAAGCTTCACTTTGACGGTTGCACAACCAAACATTGCTTATATATTACACAAATAAATATATCTGGATATAGCTGGGAAGTTTCTATACACATTAAAGTTGTAAGAATAAAATACTACAACAAGTCATGTGCAATGCAGAGAACAAAATTATACTGAAAAATTTGTGCAGGGATTCATTTTATTTTTACTTCAATTTTTATTGTACCTGATTTTTTTAATGTACTCCCACCCCTCTACTTGTAAACTTCCAACTGTTCTCTACACAGAACCAAGCGTATACAGTCAAGGTCACCTTACGGTCATAGTAAACACAATTAATAGTACTGAGTTAGTGAGTATAGTACGTTCCAGAAATATGTTCGCGTTTTCCAGTGACGAAAGAGCTTTCAATATTGAATCATATTCTCACACAGGTACTGTCGTCCGTTTGCCTATGTCGCATCCAGGTTTCCCCCCACTCACTTCTGCTCGCCCCTCTGTAAAGACTAGTGGCTAGGCTGTCTTAGCTCTTTTCTGAAAACATTAATTTCTGTTAGGAATTGGACGTCTACGTAATATTATACAACTGTTTAAAATAACTTAAATAAAAGGGCCTCGTTAATTAATTGTCACGTGATTTCCCTCTTTTCTACGACCCTGCGATAAAAACATTTGAAAGGACAGTAGATAGCATGTCTGAGTAATTTTATCTTTTCGGATAGGGCAGAAGTGAAAATTGAATTTACAATACGTAAGGTACTCTTTTATGTATGTGTATGTATGTATTTATTCACACTGCAATGGGTATATACCCGAAGGTATATAGAGAAGGTACAGAATTATTTCAACATTAGTTACTACTACGAAGGATGAAAGTGGTAATTGGAATTAGGTACAATAGTCTATAATGCGATAATATTAAAAAAAAGAACTGAAGCCTGTATCAAAATGAACGTCCACCAATTTCAAAGTTGTGTTTAAGTATCCATATTATGATTATTTTTCAATTTAAATTAATTCTTTATATTGTACGCTAATGTGCTGTAGACAGTATAATGTACACTGCAGGAGGAATACTTCCGAATGGATAGCTCAGTTCGTAAGTAAAAACAATTATTTTTTAATGCTGTATGTATTTTGATTATACGAGTACAAAAACCTAATGCAAATTATCAAACTCAAAATCACGCATGATATTTCCTAGTTTACGTAAATAGATGAACCAATTTTCTTCCCTCCTATACCTAGTAAAGCGATTTGTTTGTATTTTACGCCAGCCGTGGAAGGGGCTAGCAAACGGTGTTTCCGGTTCTCAACAGTTAATCCAAAGGTATAGCCAGGTTAATATTAGAAATGTTAGTAAAAATAAAATGATGTCCCGGTACATATGGTAGGCTATACATATATAATGATAATAAAAACACGATTAAAGAGATGAAGAGACGAAAAGAGAAATTACTGCGTAATGTAAAATTGTTTCACTTTTTCTATGAAAAAGAGAATTAAAATAATCATTTTCAAATTTCTTTTATCTTCTCAATAAACGAAAAGCGACTAAGCAAAATCTGTGGAGTACAATATAGATCTCTGTAAAGTATACATTTTAAAACCACACTTGTAATACCGCATAGCTATAGTATGTACATATCGGCAACATAAGGTTTTCAATTTAAAATTCAATTGCAGTCCACTGACAAAATCCCTTCCGTTTTGTGGATTAGATCCGACAGCTGAAATGCTGCCAGTTTCAAAACTAAAATTCAGCTAGGATTATAGCACTGTCATATTTCCGTAATAGTCAACAAATGGAAATCGCCTTGCGACTTATTTTATTTTCTAACTCTTTAAAAACATTTTAAAATATAACCGCTACTCGTATCTATATTCTCGTACATTATACATTAACAATTTAACGATACATACATACATACATACATACATACATACATACATACATACATACGTACGTACGTACGTACATGCATGCATGCATACGTACATAGTTACATACGTACGTACATACATACATACATATATACATACATAAAGTGTTCTGCCCATGGACAGGTCTTTCACTGCAAAGCCAGCATTCTCCAATCTTACCTATTTCCTGCCTTCATCTTAGTCTATCATCTGATATCTTTTTCTGTCTCTAAAGCCCAGTTGCCACGGTGCTTGTTTCGTTGTGCGTTTCCTTGCTGGCCAGCAAGCTTGGTTCTCTGGTGGGTACGGCGATGGTTCCCGTGTTTGCTACGATGCTGGTTGCTGTTCATACGAAATTAGCTATTTTCATAATTCAAATTGGAAAATCATCTGCCGTGTCATCTGTTGCCAACACTCATGATAAAAAAAAACTAAACCGTGAGTGAAAAACAACTAAAATCCTACATTAACAATAGTAAATGCTGTAATAAGGTAATTAAACCAGAAGTGTAAAACAGCCAAATCCGATATTTAATTGCTGTTTCTTAGAAACTAAAGAATATAGAAAAAAAAAACAGATTTAGTTGGAAAACAACGAACATGGCGACATGGTTTCAACGTGATACTATATTATCATCATTGATTTCAGCCTGCAAACCAACACGGAAAATAGCAAGCAACCTATTCTCGAAGTCCAACGAGCTAGCCAACAAAGCAGCCACCAGAGCGCATTATTTCCAGAAAGTGAACACGCAGGGTAGCCATCAGCGCTCCCAACTTGGAATCCATCACAGAAACAAGCAACATGGGAACCGGACTTAACTCTTCTCCCGTTCACCATTCCTTCCAATGCATCCTTCGGTAGGAAGTTTCTTCTCAGCCAGAGACCTAACTAAGTCCTTTTTCTCTCGTTAACGCTTTGAAAGTTAATTTACTTTTTATGCAAAATATAAATTCCAAATTAATTATATAAATACGAAAAACTATTGATCTACACAGGTAAAGTTGGAGTAACCAATCTTGGAGTCAGATTATAACTACTATTAATTGAATTGAATTTAAAAGGGGGAGGGCTATAACAGCCCTAGCACTGCGACCTAAAAGATCTATTGCGCATCCCCATCATGATATCCCACAATTCCAATAGCTTGATGTTCTTAATGAACTGAATCAAACTATGGACTGGTACCGTTGATAGCTCATAAAGCTTTGGAAAGTGTTTCCCAAAGATGAGAGCTCTCTGATGAGCGAGTGCATTGCATTCTCACAGTAGATGAGTTACAGACTCATCTCCCTGTGAACAACGAGTGCAGGTTGAGTTGATATTGTGTCCCATTCTGTACAGACCGATTATTTAGTCCTGACAGCCCGGCGACGCGAAAGAGGGTAAGTAATAGGAGTAGTGGGGAGAGTTCCGGAATAGAGAAGGGCGAGCCATCGGTAAAGAAATGCATTCCAGCTTAACTGCACTAGAAACATACGTCTCTAACGCACGCGTGACATCTGATCGCTCCGAAGGCAAGCGAGTGACTAACCCAAACATCCTTTGACGCAACTAAATGAACTCGTCTGACGAAGGCGCACATTGCCGGCGACTTCAGGACTAAATAATCGTACTGTACAAGTTCTTCTTGAGGGCACAGTGTCCTGTAAGGAATCCAACTGCCCAGCGAAGCTGTTTCCTGCTCATTTTAACAAGTCACATGACTTGTTTTTATTAAGATCTCTTATGAGGGTCTTTGAGTATTTATAGCCCTCACTTGAGTTCCTGTAGTTTTTGTGTTTCTTGAGAGCCCAGTACCTACTATTAAGTACAATGCGCAAATGTGACGGTAATGATAATGAAACAGACATACTTGAATTATATTTTTAAGCGCTCATTTATCGATAGTTTACTGAAGAGTAAATACTAAGTTTTCCGGAATAATGTAATCAGTCTACATTCTTCATCAACCATACGTCTGATGGAACATAATATTCCACTTCTCGTCTCAAAATGCATTACAGTTGAACCCCCACATATTAAGCCTTAAGTCGATGTTAGGTCAAAGTTGTTTATACTCCGTCTAATACGGAGCTGAAATCTGTATTACAAGAAAAAAAAATGATTTGTGACAAATAATCTGTTCTAAAAGTCATTAACACATCAGAAAAGCAATGAGATTCATTCACAGAGTATGATTATTCCCATAACTGTACCACCTGCTAGTAAATATTGATTTATGAGACCAATTAAGACGAAGAGAACAAAAGAGTGACTCACCAACTGACGCTCTCAAGAGTGTTGGGGTTTGCCTCGTAGGAACAGAACAATAGGATGTCCGTGCTTTCGTTGACAGTCACATTCTCCGGACTCACTGTGACGATAGGAGGATCTGGAACAAAGATTAAACATCTCATGTTATAATCATCATTTCAAACTTAGGGAATTATATTTACTAAAAATAGAACTCTTACAGCAGAGTCCGTATAGGCCAGTTTCTCTCTGATGCTTTTCCAATTCACTGCGGGCTAAAGCAGGGAGATGCATTGTCACCTCTACTTTTTAACTTTGCTCTAGAATATGCCATTAGGAAAGTTCAGGATAACACAGAGGGTTTGGAATTGAACGAGTTACATCAGCTTCTTGTCTATGCGGATGACGTGAATATGTTAGGAGAAAATCCACAAACGATTAGGGAAAACACGGAAATTCTACTTGAAGCAAGTAAAGCGATAGGGTTGGAAGTAAACTGCGAAAAAACTAAGTATATGATTATGTCTCGTGACCAGAATATTGTACGAAATGGAAATATAAAAATTGGAGATTTATCCTTCGAAGAGGTGGAAAAATTTAAATATCTTGGAGCAACAGTAACAAATATAAATGACACTCAGGAGGAAATTAAACGCAGAATAAATATGGGAAATGCCTGTTATTATTCGGTTGAAAAGCTTTCGTCATTTAGTCTGCTGTCAAAAAATCTGTTAGTTAGAATTTATAAAACAATTATATTACTGGTTGTTCTGTATGGTTGTGAAGCTTGGACTCTTACTTTGAGAGAGGAACAGAGATTAAGGGTGTTTGAGAATAAGGTTCTTAGGAAAATATTTGGGGCTAAGAGGAATGAAGTTACAGGAGAATGGAGAAAGTTACACAACACAGAGCTGCACGCATTGTGTTCTTCACCTGATATAATTAGGAACATTAAATCCAGACGCTTGAGATGGGCAGGGCATGTAGCACGTATGGGCGAATCCAGACATGCATATGGAGTGTTAGTTGGGAGGCCGGCGGGAAAAAGACCTTTGGGGAGGCCGAGACGTAGATGGGAGTATAATATTAAAATGGATTTGAAGGAGGTGGGATATGATGGTAGAGACTGGATTAATCTTGCTCAGGATAGGGATCAATGGCGGGCTTATGTGAGGGCGGCAATGAACCTCCGGGTTCCTTAAAAGCCAATAAGTAAGTAAGTATAAAATACCATTGTTCTTTAGTTTTAATTGTAAAAGAATATTACAGTTAAAGAATGAACTATTCGGGAGTATAATTAGCTTGTATTCTGAAGCTAAAAATGTGTTGTGAATTCCATAGTTGCATCGTACAGAATTTATTTTTCGATTTTTAACTAAAAAATTACGTTTTTCTTATGCATTTGTCACAGCAATTGTTACAAATCACACTTTTCTTGCAAATTCTTCAAGACTGTACATTAGGATGCATAATTAAAACTGTAAAGATTCAAGTTCCTAAAGTAGTGTGATTTGTAACAATTTTTGTGATAAGTGCGTAAGAATAATGTGATTTTTTGTTAAAAATTGAACGAAATCTGTACAAAACAATTAACAACACATTTTTAGCTTCAGAACACTAGCCATTCAAAGAAATGATACTTCTTAATAGTTCATTCTCTATTTGTAATATTCTTTTACTCTTAAAACTGAAGAAAAAAGGTATTTTACTAGCAACTTCAAATTAGTGTAACTCTGAAAATACTGAGATTAGGGCACATGTTTATATGACAACGTTTGCTGACAATGTCTTCGGAAATAAGCTCCGTAAGTGGCGGGAAAATCCTCGTGAATTACCAGCCACCAGGTTCCAAAATGTAGTTTAAAGAACAGGATGCCAGCATTTACCATAATCTCACACAAATTCTGTTAAAATTGTGATTGTTTATTTGAAATGGAATTACCTGTTGGCAGATCTTCACTTTCGTTTTATATATATTGATGTTTGCCATCTCGCATGTTTATGCTACACAGTTTGCAAGTAATATATTTATTCCCCATTCACTTCAAAACACTCGCCTCCAAATTCTGTCACAAATTGATACTTCGTAGATCCCTTTTTCTTCGTCATGATGTACTACAGATGCACTATCTATGCAGATAAGTAGGGTACTGACGGGTAGTTACAAACTATATGTGTGTCGTGGTGAACAAGCATTTGTTTATTTCATAATGTTCCTCCCTACATAGTCTGTTATGTACATGTGCCGCTCTTGCAGCTATACACAGGCTTATGCTCCAGCATTCAGTTAATTTGCGTGCACAAAATTCCCCTCAATCGGTCTCCAAGATGCTATGTCTGATGATAATGCTAGCGAGATGAGTCCAGTGTCCAGAGCCGAAAGTTACACAGCATTTGCTATGTTGTATGGGGCGAAAATTTGGGGTGGAAAAATGCGGGAAAATTAAATACGGTACAAACGGACTTCCATCCACAAACGATTAGGGAAAACACGGGTATTTTACTGGAAGCAACTAAAGAGATAGGTTTGGAAGTAAATCCCGAAAAGACAAAGTATATGATTATGTCTCGTGACCAGAATATTGTACGAAATGGAAATATAAAAATTGGAAATTTATCTTTTGAAGAGGTGGAGAAGTTCAAATATCTGGGAGCAACAGTAACAAATATAAATGATACTCGGGAGGAAATTAAACACAGAATAAATATGGGAAATGCCTGATATTATCCGGTTGAGAAACTTTTATCATCCAGTTTGCTGTCGAAAAATCTGAAAGTTAGAATTTATAAAACAGTTATATTACCGGTTGTTCTGTATGGTTGTGAAACTTGGACTCTCACTTTGAGAGAGGAACAGAGACAACGGGTGTTTGAGAATAAGATTCTTAGGAAAATATTTGGGGCTAAGAGGGATGAAATTACAGGAGAATGGAGAAAGTTACACAACACATAACTGCACGCATTGTATTCTTCACCTGACATAATTAGGAACATTAAATCCAGACGTTTGAGATGGGCAGGGCATGTAGCACGTATGGGCGAATCCAGAAATGGATATAGAGTGTTAGTTGGGAGGCCGGAGGGAAAAAAGACCTTTAGGGAGGCCGAGACGTAGATGGGAAGATAATATTAAAATGAATTTAAGGGAGGTGGGATATGATGATAGAGAATTGATAATTTTGTTCAGGATAGGGACCAATGGCGGGCTTATGTGAGGGCGGCAATGAACCTCCGGGTTCCTTAAAAGACAGTAAGTAAGTAAGTAAGTAAGTAAGTAAGTAAGTAAGTACAAATGGACTTCATGCTTAACTGGGGGAGGTGTGACTACATAAATTCTTGTAACAAAGGCAGTAGAGCAGGTTTAACGTGACTAAGATTGAGGCATGGAAGGGTAATAAAATTGTCAACGAAGAAGGAGAGCGCCTTTGTCCACTGTGCGGAGGAAAGGACTCCTATAGACATATTTTATTGCAGTGAGTCTAATTGGAACATATCCGGAGAAAATATCTACCAACCTTGATGCTAAGTCAGAATAGGAGTTAGCTTGCATGTCTTCACCTCATGGGGAATAGAGAATGGGGAAAAAAGACTGGATTGTTCCTCTTGAAGGCGAGACGGATTAGAACTTCAGCTGTTGAAGTCTGTGATGCGAAATGACGAAGGGATAATGGTATATCTACTATATTATGCACTTTTATGTCTGTTTCAGGTTAGGATATATTATGTAATGTTTTGTTTGTGTCATTTTCATTTTAATCTGTGTGTCCTTTTAGATAGTCTTTGGATCTAATCATAGGTGAGGGGGGTGAAAAGCCTACAAAGTAGGACTTGTTTTAGATACAAAGGACGTACGGTCAGAAGACCCGTGCATTGCATTTAAGAGGAAATTATGATATTATAGTACATCTGTATCTATAATATTGCTCAATAAATCCATCTATCTATCTAATGGGTTGAGGAAAAACCCGGGGAAAAAACCTCAACCAGGTAGGCTAACTTTTCCCAACCGTTACTCTACAGCGGTGGACGAAATTGATAGTAGGGGAAACACAATCGTACCAGAAACAAAATGAAGCACGGCAGAAATAAAACTGTTTCAACATAAATTTAAAAAACCGTAAAAATATAGGCGTAAGTAGTGCTAATATTTAGACCGGATGAATAATAAATAAATACGTTAAGAGTATAATGAAAGCTAAGGCTTTTCGAAAAGAAGCATTGGAAATGCTGAATACCGATGAGTCCGGAATAATCAGTTAAGACTCTAATAGGATTTTTACCTTTTTAATACATGTCAGTGATAGAAAACAAAAGCGGAATTTAATCTCGAATCAAATAAAGACTTTTCCCAGCGCGTCCAGACGCCCAATAAGTCTGAAGCCGAAGCTGTGTATTCTTCCGCATAACCGTTATTTAATACGAATATTAGGTATTTAAACAATGCAAATAGGCATAACACGCCCCAGGAACTTCGGTGATATCACAGAAATGTGAGAGGGGGAAGGAGAAGCACGTTAACATCGGAAAAGAAGGGAGACGTACAGGAAAAAAACTAATATTGTGCTCAGTCTTGTGGAATCATATCACGTACCCTTATAATATAAAATATCTGCATGAAGTCCTTCTGCTGTTATTTCCACAACAAGTAATCCACCCCCCTCGCCCCGAACTGGGAAAATTTTCAAAATGTTGACAATGCTTTATGCGTTCATTCCGGCCGTCCGTCCCATAACGCTAACGTCCCCAGGTTGCATGATACGTGTGGAATGAAAAGAGGTCGTCGGGAACTTTTAATCATGATGTGGGGGTGAGGGGTTTGTGGAGGTGGGGGTTGCTTGTTCTCTAAAACATAGGTTCCTGTTTCCACCCTTCTCTTCGTCCTGCCATGGATTTGAATGTGAAATGTGTCTGGAAAGGGGGTGGTAACGGGTGGGGGTTAGTGAGCAAAACTCATACTGATGCCCTACTATATAGGCCATGCCGCGAGATTAAAATGGTGCAATCTAAAATTTGAATTCAGTTTGCTTTACATGTATGACCCGGATCTCATCCCCAAACATGCATCAGGACATGTAAAACGCATGCGACAGGTAGGTTTTATTTGGTCTTGTGTAAGGGTAAATGTCTGCTTCCCAGGCGAAATTGTCAAACATCACCGACACTCCAATGTTATCTCAATATTCTCTGTTTCTATTGAAATTTAGCATAATTTACTGATTTAATGCCCAACTAACAAACTGGATGATATTGCAGCAAACTAATAAAATTTATCTTCACAGCTCCCATTATTTACTTATTCTCTGCACTATTTTTTTTACATTCCTTCTGTCTTTATGTCTCTCGCTCTCCTTCTACGTGTCTGTGACTTTCGTTCTATATTAAACGTTTTAATTTTCAATCAATGTCATCTCTTCATTCTTCACCATTTTCTTTAATCTTTCCCTTTTTATTTTTTTTTAATCTTTCTTCTATCTATGTTGGTATAATTCTTTCTAACTTTATTTCTTCCTTCGCCTTTTTTTTCTCAGTTTCTTTGTTCCTCAACCATTTTCCTGCTCAATTCCATTCTTACTCAGCCTTTTTCCTTCTCAAATTTCCTTCTTATCGAGCTCCGTTCTTCAGTTTTTCTTCCTCAGCCAATTTCTTCTCAATTTCCTTCTTACTTAGCTTCCATCTTCACTTTCTTTCTTACTTGGCCCTTTTCTTTCTCAAATTTCTTTCTTATCCAGACTTATACTTACTCAGCTCCCTTCTTCAATGTTTTTCTTCCTCGGTTTCTTTCTCATTCAGCCTTCCACTTCCCCGGATTCTTTCCCCTTCAATATTTTTCTTTCTCAATTTTTTTCTTCCTCAGACTTTTTCCCCCCTCAGTTTCTTTCTTGTTCAGTCTTTTCCTTTCCTAATATTCTTTTACAACTTATTTCCTTCTCAGTTGTCCACCGTTGTGGCTGAAAGGTTAGCGAGTCTAACTCCGAAGCCAGCGGTCCCGGGTTCGATTACCTATGAGGACGAGTTGCCTGGGTGAGGTTTTTTCGGGGGTTTTCCCTCATTCCTATGGATGAATATCAGGTAACTTTATCAGGAGATTGGAACTCCACTCATATTCGCCACTTCCTTTCCTCTCCCATCATCCTTTCCTCATCATCCCTTTCTGGTTTTTCAGATTACTCTACAGGCGGCCTTCCGGAACTACTGGCTCTCTCGACCGGCCTCTGTGGAATGTATCTAAACGACGACGGATGGATCCTGTAACGAGCACCCGAGGCGGACCTACTCGGGGGAGGAGTTTCGCCTCGGACAGGGGGGCCTTGGAGGAAGTTGCCGAAGCAGGAATGGTACATGGATTTCTGTTGGCTGTAGGGACCGGTCGTTAGGGAGTCATGTGGTTGGGTTGGTGAGCGTAGCGGATCTATTTCACACAACTCATTCCATATCGAGGGTTAGCGCAATAGATCTCAACAGATCGCAGTGCTGGGCCATCCGTGCCCCCCTCACTTAAATTCCATTCCTTCTCAGTTTATTTCTTACTTAGTTTCCTTCAGTCTCTTCCTTTCTCCATTTTTCCTTAGCCGTTCACTTTTTAAGTTTTTTTAAATTCTTCAGCCATTTTCTTACTCAGTTTCCTTTTTCAGCTCCTTCTTTTCTCAATTTCTTTCCTAGCCTTTCACTTCCTCAGTTTCTTTATTCTTCAGCCATTTTCTTCCTCAGTTTCTTTCTTGCTCAGCCAATTTCCTAAGATTCTTTCTTCCTTAGCCTCTTTTCCTCAGTTTATTTCTTACCTAGTTTTTTCTTTCTCAGCTTTTTTCCCTCTATTCTTTTCCTTTTCAGTTTCTCTCTTCATCAGCCTTTTACCTTCTCTTTTTCCGACTTCTTCTTTCTCAGTTTCTTTTTTCCTTACTTCCTTCTCCTTTCTCTTAACGTCTGCCTTCCTTTGCCGCTTCCTCTTTCTTAGTTATTTTCTTCTTCAGTCTTACTAATTTTTAGATTTGTTCTTTCTCAGTTTTTTTTCCATCAACCTTTTCTTCCCCATTTTCTTTTTCCCCTCAACCTTTGTCTTTCTCCGTTCCTTTCTACCTCAGAAATTTTTTCCTTCCTTTTTATATTTTCCTCTTGACTTAGTCCCTTCCCTTTCTCTATGTATCTTCATTGCCTTCTTTATATCTTGTTCCGGTGTTTTTCTTCATTTTTTCTGTCTTTCCAAATTTTTATTTTATTTTTCCTTTACTTTTCTCTTTTCTGCTTTCAGTATTTTCCAGTTCATTTATTAATGTATTTCTTTTCTTCCTTTTTCTTTCTTTCTTTCCTTTTATTTTTCGTTCATTTTTCTTCTTTCGTACTTCATTTGTTTTTCTGTTTCTTTCTTCCTTGCTTCTTTTCCTCGATTCCTTTCTCTCTTTACTTTCTGTAGTTGAAAATGAACGTTAATTAGGAAGTAAAATTACAGTCTCATCATCCTTTGAATATTCACTGTAGACCAAAAGGGAAGTTATATAAAGAATTATAATTACCATTCATCATTCCCTGGTCTCTGGACAGTCTGTGTAGTTAAAAAAGGACGATCAATGAAGAATTGGAGTTATACTTAATTATCTTATCATCTCTGAAGATCCTCTGTAGTTTAAGAGGAATATTTAATAAAGAATTACATTAAAGTAAGTAAAGAGTCTAAAAATATATTTAATTTAAACTTGTTTATTAAAGGATATGATGCAGTGTACACTCTTTTTGCGAAATAAATTATTCAAATGTGTCTCGTATTACACCAAAACGTTCCTGAGTTTTTATTACGCTTAGTCATAGAGAATGCCTTGCAATTTATTTTATATACATTTCAGCGAAACCTTGCGCATATGAATGCTCAATATCCCCAAATATTACAAGAAGGAAGTGTTATTACGCAGTAAAAATTCTTATCTTGTAGAAACGCTAAATGCAGTACATGAAATCATATTTTACGACGGAATCGAGGGGTTGAATAAACACTTGTGTGCATTTTCAACGTCTGTGCTTTATCCTATAATGCAACTATACTTAACTACAAGAGACGGGAGCATACGTTCCATTTCAGAATCGAAGAAAGGGAATTGAAAAAAAATGTTGACATGGTACATTTGAGATGCAGGACACGTTTTCAAATCAATGTGTATTGGTCGAGACCTGTTCCAAATATCAATGCAATTCTTTCTGCAGCAGTGCTCGCAGAAGCGAAGACAGCTATAGTATTACCTAGAGGTGGGAGGGGGGAGGTGCGAATCCCTTGGTGTCGTATATTGAAAGCTGCTTCCTGGGTGCCACCCACATTTCATCGTCGGAGCTACTTCCCTATTGCTGTGGGCACACTTTAGTTTCTAACTTCAACTCGCCACGGATTTAGGTAAGAATATATTCACTTAAAACAAACAGTAGTGCCAACTCTACTACAGTCCTACAATCAGTTGAAAATAAGGAATAAGCACCTCGACTAATAACACGAAACGACGATTGAGCCGCTTTCATTTAAACATAAATGGATAGCTAACTTGATTGTCTCTATTTAAAATAATTATTTGGAAAACGACGAGAATATAATAAATATTCTATTCATAGATTATAGTAAAGCTTTCGACACTGTCAACAGGACAAAAGTAGGGGAAATCATAACTAAATGAGGTATTCCACGTATTCCAATAGACATATTTTTTTTTATTGGTTTACTTCACGACGCTTTATCAACTGCGATGGTTATGTAGCATCTCAGTGAAATAGAGATAATAATTCCAACGAAATGAGTTCAGGATCCAGCGCCGAAAGTTAGCCAGCATTTGCTCTTAGTGGGTTGAGAGAAAAATTCTGGATAAAATCTCAACCGGGTAACTTGTTCCGACCAATATTTGAACCCCAGGCTGGAAATATCAAGGGATATCTATACACATACATACATATATATATATATATATGCACAATACCTAATATAGATAAACTGTTTGAAGAATACGGTACGTGTAAATATAAGATTAAGATAAAGATGTAACGTTTCAACTACTCTGTTTAACCTATATCTAGACAATTCTGTTAGAGATTGGCACATTAAATTGTATGATAAATCATAGTGCTGCTTATGATTAGGTTTTCTCCGGAGCGGTTGTTTGCGCGCTTTCAATCGGAGACCTCCGGTTACCTCCGATTGATGCCGCGCAGGTTGTATATGTGCTGTGGCGCAGACATACACTTTCCGCTGAGCGTTCCTTTAATCGGATCAGGTAGTGATTCGAGTCCGCTGACGTCCGCGTGTCTTTTAAAATAAGTTGTAATTTGTTGTTGTTTATTCTCTCTTTTATGTTAATCTCTCTCCCTTTCTTCGACTCTTTTTTTTCTTGTTTTGCTTGAAGTGCTACGTTAGCTGACAGATTTTTTTTTCTAGTTTTGAAATTCATAGTATATGTGGAAAGCCGTATTAGTTTTATGTCATTGATCAAATTAATAACATTCAATCTAACTGCAAAACTAACGCAGAAGTAAAGCTTTTCAGTAGCTAATGTAAACATTTATACTTTAGTTCTCCTAGAAACTCTCGTTTAATCGCAAACAGTGTTTGTCAATTATATTATTCTAATCAGTTTAGTTAACGTAAAATATATTATGGGAGCTTCAGAATGAAACAAAAGAAACGTGGGCTATCAATGGGATAAAGTTTACTGTCCAACATAATTTATTCAGATTCATTACCGGACAGGATTGTGATTATTGTGTTAAAGGGTGACAGCATTTGAACTGCCTCTTCTAAACTGCGCCACTCTTGCTCTGTAATAAAAATATAAGTGGATATCAACTTAAGGATAATTGTAATTATATTATTACCAAATGTTTCTTTAGTTTCATTCAGAAATATTTTAATCCAAACAGCAAAATATAACTCAAGTCGTCTTATAAATATTTCGTATGTTTTTTATCGCCTCGAAAGTTACATTTTAGAGAAATTTCAAAACTTTTTCATAGACTGTGAGCCTTTGGGAACAATAGCACTAAAACAATTTAAAAAGAAATCGTATCAAATGTTTTACGTAATTGTTTTCATCAAGTTCGCGATTGTGCGATCGCTTCAAATGGTCTAACAAATTCGAAGTTCCGCCATCCTTAGAGTAAATTCGCCCACAAAGTTTACAGTGTGCGACTTTATTATTACCTTCAACTAAATTAAAGAATTTCCATGCAACGGATATCTGATTTGGTGCCATTTTATGCCACTCACAACTACCGTCAGTCAGTATGCGCCGGTCGTCGAGCTAACTGTCGCTTCGCTCCGAACCCCCGCATCCCTCTGTATGTCCCCTGTTCCACCTACGGTAGTACCGGAGATCACCGGTGGAGAGCTTTATTCGTAATCTCCGATTCCTCCGCGGTAGTAGTCACTCCGATGAGCAGCACTGGTAAATCATGAAGACTAATATTTTAAAGTTTGATACAAGTATATATGTTAATTGGCTTATCTGAAAATCAACATGAATTGTAAATCATTAAATTGAAGGTTAAAAAAATAGTCCAAAAATACAAATTTGAGATATTAAACATGTGGTGAGTGTATTGTAGCGACCATCTACTGAATTACTTGTTAGTGGAAAAAAAAAAAAAAACATCGTAGTCCTATGTTATAGGGGTGGAAAGTATGTAAGTAAGTAAGTAAATAAGTAAGTAGATGGATTTATTGAACAATATTACACATATAGATGTACTATATTAACACAATTTTCCCCTAAGTAAGCAAGTAGATGGATTTATTGAGCAATATTACACATACAGATGTACTATTTTAACAGAATTTTCCCTTAAGTAAGTACATAGGGCCTAACTAATTTAGCAAGTAAGCAATCAAACTATAGATTGAAACCTAACCAAGAATATTAGAAATAAACTTAATTATTTTGAAGAGTTCAATTTATTCAACAGAAAATTTTGGATCCAATTTTAAAGACCAGGTTTTAAAGTCTTCACAAGTGAAAGAGAAAATTAGACGTTTTAACGAAAGCTGGTTGAAACAAGAAGCAATTGCAAACCTTTCGAAACGTTGTAACATTCATTAATCTAATCTGCGTTATATATTTGCTTTCTGGATCAGTCTCTATTCAGGCCTCAGTCCTGAAATCGAAACCCGCCTGAAGGTAATGTTGTTTGCCAGTTGTCATTGCCATGTTGTGTGTTATGTAGGTGCCGATATTGCCACGGGAGTACTGCACATGTCAGCAGTGTTGCCTTGATGCTTTTACGAAAATTAGTTGAATACAGTACATGCAAGAAATTTGGCATAATGTATTCCCAATAATACAATAGAAGCAAGTGGTTTATGAACCTAGAGGAAGCCCTGAATACAAGACAAATATGGTATTATAAAGAATTGTGTTTTAAACTGGAAATTTACGAGAAATTAATACATAATAATAATAATAATAATAATAATAATAATAATAATAATAATAATAATAATAATTGAAAACATTATTACAAAAACAGCCCTAGTAATTTTTAATGAAATTGAGTTAAGGACACATTTGCTACTATTTCAAATGTTTATACACTCCAAAAATGACACAAGTCAGGTGCAATAGCCACAAGGATAAACGCCAGTTGTACGGAAACAGCTGACATGTGTTGTTCTATTTATTTTTATTGTTCTCCTGAAAAATAGCAATTTTGACAAGGGTTGTTTTTGTAATAATGCCTACAATTTATTGAGCAGCTTTGCAAACATTTTAATTAACATACTTTTTAATTATTTCACTCTCTTAAAAAAACAAAGCTTATGTTCGGAGTGTTATTATGCCGTCATTGAGATCTATTAGTAACAGTATATTTTAGTTTGTATTTCATCATTATCTGCGTATAATGAGATAGTATAGTAGCGCTAAATATTATATTTAATGTAAATGCGCGTTCTCATCATTATTATCTGAGGAGAAAACTTTCAAAACCTGACATGTCCATTTTTAGAAAATACATTTCATTTGCCATAAAATTACATTTGTGCAATGAAAAAAAATATCTTCTGTGATGAAATATTAAAGATTTTTTTTTTTTTTTTGCTATTGATTCATATAAAATGCCACCACAGAAAAATCTTTGTTTATTACAGACACACATATCTGTAGCAATTTCTGGAAATGGACATGTCGCATTCTGAAAGTCTGCTACTCATTCTGTAAGCAGTAGACTCTACCATGTTGGTCACTGCCTCACCTATTTTCGCCGTTCCATTTGAAGGAACATACAGAATTTTGAAATTACACGCTTGGAGGTCACATACACATTTCCTCTAAGTTCCCAATTTCCCTTGCATGGACAAGTATGCGCACACCTTTTAAATGTTTCTCCTACCATTTATCCTTTTTGGCATTTGAATTTTTTTGGTCTCATATAGAGACCATACATCAAGTCTGTGTTTTCCCGTGATTTCCTAAGGCGTTAAGACAACTGCTGCTGTATTAACCTATAAAGAACGAAAGACATACCAATATTTCATGCAAATTTGAAACTCTTAACCAGGAGTTTTATACCATTATAATCGGGTAAATTGGTGTTGGTTTCGTTAGCTGTGCGTTTTACGGTGCACAAGGCATGTCCGACCAGCATTTCGTGAATAAGATTGAATGTTCGCGTCCCAGCCACTACAGTCTATTGAGTCTGTGGTAAAGGATGGGGAGGGCCCATGTAAAGCAATTGTTATAATGGTAAGCAAGGGAAGCTGACGGGTTTCCAGTAGATTGCAGTTGAAAAGATTTTGCTCCTTTTTAAGTAAAAAAATACATTACAATAGAAAAAAAAAATTTTAATCTAGTGCAATGTCCTTAATGTTAGACTACATAAAATTAAAGAATATCAACGTACTTTATAATTAATACACAATTTATAACACATTATACCACGTCATGACTATAATACTAACTGGACGTTCGGCTCTTTTAAAGGTTGATATTCAGTATCTACGATTTAATTAGACTCGAAATAATATGCATAGGCCTAATATGGAATAATTTGAAGCAAAAGTTAGAATAGTTGGGAAAATATAACACACAATAACAACTTATTCGATACCGGCTATAGATCTAATAATCCTTGTATGTTTTTCAACATATTTTATTTACAGTCGCATCAATTGCGAGGTCGTTGCACGACATCTTGGCTTTTTGGAGACACACATTTTATGTCGTTCTTTTTCTTACAGAAATATTAACACAAGCATTACCGAACAAGATGGTTCAGTGGTAAAGCACAGACATTGTATGTGAGAGGTATCGGGTTCAAATCACGGGGCCAGCCAATCTGATAAGAGATTTTAGCGGTTTTCTTGATCATGAGATAACTAGGAATGCATACTTACTTAAAAAGGTAATTGCCAATTGGTTCTCATTTTTCACTACAAATCTACAGATAATGTTTCGCAAGACATTAATCTCTACTGACAGTATACATTTCGCAGATGTGTCGATATAATGCAGCAGTCCAATGTAACAAAGACAAATGACAAACATAACAAAAGAAAGGAAAAATAAAGGAGAGGAGGGACAATTAAAAAGTACCTACGCAAACACGTGTCGTTGCAAGGGAAATTGGGTCTAAGAGGATGTGATTATGTGAGCTCCAAGCATGTTGGCCACTTGTCTCACTCCAATTTTCGCAGTTCCAGATGAAGGAACATTAGAGAATTGCGAAAGGGAAAGGGGCATCACAAGTGACATCAGAGTAAACTTTTATGTCAAAACGTTACATTTTTTCTGTCTTGTAACTCAAACATATACGTTTCTAGTAAAAAAAAATTCGTTTTCGAAAATTTCTCTATCTCTTTTAAGCATGATATGTCTATAATGAGAGTTTTCCCTCTACCTCCAAAAATGTTTATCAGTTTGGTTTAGTGTTTGTTTTACAGAAAAGTTCAGATATGGGTTTAGGGCTTAGGCCAACGCTTTTTAAGAGTTGTAGGCGCTGCAAAGTACTTAGTAGTTGTATTTTTTTTTCAAAGTTGAGATTTAAACGCTCCGCGAAACCTCAGGCGTTGTCGCGGATGCTTGGAGAGGCGAGTGCCCTGAATGTAAATGATCAGAAAGCTCCTTGCTTGCAAATTTCCTTCATCGCACCACAGCCCTGCTAAATCAGAACCCGAACTTAAATTAGAAGGTTTACTTCGCTACATATCACAATACATAATGAAGTGTTGGCTGTAAGACAAATATTTGTTCGAGTGAAACGACGTCGTAATATGCGAGATTAGCTAGAGAGAATCTTGTTTGAACGTTGTCAGGAACACGACTTGCCCGAGGCTGCACACTTATTGGTCGATGGCAACGTATGTCAATTGTTGTGCGGTGTGTAATCGACAGCTTGTAGCTCGACAAAGAAGCAGCGACCAAGTTTCAAACATTGTAAAGCTGAGTTCGCATATAGAATAAAATGTTCGCAACAACTTCTGATTCTAATTACTTTGCATATTACATCTTTGTAGGCTATATGACGTCAGGTAACCGTTATTTATGAAAAGTTTCGATAGGTCTATTTAAACAAAATTAATAACATACGTAAGTTGTCATTAATAATTATTACAATTCAATGTACATGCATTTGTACAAATTTCTCTTTTACTACAGTACCCCCTGTCAATACCTCATATATTATTTTTGTTTTATTGAGGAATTACTTGTCAATAAGTTTATTACGCACAATATACTTAATTATGTATGGAATTTTAGGATGGGATAGCTTATTTAAAAACCAATTTTAATCCATTATATTTATTAGAGAAGAAAATAATTAAAATAATATAGGCTATGTCTTCATAAACACATTGTTTTTCCATCTCAAAAATTGTTCTTATACTTTAATGTTCTTAAAATCATACAAATTTATTATATTGTATTAATAAAATTTATACATAAAAATCTAAATAATTTTGAATTGCATTATCATAGTTATGAAACCAAAAGTATGAATTCTTTAAGATTGTTTGAACCGAAATGCAACACTGCTACAGTATTTAGTAATTTAGGCCCAAGAATATATAACAAATTTATATTTAAATATCCTAATCTTGTCAATTCTAATAGTTCTAATATTAAATTAAAAAAATTATGTATGGATTTTATAAATAATGAAAAATTGTAAATTTAAATTTATATATTCTTATTGTGTAGTAGACATAAGACAAAGCATATGATTATGTCTCGTGACGAGAATATTGTACGAAATGGAAATAAAAAATTTTGAAGATTTGTCCTTTGAAGAAGTGGAAAAATCCAAATACCTGGGAGCAACAGTAACAAATATAAATGATACTCGGGAGGAAATTGAACATACAATAAATAAGGGAAATGCGTGTTATTATTCGGTTGAGAAGATTTTATCATCAAGTCTGCTGTCAAAAATCTGAAAGTTAGAATTTAAAAAACAGTTATATTACCGGTTGTTCTTTATGCTTGTGAGACTTGGACTCCCACTTTGAGAAAGGAACATAGGTTAAGGGTATTTGAGAATAAGTTTCTTAGGAAACTATTTGGGGCTAAGAGGGATGAAGTTACAGGAGAATGGAGAAAGTTACACAACACAGAACTGCACGCATTGCATTCTTCACCTGATATAATTAGGAACATTAAATCCAGACGTTTGAAATGGGCAGGCATGTAGCACGTATGGGCGAATTCAGAAATGCATACAGAGTGTTAGTTGGGAGGCCGGAAGGAAAAGAACCTTTGGAGAAGCCGAGAAGTAGGTGGGAAGATAATGTTAAAATGGATTTGAGGGATATGATGATAGAGACTGGATTAATCTTGATCAGGATAGGGACCGATGACGGGCTTATGTGAGGGCGGCAATGAACCTCCGGGTACCTTAAAAGCAAGTAAATCAGTAAGTAAGTAAGTAAGTAAGTAGCAGACTTAAGACAAATTTTATTATATACTGCTTAATATAAATTTAGGAATCCGCTCCTGAGCACGGCTTCTACTCTTTCAGGGGCGAGATAAATTTTTATCTATATTTCATGTTACATTTATTAGCAAAATAAATACGTAAAATACATAAATAAATATATGTAATTTCGGTCATAATGCTGATTATCTCCGACTCTATGTGCATTTCCGAACTGATATATTAAATGATTCTATCCACAAATCAAACAGCGATCTCATTTCAGTGTCGGCTTGGGCCAGCAAATACGTACTTAGACTTAATGCAATCAAGACTAAGGGCAAAAGACTGCTGAACACTTTGAACGACAGTCGAATTCCGGCCATTACGCTTAATAATATTGAAATTCCGTACTTACCTATCGTTAAAAATCTAGGAATATATTTTGATAACGAATTAGATTGGAATTATCAAGTAAAGCACATTTGTAAAAAAAAAATCTGCACGTTTATTCACTCGTTAAGGCCGTTCAAGCATTTCTTCCCAACGCTACTGAAACAAACATTAGTTCAAACACTCGTAATTCCGTACTTTGACTATTGTGACGTGTTGTTCACTGACTCAAGCACCGAACTGTCGAACAAATTACAATGTGTGCAATGTTCGACGATATCATCATATTTCACCACCATTCTTCGAATCTTTATCTTGGCTCCGACTCAACAACTGCACAACTTTAAACTGTCTTTCTCTTCTCTTAATTCAAATTCTGCGCATCTCAACCCCAAGTTATCTGTTATCTCGTCTTGTGTATGTATGTTCCAATCATTACCTAAATAAAAAGTACTAAATGTTTGACAGTCCCTTAAGGTATGAGGTAGGGGTTCCAATGGCTAATAATATTGAAACGGTGAATGATGGGTATCGTGAAGTGTTATGATGAGGAATTCTCAATGTGCCGGTGATCTGAGAATAAAAGGCATAGACGAAGGAGAAAAGAAGACGCAAAACATAACAGGTAAGAACTAACGAAAAAATAAACAGAAATTGACTGAAAACGAAATAAGTAGCCATAGGAAGAAAACGTTAATCATGGAAGAAAAGAGGAAAGGCTAAAAGAGAGAGAAATAAAAAGGATGGGAGAATATACGAGAATGAATGAAAGGAAATGAGCATAATAGGCAGAAGACACAGTGCCAAAAAAATGAGAAGAACAAATAAAACCTATAAGAAAACAGAAGAGAAAAAAGACGACAATTAGGAATCTATAAGTGGAAATTAACATATATATATACCAGGATATGCCAACTTCAATGCCAGTCAGTAAGTTGGTTGATGTTTTCGTGAAAACATAAGCGTTAGTATAAATTATTTTGAGGTTACTGATTACTTTCCTTTGAATAGCAAGCAAAAATAAATTTCACGTAGGCCTAGTTAATGTGGAGAAAATTGTATCTTACTTTAATTTCATATCCCTTTCTATACCGGTGATGAGGATGGTAATAAACTATGGAGAAACTGTAGAATGTTTGCTAAAGAAAGGGGAATATTTAAGGAAACAGGTTCCGTCTAGTTTTCGCCTACCACAAATTTCACCTGCACTCTTTTAGCTTTGAACACAGTGTCTTAGGTCTGGAAAGCCAATGTCCTACTCGCTCCGTTGTTACTATTAAGTTAGCCGAAATAAGATAAAATCCCGTTACTATTTACAAATTTCAAGAGAGCAAGTCAGGATGCATCTTATATACCATCAGGTAAAACGACTTTTTTCAGCACATAGGACAAAATATGTCGTTTCTTTCCATGCGTCTGTAAAATCTTCGTAAATGGATTTCTCGAGTAAAGGAAAGACAGGGAAAAAGGAGGCAGGAACGATGGAATGGAAAGGTCCTCCTCTTTCCCAGAAAAGAAATAAAGAACAAGACATTCTGTATTCAGGGTTGCGCAATCCGTTTCCTGTTCCTTTTTTAGGTTCTTTCGACTCCTTGCCAACTTCACCTCGCCGAGCCGCGCCTCGTGCCGCTCTCCGAGCTGTAATGGATCACTGCCCCGCTATACAACCAAACTCCAAATGTGGCTCACCTTTCACCTCAATTTCTCATTGTAAACTTTGGCTTTTAATATAAAACAAGAAAAAGAAAGATGTGGGTTTCTAGTGGTCATATAGTCGAACTTTGTTTCAGATTTATCTCTCCTCCCGTCGATTTTCAAATACATTTTTTAAATAAAAGTTTGTTTCGAGATGTATCGATTAAGAAAGTTTTCCAAAAATCGTATTTAATAATAGGAAGATAAAATTAAACGCCAAGACACACGTAGCCGTGAAATACGAGTAGCACTCGGAAAGTTAAGTGCTGCTCGAATACTATCGACGATCAGGAGTTCCGATTAGGTACTCGCACGCACAGTATGTTGAAGTGAATAATTGAGGGGTTTGGGAGTAAAACATGGTATAGGTCTCGCAAGTACGGATTACCGACGGAAGGAATGCGAACAAACACTGCGATAAGGAAGAGCGGACGAGAGGAAAGGTCACGAGATAACTTGAATGATATTCGAGAGTATAGTCGGAAGAGAAAGGACATCGATAGAATCAGTCTTGCGTTGTGATAGTTACATTACGACTTTAGTTTGTTCCATTGCATGTGAATACGTGTCTTGTATCGCACGGTATTATTATTTCATTCGTAAACACGTTGCGCGTTTAATTAGCTTGGAATTTTTCTCTTGCTACGTTCTTTATTTTCACAGCTATGTCCTCATTTGTTCATAATCTTGAAAGAGACAGCACTTCCATCGGCTCGCACATCTCCCCCCTCGACGTGCCAACATACACACGTCAAAACAGACAGCAACGCCACCATTGGTTTTCGGTAATCGTTTCTTGCGCGAGCTATAACTGACGTTTTAGTGTTTTCAAGTTATTAGATAGGTAAACATATTAATATCTGCAACAGTTTGTATAGTTATCAGGAAAGTAAAATCTGTATACTTCTGCCATCTGTTGAGATGTTGGAAAACTAACTACTGAATTAGACATAGAATGTAAGATACCATATTATACGCCACATATCTCATTTTTGACCAAACTGTTATCATGTTTTACATCTGAGCCCCTCATTATTGGGAAACCATGTGTTACTTTATGAGCTTGTCTAATTATTTTTCCTTGCAAAATGGTGATTAGAATTGAATATCAAATCAAAGTTTCATCTGCTGTTAAGTTCGTGCTGCAAACCGAGGGCAACTAAGAGCAAAAGATATAATCTGTTAACTTCTAATCAGGTCTGCTTGTACATTACCGGTAATTCACGCATTTACACAATACAATGTACTCCTTAACTGCTTCGACGTTTCAGGTAGGATCTGTTCGAGTCTTCATCGTAAAACTCCGACCTGGTACCCAACAATTTTCACCTCTTTCTGCACCTGAAATAAGTTTTATGAATTTCCAGAGTTTCGTGAGACGATAACTTCAAAGCAACAATGAAGATTGATGAAAAGTTTGTTTGAGAAAGATGTACAAGACCGGTTTTCCATTTTGCAAGCTTAGTACTTTTTTTAAAGTATTTATATAGGCTTTAGTTTTACAGGAGTTAGAAGAAGTGATGGCACCTCTGATTTGCCACATGGTACTTTTACAACATATGTTATTGTAATTCTTTCTAATACTGTTACCCATCAACACTCATTTCGTGGACAATACTTCTCATCATTTTATTATTATTATTATTATTATTATTATTATTATTAATTATTATTATTATTATTACTATTATTATTATTATTATTATTTTTTTTATACTATTAAAATTCGTTAATAGTATAACGAACTAAAGCAGAACCTTTAAGAATAACGAAGAAAGTAAATGGCGAGCCAATCTTGAAATCTGTCGGAAATGGAGAAACATTTAAAAGGTGAGCCAAAACGCGTGCTTAGCAATGGACATTGAGGCTGAGAAAAAAGTGTGACACTTCCCATCATCATGCCCGGGTCATATTGTAGCCAATTGGCTACTTTCATAAATTGAGACAACTCATCCTGCCTGTGATTTTCCTTGGTTTTCCTAAGGTGCTAAGATAAATGTCGGGATAAACCTTTAAAAAAATGGGCTACGGACCTACATCTCCCACCCTACAAAAATTTCGGTATTTTTCCAATTAAATCCTTTTGAATCTGAGCCTTGATTTTCGCAAATTACCTTTGATACTTTGGGACGAGTTTACTCGAGCGTCAGTCGTACAGTGCAAGGATCGGATCCCTTCCTCGAGAGGACTGCGGCCTCTACGCTCTGTGCAGGTTTTAACATCTTCTGCTATCTTGCCCTTTTGCTGTTCTGTCGTACTTCTGCCCTACATCATATATGATAACTATTGGGTTACCGGTACGTCCATTTTTGGTTTCATCCCTTTACAATTTTTCAATGTCCCTTTATTGGAACGGCAAAAATTGAAATGAGTCAAGTGGCCAACATACTTTGAAATCACATAGACCTAGACACTTTTCCTCGGCCCCAATTTCCCTTGCTAAGGATGCGTTTTCGCGTAGCTTTAAAATGTTTCTCCTTCCTTTTTCCTATTAACATGGACATTGAGATTTCGAGACGGTCCGTATCACTTCATGATCTAATTATTGAATGGGGTATACTAATCTCTAGCGAGGATAGCGACGGCCACCTCAAAGCACTCGCTCTCCCGAGACTCTTAAATTCTTCGGTGATTATCCTGTTGCTGTTCAGTAGTGCTTGGGACATTTCTCCAACAATGTGGTAGCCTTTAGTTTACGAACATTTTTGGTTTTTCCCCTTCAAAATTATCTTATATTCTTTCAAACGGAACAGTGAAGATTAGGATGAGACATGTGTCCAATCGGCCTGTAGCCTCAAATCCCCTTGCAAGGACGCGTGATCGCGCACTTTTAATATTGTTTCTCCTCTCATTGCCCCTTCTTTCATTGACATTTTCATTGTGTACTCACCCTACCTCAGCCATTTCAGTTGTTACGGATGTTACATTTTTACTATTTTCAAACTATATACGTATATATTAAAAATGGAATGACTTTAGTCAACTTTTATTATGAGAATCAATTTAGAAAATCAGTATCATTTTACAGAAAAAAGTTTTTTGAAAAAAAAAAAAATACCATTGTAGAAAATAAAGAAAAAGTTCCATTATGGATATTACAAGATTTATGAACTAATCTCACACCTTATTAACAAAAAGTGCAAATCTCAGATCTCTATCTCAAGCAAATAGAGATTCATTCTCATAATGTCCATGTGAAAGCTATGCAAATCTCATGGCATCCAGTTACTTCACAAAAACATAATCGGTAAATATTTTATAGCTGTTTCTTCCACGTCACGGATGTTACACACATTTTGTCACGAATGTTACAGATCAGTTAATGTCCTTCATTTTTCCAGTTTCAAAACAGCTGTGACATTTCAGAGTCAAAATATTCACTTAAACTGTATGATTGCTAATTGTTATTAACTCATTCTACTTAAAATAAATGACAGAAAGGATATAGTACAGAGTAAAAAGTTCCTTGATCCTGGAGCTCAGGAATTAACAGTGCAGTCGGCCTCGGTAGCGTAGTTGGTATAGCGCTGGCCTTCTATGCTCGAGGTTGCGGGTTCGATCCCGGTCTAGGATGATGGCATTTAAGAGCCGTATTCATAGACATTTTTAGTGCGGGCTTCTGGTGGATGTTCAGCGTTTTTCGTATTCATAAACCAGTGTTAGCGATAGGATATGATTTGAATTCTGTACTAGTAACCAGTGGATAGCCGGGGCTAGCTTAGTACGCTCGTAGCGCGTGCTGCGAAATGTCTATGAATACCACCCTAAGTGTTTAAATGCGACAGGCTCATGTCACTAGATTTACTGGCATGTAAAAGAACTCATGCGGGACAAAATTTCGGCACTCCGGCAACGCTGATATAACCTTTACAGTTGAGAGAGTCGTTAAATAAACTATAATTTGAATTGAAAAGGCTCTCAAAATATTTTTTAGAACATATCTCCTTGAAAAACATACATTAACAGCTGATCTCTCTATGAGTAAATACTGCAAACTTTAGGGAAACAAAACAGTACCTATTACCTAGCCAAGATCACTTAGATTCAATGCCCATAAAATTGTAAAATATTTTCCTTTTTAAAATAAAATATTAGAGTACCTATATTTAGACCCTTATCTATGTCTCACACTAATAATAAACAACAATTTCTGAAAAAGACTTTTTCATTAGAATTTCCAGTTGACCTGTAATAGTAGACGTTTAATTTTTAAATCTTCCTTACCTGACTTAAATATTAAATTTAAAGAATACAGACGTATAATACAATGCGAGAGATTTCACAAAATGAATTGTCATAGCTTTCAAATACATTACACATGTATAATTTGAAACCTTCGTGGTGATTAATATGATGCTAATTTGTTGGATATTTGAGCTCTATTCGAAATATAGAGATATTCAAAGTTTCGCAGTTACATTCGTTACCAGTGATACATAACAGTTTCCTTGTTCCCCTTTCCCTGTCTTCCTAGATGATGTAGCTCCGAAACGATAGATGTCTCTGCAAATAAGACACGGTGCAAATACCGAAAAACTTTGTACTAATTTGAACATGTTTTATTATGACATTTTAACAATTTGCAGGATTTACTTTAGAATTAACAACTTATAGGCCACAAGTCGTTGAGATGCTATGGCCACGTTTGTTCGTAAACTGAATAGTGTTGAAAGCTACAAAAGTGGAAAATATCTACGTTAACTTTTAACATAGTTCCACCTAAGACGTCCTAATTACAGTACAGAAGTTCCATTCCTTCACGCAAAGTTGTGGTGAGTTAGGAAACTAATTAAAATAACTCCTTTTTCCGATCCCTCCGCCCCACACTCTCGTAGCCTCGACGAAGCTCAATCCCCCCTCCTCTACCAGACCAATTCACGCAGTTTAAAATTACTTTCTTCGTAATTATCAGAGGGACGTTCACCGTGAATTCACTGTGATTAACAGTCACCGTTTACAAGACAAGTTCCTTGGCGATGTAATAAATTGTACTGTTTCACTTTTAGTTTCAGTTCTTGAAAAGGAAATAAGCTTCCCTGGTTTCAGAATGTGTTACTTTATCATACTTCTACACGTTCACCCTTTTTAATGGTTTCAATTTTCAAAAGGCTGCATCTTATCGAACCAAACTTTACACAAAGGCACCTTACCTCTACGGAGGCTTCTCCTACGCTCCTATTGATTTTTTTTAGACTTTCTGAAAGGGAAAAAGGCTTTATAATGTCTCGAGTCTGACGGCGAATTTGTGATAGAAGATTTTAAACGTAAGAAACTTTGTCCTTCCCTGTGGTTGAAGTCGTAACTTTCCTGTAACAAATTCAGTAGGCCTGGGTTCGTTTTTTGGTAGGAAAATAAAAGTGTATACATATTTCCGTGTATGTCCCTTGTCGTCTGTTTATAATATGTCGCCTTAACAGTGACATTTCGTAATGTTAGCAAAGAGACCACTTCTTGTGAATATCTAATGTTAGGTCGTAATCCTCATGCAAAAGCATGTTTTATAGGAACATAGGACATAGCTCAAACTTAGTACTTAACCATTTCATTACTTTCCTGTTCCAAATATGTGTACTTTTTCCGTGCATGTTTGCATGTTTTGGCCTTTTTGGGGATAAAAACATGCATAATGCATATTTAAGCAATTTTTAGCATAATCATGCATATAATATACATTATATTCAGTTTAAATGCATGTTTTAATGGTTTTGAGTTCACACCTCAGTTTCTCGATTTTTATGACCCTCATTTTAGCTTCAGGAATCAGGACTGAAAAAGGAAAAAAGAAAAAAAAAACTAAGTAACAGAAAAAGGTTCATTCAAGTTTGCATCCAAAACTTCTTGCGATGTAGAGAGATCATTCTCTGCCTACAAAAGCATATTGACTGACAAGAGCAGGAACCTTAGTTGTTAACTGTGCAAAAAAGTCAAGTGAAATAAAAAATTTGGAACAAAAATGAAGGTGCATATTTTAATGTATTTTCCGCTTGATCGTGCATGTTTCATAGTTTGATAGTGCATGAATGCATGCATATTTTGGGATTTTATAGTGCGTGAAATTCTCGTCTCTACTCATAACAGTAAGGACAAAATAGATCTCAGAGTCGTCTGGTCTTTGGCTTCAAACATTGTCATCATCATTAGGCCTTGGACCTATTTCACATCCTGCATTCAGTTGGTCTTTCCAATTGGAGGGATAGTTAGTGATTTAGTTTAAGTTTAGTTAGTTGCAACTTTCAACTCCCGCGTATCGCTAGCTGACGTTACCAGCTGTAATTCAAGATCTCGTTGGATACATGGTTCCTTCAACTGCCAATTGCCATCTACTTCATTGGAATATGTTGTATAGTCTAGAAATTATAGGTGCGACAAAACTCGCCTGAAAATGTATTCAGTCTAAATATAAATACTTTCCAATCCACATTACTTCGGAAATCGGTCTGAGAATCCAGATTCGGACTTTCTGTTTTTACTTGGAAGAAAAAATTCCGTCACATTAACTTAATGAAAAAAAATGTGCTAATGCTAAGCGTGATTGTTATTCATATTTTAACTGAAGACACAACAGAATTCAAGCTTTCGTGCAGATGGAATTTTGAATAAGTCCTTCGGTTTTATAACTGTGTATTAAAATTTAATATTGCCGATGTTTCGGAACAACTTACTTATTCCATTCCCAGAAATAGTGTTGCAAAACGTGTTGGAAAACTGTAATATCAGGGACGAGATTTTCAACGTGCATTGACATTAATTTATTTTTATGTTCGTTCATTCATTCATACTGTTCTGCCCAAAGGAAGGTCTTTCACTGCAAACCCAGTTTGCTCCAGTCTTTTCTATTTTCTGCCTTCCTCTTTGTGTCCTCATATGATCCATATATCTTAATGTCGTCTATCATCTGATATATTCTTCTACTCCGAACTCTTCTCCCGTTTACCATTCCTTCCAGTGCATTATTCAGAAGGTAGTTTCTTCTCAACAAGTGACCCAGCCGATTCCTTTTCTCCTTTCTGATCAGTTTCAGAATCATTCTTTCTTCATCCACTCTTTCCAACACAGCTTCGTTTCTTATTCTGTCTTTCCACTTCACACACTCCATCCTTCTCCATATCCACATTTCAAATGCTTCTAGCCATTTCTCTTCACTTCGTCGTAATGTCCATGTCTCTGCCCCATACAATGCTACACTCCACACAAGGCACTTCACTAGTCTCTTCCATAGTTCTTCTCCAGAGGTCCGCAGAAGATTTTCCTTTTTATATTTAAAGTTTCCTTGGTCATTGCTATCCTCCTTTTGGCTTTCTGACAGCAGCTCATGTTACTGGTCATAGAACACCCCAAGTATTTGAAGCTGTTCACTTGCTCTACTACCTCATTTAGAATTCGCAAGTTTACCTTCTTTACTTTTCTTCCTATGACCAAGTTCTTCGTCTTGTTGACATTTATCTTCATTCCACACTGTTCACAGCTGTCATTTAGCTCCAGTAGTATATCCCTTAGTATCATCTCCTCTTCTGCTAACAACGTCATATCATCGGCCTGGTTGGCGCAGTTGGTATAGCGCTGGCCTTCTATGCCTGAAGTTGCGGGTTCGATCCCGGGCCAGTTCGATGGCATTTAAGTGTGCTTAAATGCGACAGGCTCATGTCTGTAAATTTACTGGCATGTAAAAGAACCCCTGCGGGACAAAATTCCGGCACTCCGGGACTCTGATATAACCTAAGCAGTTGCGAGCGTCGTTAAATAAAACATAACATTTTTTTCATCAGAAAATCTTACGCATTTTATTCTTCTTCCTACTATCACTCCTCCCATGTTCTGAAAACAGTTCTTCACAACTTCCTCAGAGGAAATGTTGAACAGGATAGGTGATAAAGGGCATCCTTGTACTTCTCTCCCTATTTCACTTCCTTCTGGCATTTCTTCTCCTATTCTGACTTCGACTCGTTGTTTCATATAAAGGTTACTGTTTATTCCAATACACTGTCAAAAACCTTTTCTAGATCCACAAATACTATATACACTTCTTTATTCTTCTCTAGGTATCTTTCGCCGATTTTTCGTAGCAGTCCAAATGCATTTCTCGTACATTTTGCCTTCCTACAACCAAACTGCTCCTCTTCCAACTTAGAATATAAACATCGATTCATATTCGCAGAAATGTTAAGATTCGGAAATACCAATAGGTTACACTCTAGGTACAGACCCAGAAACAAAATTTGGGCCACCTAATTTTATTAATAATAAGTTCGCATGTGCAGTAAAGAAGAGAGCCTAAATGTATGCTACTTGTGCACAGTCTTGCGACGCTAGTTGCCTACATCGAGGAGGATTGTTACCAAGACTCGGCCCATTTTTTAATTCCGTATCTGTACGAGTATTTCGGTAACATGTATTCTATTTTGTTATGTATTTTGTCGAAGCTCCGGAAGTTAAAAAAATTCACAATAATTTGAAAATAACGTTTGTGGTTTCAATTGAATTTTATTTATTTATTTTTAGTTTCGGAACTACTTATAGATTCTAGCTTCACAGTAGTAGAGTTCGAGTCTTAAGCGATTTGTTTACTATGCAAGAATTTTTAAGCTTTCGAACGATACTGCTCTGAAAACAAAATCTATAAGCTGTTCTGAAACAACGGAGAAATTAAATTTCAACTCACGGATGCCATATGCAAAACGTCCACTGCATCTATATAATGTCATTGTTTTTCTCGTATTTTGTTTACAAATTTCTTCAGAAAATTTTAATTGCTGCAATATGCCAAATGAATATTGTGTGACTGTTCGTACGGGCTTAATACAATATGAGGTGCTACAAATCATGAAGTCAAATTTTCCTTGGAAGGGACTATTGTTTTCTTTGTAAATTAAATTCTTACTTCCCTGAATTCGTTACGACCACTCTAATTGATTCTACAATAATAGGGTTCATATGAATGTTATTGTATGTTTTAATGTTGTGACTTCAAAAGTGCAGAATCGAGCTTTTGGTCATTTGAAGTTTCTGTTTAAGGCTGTCTCTCTATTGGTATTGCAATTAATTTACTCGGGAGTGAAATACAATCCACAGTTTCCTGCCATTCTTTAAAAGAGTAAATACAACATGTTTTCATTTCAACACACGAGTGCTCATTTGATATACTTCTCAACAAGGGTTTCAGTAATCTTTTTAATTACCTCTAGTTTCAAGTGGAAATTTATAAAAAAAAAAAACAATACATTGCGTTTTAATAAAATTAGGGAAGTCTCTGTTTGAATTTAATTGAAGCAAAATGTAGTTAAATTGAGTGTCTGCAAATTTGAATTAGCTAGAGTATACGACATACTAACTGGGGAGTTTGAGTACTCCTTTGTTCTTGGAAGTTTCGTCTCTTTAATTTGAAATGCACAACAGAAGTAAGTAATGGAATTTTACTGAGATGAATGAAAGGTTTACGTGCAAAAATAATGACATAACTTTCATGAGTTCTGCGAATACCAAAATATAATTATAATGGTGTGAAAGGTTATGAAATGTTACCGTACTCTAGTCTATGTGTAAATTCGGTTATTTAACTACACTGTATCAACTACTGTACTAGATTATTTAGCACCAGCGGAATGTATGATAGAGAAATGATATTTGGTAAGGTGAGAAAGAGGATTCGCCTTGGGATTACCTGACATTCGTCTTACAGTTGTGTAAAACCTTGGAATAAATCCAGCAAAGTAATCAGTTCTACCTAACCCAAGCCCGAGAGCAGCTCCGGATCAGCAGACAAATGCGCTACCGCCAGAGCTATGCCGGTGGATTTTTCTATGTAAAAAGAAGTTACAGAAATAGGAGAGAGATAACTAGACACAAATACAGAAAATGTAACAAGAGGAGAAAAAAATGAAAAAAGAGAAGAGAGAGAAGTATAACTGAAGAACTTTCTCCCAAGACGAGTTAAGTCTACAAAAATAAAATAATACTTTTTGCTGTATTCCTAGTATTCTTTGCAATCGTCAGAGATCTGCTGTATGTTTTCCCTCGAAACTCACTTCCAAAGTAAATATTGAGGCAGAAATATGACTATTTCATGCAAAACAAGTTAAGTCCATAGCTCGATTTCCACAGAGACACTAAGTCCTTCCCGCATTGCAGGAAACAGAGGCCTTTTGTACCTTCACATTTGTTCAGGAAATAGAAGTCCTTCGTGCATGCGCATTTGTACAGGAAACAGCTGAGTATGAAGATCCGATGCCAGCCAAGACATGGAGAACAACGGAGGTTTTCATAGTGCCAAATCGGAGGTTATAAGTGAAATAGACACTGGCAATCCGGATTAGCGGCCAGAAGATATGAAGGAGACAGCAAACGAGTATGAGGTTCGCCGTTGATCCTAGGGCAGTAGGTAGCATCTTTTTGCATGCATGTCGAGGTGCATGATGAGAATTTTGTATAAATGTAAAGTATATATTTACAAACAAAAACATGTTGTGTACTGTTCCTGGGATTTTTCTCAATAAAAAGCAACACACAGCATTTGTATTATTAACTTATTTCCTTAGAAATGGTCTTATATAAAACGTAAATTTAAATTGAGGATTTATTATTTCACCTATGCTGAAAACATATGTTTGTGTACAACAATAAGAAACCATCAGAAAACATCCAGCATAAATCGAAACATCATCCACAATAATTTCTTGTCCTTCCTGTCAAATTACTGAAAATGAACCTAACTCGTTTTGGGAGAAAGCGATTCAATTGCTATTGAACCATTGATAGATGTCCCTTTCCATGTTTATCTTCAAGTTGGGCGGTCTAAAGCATTCTATTCCCCCCCCCCACTTCAAGACAAGCGTGGAATATAACCTCTGCCATTGGTTCAGTAACAATTATCCTTTTTCCTCTCTCTGATGACACTGTTTACAACGCCTGTCTGACATCATGGGACAAAGTATAGGACTCGCATTATAGAATGCTTGCTGATTCAAATCCTCATAGGGAAGGAAATTTCTCATGATATGGGACCTGTGTCCACCCAGCATCGTGATGAATTTGGGTAGCTACGATAGGTAACAAAATCCTGTTACGAAAAGCAGCTTTAATGCCTAGAAGATTATCGTGCTAATCATCCGATACCTCTGTTCTGATTAGATAATCCTTCACCTCTGCTGGGATAAGTGGACATGAGGTCAATAGCCAGCTGATTGACTCTTCATGAACTCTCGCGCCACCAATTATTCAAAGATACGCTCGTATACTGCATTTAATATTGCTTCTCATAATACTTAAAATCGTATACAATTATCTATACTTCGTCCCACAATGTCTGTCAGGAGAAGTAAACATTGCCGACAGTGGAGGACAGAAGTATAATTGTTATCCAACTAACAGCAGCGGTCTCATTCCATGCTTATCTTTAAGATGAGCGGGGATAGAACGCTTCAGACCGTCCTACTTCAAGACAAGCTTGGAATGAAACCTCTGCCATTTGTTGAACAGCAATTATACTTCTCTTCCCCTCTGCCGGCAATATTTGTATCTCCTGTCAAACATTATGGAACGAAGTATAGATTCTAGACCATGATCACATTACTAATATGGTGAAGAACACACGCTTGCTACTGTACAGTCAAGAGATAACTGTGTTTATGTGACTTGTCTTGACACTACTTCCTGGTGTATTACGCTGCTACTTTTTGTTACAAAACTTCAAGGCCACGGAGGCATTTCTTTGATACTAGCACGAGTAGGGAGAAAACTTTGGTTTTTTTCCAAAAGCTACAAAATGCGGTTAAATGTGTCTACATTTAGCATCAACACTACTCACAAATTCCTTACTTATTTATTTTGCTATTAATTGTAACATAAAATATAATACAGACAGAAAAACTTTAGCTCGCCCCTGAAAGAGTAGAACTCGTGCTCAGGGGCGGATTCCTGAATTTAAATTAAGAAGTATATAACACAATTTGTCTTATGTTCTACTACGCATTAAGAATATATAAATTTAAATTTACAATTTTTCAATTTTTATAAAATCCATACATAACTTTTTTAATTTAATACTAGAACTATTAGAATTGACAAGATTAGGATATTTAAATATAAATTTGTTATATATTCTTGAGCCTAAATTACTACTATGATTAAATACTGTAGCAGTGTTGCATTTTGGTACAAACAATCTTAAAGAATTCATACCTTTTGTTTCTAAACTATAAGAATACAATTCCAAATTATTTAGATTTTTATGTATGAATTTTATTAATAAAAATTAATAAATTTGTCTTATTTTAAGAACATTAAAGTATAAAAACAATTTTTGAGATGGAAAATCACTAGGTTTATGTCATATATTTATATTTAGAGGCATCGCTAAACATAGCTTCACTGCCCGATAGGCTCACCATGTTACAAAGTAAAGCTTTCGGATTAGGTTTAAAAGAGACTATTAATTATTCAATCCCTGTAGAAAAGGAATTAGTTGAGAAACAACTTTTGGCATGTTAGCAATTAATTCATTAGGTTTTATAGAATGCAACATAATTCATTTAGTGAAGATATGAGTGCAGATAAGTAAGCAAATGACTGGAATTTGTAGTGGTCTTAGGACGGTTTTGTCTTGGATCATTCGATGATACAGTGATTACACGCTTTCTTATTATCATAATCATAGCCCTCATGAAGACATAGCAAGAAATGGCATATGTGATAATAATAATAATAATAATAATCATCATCACCATCTACTTCAAGGTGGACCGATTCCGATCTGTTCCGACTCAGAGATCGTCTTCCCATCGTAGTCGTGGGCGACCAATAATTCGTTTTCCTTTTGGTTTGTATTCATAAAGGCATCTAGCTGGTCTTGATAGTGTCATTCATGTTGCAACCATTTTCTTTATTTTCTCGAATCATACTATTTCAGTCAGTTATATGCAGCTTATCTCGTATAACATCATTCCGTACTTGGTCTCTTAGGGTATATCAGCTACATAACGTAAGAATTTCATTTCCGATATTTCAACCATTCTCTTATTTTTGGTGTTCATGGTCCAATTTTCTGATCCATACATTAATACAGATAATGCTATTGTTTTTTAGAATTTAAGTAATGTTTCCTTCCTAACTTTATTTTTCAATGTTCTTTTGATTGTTCCGCACAAGTTCTGAAACTTGTGTACTTTATGTTCAATATTTCCTTGATGGATACATGAAATTTCACATCCTAGATAATTAAAACTTCGAACCTGTTCAATGGCTTTATTATTATTTTTGATCTTATGCTGTATTTACCTTGAAAGGCTATGCATTTTGTTTTATGAGTTGAAATTTCTAAATTATATTGTGACATTATTTTGTTAAGCTGATAAGCTGATATCTATAGTTGATCTTCAGTTTCTGCAAAAATGACTTGGTCATCAGCAATGTGATAATATGTTAACTTAATAAAAGCACCTTCAGCCTCTTGACAGATATGATTTAAGTCTCAGTTTCCGACAGTAAATTACTTAATTGTCTCATATTATTAACATGTTAACACAGTTACTGCTACGGGGTACATAAGACCGAACGTTAAACCCGTTTTTAAGTTTAAAACAGATACTGCTTTATACATACGAAAACTTACAACGTCTCATGATACTACAAGAATTATAACTGTTATAAGAAACAGCTGCGCGAGCATTTGTCACGTTCTGTGTTAGAGCCGCAGTAGTACAACAGCAAAACAAAAGCCATTACACATCTGCAGCCTCAATTTTTATCTCATTTCATTTTTATAATATGTTATATTTCTGCGAAAAGAACAGTGCTTTCATGTTCGCAGTAATGCAGGAAGCATAAAAGATAAAAACTTTAACACATGCCTTTTTCCTGAAACACGGTTATCTAATGTCCAATGCAAATGATAATTAATATACACACAAGGTACAATAAAGTCAGAGTGTACATTTTTGTCTTCATGCTTTATTTTATTTCAAATATAAGCTTCTGTAACTAAAAATTAAGAAGATGTAGTTTTCGACCTATATTGATTTGAAATTGTAATATTTACATTTACTTTTTATCTTTCTTTATATAAAGTTATACGAATAAAATTAATAGGCACATTTATTTATGGTGATTAGTAATTTTAATGGAGACCATTTTGTATATGGACTCTCCTTCAAGACAACTAGATTTAATGATAAGAAATAGGATTTTATGTTCCGGAATTTAAATCGGAATCATATCTTTTAAGCGATATTCGTTAAACTATCGTATTCTATTTTTATACTTTATTTCTGCTGTGTTCATAAGAGAATTCTACGGTCTCATCAGATGTCAGGAGACCTTGAAATAATAATAATAATAATAATAATAATAATAATAATAATAATAATAATAATAATAATAATATCATATTGTTAATAATTGCTGCTATCAAAATATTAATTTCTTGTGTACAACAATTCAATTAATTATTTTATTTATATTTCTGCCATAAAGAATCTAGCAAAATGTGGAACAACTGGACAATGCATGTGGTACGCAGTGCCGACAATAGAGACCGGGACGTAATGACTCATGCGAATTAAAAGAGAAGCAATTTATCGGTAGTAAAATTCGTGACTATATTCTTAAAGAATTGACTGCAGTAATCAAGTGCAAGGTTTAGCAAGCATAGTTGAGGTTTATAGAATGAACTAAAAGAAAATACAGATTATGAAATACATTATAATGTCACCAGAACGAAATAAGAGAGGAATATGTGAACTAGGGAAAAATCGTTGAAATCGACGGAGGTAAAATTGGGGGAAATCTTCGCCGAAACGGTAAACATTTATGGCCGCTTTGACGTTGTGTTTTTAGTTCAGGAGAAATAACTCGTCTTTTACGAAAATAAGTGCAGCGATCATAATTATTTACTGCTTTTTCGAGGTTTATCAATTTGGGAAACAAATATAGAAAGAACCACATCTAATGCTGCGTCATATTGGCGACTTTGTATACTTAGTTCTTATCACAGCGGCATGGTTCAACAGTTTCACACCAATTCTCCAGTTTAGGCCGAAATTTTAATGGTTCTATGAATAATAAGGAGCGGGATCTGCCCATTTGATGTTAAATGTGAAAATCCGTCACATTTTGATCACGCAAAGATAGGACAGTCATTAGAAGGTTAAAATAAAGGGTTGGAGAACGTATAAACTGTCTCTCAAGAATTTTGCTGAACTTAAGAAAGCTTAAGAATTTAATATTGAAGTTTAATTGCACTAAGTCTAAAACACGAGACTATGAAGGATACCATGTTAAAGATTTCTAATTGACTTAAAAATCCGTCGTCCTTTGTCTCGTTTGAAACCTTTGTTCTCGAATCCAATGACAAGCACCTGTAACCAGTAGACTAGTAAGGACGCCTTATCTGAAATGTATATCTAGTGAAAAGACTGAAATCGTACTTTCTCACTTCTAGTTCTGAAAGTTAATAAGATAACTGGTGGTAAGCTCTTTCATATTTTTTTTTCTCACGACAAAATAGAATTTCATAATAAGAGCTCTCAATTTCCTTTTTACACGAAGTCAGACCGATGGTTTCTCACTGATAGTTGTTCCAGCGGATATAGAAAAGGGAGAAGTAAAAAAAATGCATCCTCTCTGTTAGAAATCTCTTACCAAACGTAGTAAACATATTTTAATATTTCTTGCAAAGTGTCAATATTTCTGCTCTCACCAACTTCAACATATCTCTTCTCGTGTCCTAAGCGACGATGTGATATTAGTGTGTTTGTGGTACTTGTGCTATGCTATATTAAGTGATCTAATAAAATAGAAGGATCTTAAAGAATTTCGAGAGTGATGTGGGTTATGGTACGTGGATAGACCGCAAGAACTTGAACACCGTTATCGCGACTGGCACACCATTCAGATCAGAGGTTTCCCCATTTCCGGTTGGCAGGATCGTTGAAAGTTCGTGCAAGACGTCTTGGCACCCTCCAGATTTCAGTTATTAGAACACGAAATTATTTTGTGCTATCTTCTAAATGTATCTGACACTGCCGACTTAAAATGCTACTTTATATAGCCCTAGGAGGGGAATTTTAATACCAACTGATTACTGAGTCGCTTGCTTTAAATAGTCAGCCTTGACTAAACACGAATGTTTTAATGTTTATAATTTTTCCTACTCTCTTACATTTACTACGACATTTTTTAAAATCAGGACGGTAAATTTACTACAGTGAAGCTTGGATTATAGCGTACAAAACTACGACGGCTATCGAAATGACGATGATTAAATAATTTACACTCAAGTTATAACTAGAAACTATTAAGTTGTGTGAGCTTGGACTATATCTCCGTCGAATGAATGGTAGTAACGCAGCTCTAAACGTCAACAAACCAGCGCAACAAATATGTACAGCAGAGTGGTAACCAAACTTGTCTTTGTGCCAATGGTCCATGACCATATAACCAGAAACAAAACAATCAAATAATATATAAAGGTACTAATTGTCAATTAGAACCTTCGTAATTTTCAATCTAAAATAATTTTTGCATACGTGTAAGAGTAACAAATCAAATACATAGTGATATGTGTCTAGCCTTTTTATAGTACTTAATAATGTTAATAATGTTCATGTTCATTTATCAAAGGAAATACTCCTTCTATGTTCAGAAAAATTATTTGTATGCGGAAAATATTCATTCTATGTCAAAAGGCGTGACTGAAGCAAGTCTGAAATATGATACAGTATTTCTTACTGTATCATCAAGTGAACAATAGCATTCAGCGTATTCCGAATCTCACCGGACCGGTGGACAACAATGACGTCACGCTGCTGAGGAATAGGAAAAAAATTGCTGGAAGGATCGATGGCTGTCATGGCGACTGCGTAAGTTGTTATCTGTGCTACGCTAGCAAAATTTTGCGAAATTTCCGTAATGCCATCTCGTTCAAGGAAAAGAGATCATAAACAACTTGTTTCTTGAACCGGTAGTAATAACTGGTCCGTTGACATGTTCGCTCATAAGCCACTAACATATTATTTTTGCGTTGTGCTCATTACAAACAATACAGCAGAACTAAAGCAGAACACACCGCCATGACACGACAGTGCACGATGTCATTCGTCTGCTAATTCCCGCCATATACAAGAACCATTCAGATTCACTGATGGCGGCTGATGGAGACTGCCACCACTTCTGCAAGCTGATGGCACCGGTGCGACACCGGTGGAGCATCAATGACGTCATCGGTGGAATTCGGAACACCGTGATGCCATCGGATTGCTCACCGGTGAGATTCGGAATACCCTCTTTGTGAATCTAATAGTGCTTCTGGTATGTAGCACATTATATTAAACCCATAATTCTTTTCAAGGGCACTTTTCATATTTGCTTTAATTACTACTGAGTCTTATGCGGATTGGTATATGTAGGCATGCTTATGGCTTTTAGAGAACCCAGAGGTTCATTGCCGCCCTCATATATGCCCGTCATCGGTTCCTATCCTGAGCAAGATTAATCCAGTCTCTACCATCATATTCTACCTCCCTGAAATCCATTTTAATAGTATCCTCTCATCTACGTATCGGCCTCCACAAAGGTCTTTTTCCCTCCAGCCTCCCAACTAACACTATGTAAGCATTTCTGGATTCGGCCATACGTGCTACATGCCCTGCTACTTGAACAATATTACTCTTCACACATCTCACGGTTTCATCATTTCCACAATTCCGGACTGCAGTAGAATTATTGCTATAGCAATTCAACTGTTTGAAGAGATATTGCAACACACCAACATTATAGGCCTACATTTATCGAAAAAAGAATTATATATACTTGACTTAGGTGCTGAAGAAGACGGTTTCTCTTCATTGCTTATTTCCTAAATAAAGAGAGGCGTTCCGCGTATTTTTTCATAGGTCAGTGTCCCTAAACTACATAGACTACTATTCGTTACATAGATTAAATTTTCACATTACATAATTTCCAATAAAATGTTTCTTCATTTGTTACCATGGTTATCAGAGAATTCTTGAAGTATTGCAACTTTTTGTGATTTGAGGATTTAACTTCTGTCGCGTTGAAAGCCGATCATTAAACTGCACAACTCCAATGCAAACGTTAGTACGTAATGAAACTCTTTCTCTACTGTACATGTTATTGTAACGCAGTGACTGACTATAAAATCACCCACACATAGTTGCGGATAATTATACTACGAGCTATTTATATGAACAAAGTTTAGTACCCTAGTGCAATAGATCTATATGCCTGACTACACTCAACCTGAAAACAATGTTTTGGTACGAACTTCCTAAGTCTGGTTATAACGATAATTCGTCCTGAAAACCGACTCAAATATAAATAACTTTCTCTTAGGTTATAAAGTTAAACAAAATTATGTATGCAAGAAATATAACCTCTTAATACTGCAAATGTGAAGTCTGATAAGTGTAATGTTACTAGTCAGCGATGCACGCAATGGAGAGGGAAAGAAAATGGCCACCATACCCTATTATCTCCTGGCTTAGTTGCCTCTCTAGTGATATCTTATTGGTGTAACTTATAAGGTTCAAATCTCTCTTCGGACAGTTGATTAAACAAAATAATAGGCCTACTTCAAAAATCGACAGGAATAACGACTGGGGACCTTCGAGGCTAATGTACGTAACCACCACAGCCGATCCATCGCTCGGGAAAAGTGAGATTAGATAATTTGTCAGCTGACGGCTAAAATGTATAGGGGTTCCGTCATGTTGGAAGTATATACCCATTCTTGTAGTGAAAGGAATTGAAAACAGCTGTTTCTCTACATTCATTATCAGTGCTGTCCTCAGACGGTCTCAGAAGAGCGGCAAATACTATTGCTTTCTACGTAGTTATTTCGATGGCTCAGAACCAGACTGTTCCAAGTCCATTTGCAATTTTTTTTTCAGAAGAACTATTTTAAGCTCCTGACATTCAAAGCTTCATGAAACAATTTGGAATAGCTTCATAGCAACCTTATGGAGAGGAATATTTACAATTTTGTTCGATTCATATAAGCAGATAAGAACTGGAACACAATGAAACACAAATTTCGTTCTTATAAAAAGTTGTACTTAGAACAGTCTGGTTCTCAGCCGTCGATTTATCGTTCCTTCATAACATTTGAAAGGCCTGGTATGTGAAACATTGAAACAGCTGTATCTCCACATCCATTGAAAATTGAACAATGTTTGTATGAACTATACTCAGAATAGTTCTTAGTACAATTCTATAAAAGAATAACTATTCCTCTTAAATCACTCTATATGTAGGCCAAGAAACTGCTGGTAGAGTGTAAATCTTAAAATGGACAAATTAAAATATCCTGTAATGTAACTGGTAATGTACGTAAAGTACAATGGGGTGATATTGATAAACGATGAGATCGTTTTGCTGAACCTAGGTGGAGGCCATTTGTAGACCGGTCATTAATCCCATAAGACGGAGAGGTAATCAGTAAAATTGATACAACACAATGACGGCCATGCGTCACATTGTATTATAATCCAATTTAACATCCCTAAAGCTCTTGAATCTCACATGCTGGACCAGGACCTTTTTTCAAAGCACCGCAAAGCTTTCCTCTTCCCCCCTTGAACGCATTACACAATGCAATCATACATACGCATCAATATAAATTCAAAACAGTGTTGTCAGATATAGGTTACGTTATGTTTTTGTTAGTTATTTTGTAATTTCGTTTGTAGAAGGTTTAGCAGTAACGAGTTTATGTTTTAGGGTTATCACCTCGTCAATATGAAAATCCGGAGCTTCCAAACAATGGCTAGGGATTGACCGGGGAGGACTATCTTTATTACTGTATCGGGGTTTCGTAATTTCGTTCTCTGATTCGTTATTCTGTATCACAACGAGAGACCATGGTTGACAGCGCGATTGCAGGAGCTGAACGGCCTAATTCAATCAAACCATCTCTCACAGCATTAGTGCAATATTGTGGTGCACAATTTGAATTATTCAACAGTGTGCTGAAATTGAAAGTTTCTTCAACTTCGGATAGATTTTTTATAGGTTTATCTTCAGGCATATGGCATTCACAATCTTGGAAACTGTAGAAGTTCAACGCTATTCGGAAATGACGGACGGAACAGACTAGATAACTAGATGAACCTTCAAACTTCTAGTCAGCCTGACCTTGAAGACGGAACTCGTAAGATCAAAATGTTGGATATTGACTATAGGCCTATCACCATACGACAAATCATCCAAAAACGATACCTAAACCAAAGCAAGAACGAGGCCTCATAATAATAATAATAATAATAATAATAATAATAATAATAATAATAATAATAATAATAATAATAACAATACCGTCGCGCGGGGTGACTTTGTGCCATGAGGGTGACTTTGTGGCATTCGCGAAAAACGTATGGAAGTATTCTTTAAGGCAGTGACAAGGTTTTAAAGCCTACTTCCTTGCGTTTAGTAGTCTTTAAAACATTGTGACGGTTTCAAAGACTACTTCCTTACGTTTTTTTTAAGAAATGCGCGAATGGCACAAAGTCACCCTCATGGCACAAAGTCACCCCGCGCGACAATAATAATAATAATAATAATAATAATAATAATAATAATAATAATATTTCTTTTCGAAGGGCTAACAACCCATCACCGTAAAAAACAGCTTGTTACGAATCCTTCAAATAAGCCTCGGAATGAGACTGATTCTCTAGAAAAAAAAAAGAGGGAAAAAGACCTTTAGGGAGGCCGAGACGTAGATGGGAAGATAATATTAAAATTGATTTGAGGGAGGTGGGATATGATGATAGAGAATGGATTAATTTTGCTCAGGATAGGGACCGATGGCGGGCTTATGTGAGGGCGGCAATGAACCTCCGGGTTCCTTAAAAGCCAGTAAGTAAGTAAGTAAGTAAATAATAATAATAATAATAATAATAATAATAATAATAATAATAATAATAATCTTTATTAAACACAACGTGTACAACTTTCATCCATGTTTGTGCAGAGGCCTGGATCGGTACCTCACAGAATTCGGGTGATTGCGTATTGGTAGATTGCTACTGATAATAGTGAGGGGAAATGGGAAATGGGAGAACACCGAAAATCCCTTCGCGACCGCTTTGCCCACCACAAATTCCTTCATCACCCAGGCGGCGATCGAACCCGAGTTGCCACGTTGGTAGTCAGAGAGGCTAACTACTCGGTCACAGACGAGGTAAAAGTGTATTAACAGAAGAAATTATTAGATTGGCACGCCACTATTCACGACGACTAAAATGCAGTTCAAACTTGCGTGGTGCTTGCCATTATGTCCTTCTAGAACATGGATGTTTGTTCTTTAATAGCGTGGTTTCCTGTGTTGTTATAGAGATTCGACTTATGCTGACCTCACGAGGTAGAAGTTTTACCGTTTTTTGTATTTGTTTCAAAAAGGACACCCGTTCAAATTCTAACAAATGCGAGTGGAAATTTTGTTGGAAAAATATGGTTTTCGGACTGGTTTCCTCGGGGCACTCCCGTTGTTCTTGTTTACATTCTATCAAATCAGACGGCACTCCATTACAATTTTATCACGAGAAGACACATGAGTGAGAACTATATGATAACTCTGACACAGTAAGAGCGTAGCTGAAAACAGATTACGAGAAGAACAGAGGGGAGTTTTGTCAGCACTTTATGCGTCTATTTCAAACAGCAAGAGTCCCATGATACATTACAAATAGAGCCACTGTATTTATGCCCAAGGGGTTAAAATATCTACGAACTTTAATGCGTGTTTGGAAAGCATTTTATCACAGTAACTAACAAGGCTGAAAGTCGTGGTAGCTAATTTTGTAGTGCAGAGATAGTGTTTACTATATCATGTTGGTCTCTTCCATTCTCACAAGGTAATTCCTGGTAATCTTACGGATAACTACTAAGGCCGATATTACAGCAAGATTACATAAGCTACAGGTAATCTGCAATGTATGTTGCGAGCATTAAACACGATTTATCACCAACATACGCTGTATAGGTATAGGATGTTTTGCAGGAAGTGTGTGCTTTTCAACACTGTACATTTTAGAGTCCCTGTTAACTAGCAACGCTAGTCCATTGTATACTATCTCTCTCATAACGGGGGTGTTGCTCAAGGTATAATGAATCAAAATACGTTATCACCATCATTACCATGTTCATGGCCATCACAATTCTTCACAAATGTTACATAATATGTTCTTCTTCTTCTTCTTCTTCTTCTTCTTCTTCAACCACAAGTATTAGGTCTGTTGTAGTAGTCTGTTCCATTTTCAAAGTTCATATTATCACACTATCTTGTATTTGCTATTTTGATATTACTTTTTTGGTGTGTAATAGTAAATAGAGAATTTGTTCGGGTAATCTATAGTTTTCCACGAGTGATTCTTTAAAAATGAATTCACTTAGAGATCGTTTTAGTGCTTTTTGCCCTCTCGGCCTGTATTTGAAGATTTATAGTGTATTCATTCATGTTGCATCATGTTTCTTCTTCTTCTTCTTCTTCTTCTTCTTCTTCTTCAACCATAAATATTAGGTCTATTGTAGTGGCCTGTTCCATTTTCAAAGTTCATATTATCATACTATCTTGTATTTGCTTTTTCGATATTACTTTTTTGGTATGTAAAATAGAGAATTTGTTCGGGTAATCTATAGTTTTCCACGAGTGATTCTTTAAGAGATAAAAATGAATTCACTTAGAGATCGTTTTAGTACTTTTTGCCTTCTTGGCCAGTATTTCGAGATTTATATTGTATTAATTCATGTTGCATCATGTTTCTTCTTCTTCTTGTTCTTCTTCTTCTTCTTCAACCACAAATATTAACCCTATTCAAGTGACCTGTTACATTTTCAAAGTTCATATTATCACACCATCTTGTATTTGATCTTTCAATATTCCTTTTTCCTATTGGTGTTTAATAGTAAATAGAGAATTTGCTCCGGTATTCTATAGTTTTCCACGAGTAATTCTTTAAGAGCTAAAAATGAATTCACTTAGAGATCGTTTTAGTGATTTTTGTCCTCTCTGCCAATATTTCAAGATTTGTAATATATTCATTCATTCTTAAAATATGTTGCAATGAATATATTTGTATTTATTGATTTTGCCGATAATGATACATTACAGAGACATTGAATTTATGAAATAATGAGACTGATTTGCAGTTCATTGTATATTTTGTGATAAACTCGTCTGTGCTATTATTTTTCTTAGGAAAATACTTTTGTCACAGTTATATATTAATATTGTAATATTCACATTGTTATGTACATTAAGTGTCCATATTTTAACGTGAAATATTTATGCGCTTGGCATTCGAGAAGACGGGGAAGACTTTCTGTTAATACGCTGACTTTATTACATCACGCAAGGGATAAGAACCGCGCTGTTCCGCTCAGGCTGCCAATATGTACACTAATGTAAATCTTTAATGAAATAATTACCTTAATTTTAATTTAAACAAAATTATTATTCCTACACAAATGGGGTGTTTAATAAATGCGGGGAGTGTAAAGATAGAAACATTAATTTAACATGTATAATTTTAAAGCACTTAATTATGGTATTAATTTATTTCCGAATGAATGCAATTCTCTGTAATGACTTAACGACATATTTATTATTCATTAACCTCAATGGAGTCATATTAATGTGTGGATAGTTTTGACTATCAACTGAATTATTGTCTCGAGACTAGACCTCGTGACACTTTACCAAGCCAGTACGATAAAGTGCAGCACACGTTGAAAAAGATGAAAAGTAATTAATTGATTTATTGTACACATTAATCACAATTTTTTACACTTTGATGTAATATCGATATCCGAGGCAACATTTTCTTCATTATGTACTTATTTTAAAAATAAATACATTATGATAGGAAATGAAAAATATTGTCGTTTGCTAATTGATGACTTAGTTACTTACCATAACTAATTCAAATTAAATTGCTTCAATAATTGTATTATAAACAAAATTCTGTCCCTTGTCTCTCCAGAGAGATTGATAAATCTAATAAACCGTCAGAATTTTAGATGAAATAGTGTAAAGAGAAATAATAGCGAAATTTAATTAACAATGCAATTTGAAAGCGGATAGAAAGTTGCAAAATATGTTCATTATAACATATCACTATACTCGATGGGTTATAAAACTCGGTCTTCGGCTTTGTTTGACAATTTTCCCATCTTGTTTTGTAATATGACACGTTACGATACTTGTATCGTAACTATTACAGGCTGCAGTGATAAGGATCTTAAGAGAAACTACTAATGATTCAAGTGACTTATTTCCGAATCTCACTGTAGAAAGAGATTTTAAGTAACACTAAATCTAGATTTTAATTCGTTATTTCAATAATAAAAGTAGATTAGTTCACTTTATGTATGAAAAATATTTTAAAGTTCATTCTGACTTTAAAATAGCCTCCGCATCAACCTATATTACCCGACCACTCTGTTTATGGAACGGCAGTTGCTTGTACTAATACACAGCGCGCCGCTGTTACCACTTGTGCAGTACAATCTCTCACTTATTCTAGTCATGAACTATGTCTCTCCCTCTCTTAGCGCAGAGCAATAACAAAAGATAGCAACGCCGCTGTTTACGTTCCATATACAAAATGGTCACCTAGTATGTATTAAAACATTCCGAGACCTCAAGCAAGTGATTTACTTTGTTCGAAACGATAATCCGTTGCCTCTCTATAATCGCATATTCATTTGTAGAGAATCTTTATTAATGAAGTAGAAGAGTTATATAAGTTTTCTATATGTAAAATTCAAATACATTTCCTGTGAAAATTATAGTGTCAAGAATTATTTTATAGCTTCTTGAAAAACGTGGCGTGATTCGTACCGAATGAAAAGTTTATTATTACAATGACAGGTCCAGAAATGGCAATGACAGGTTGAGCAGATGGGCAGAGCCGTCAAATTTTAATAATACCATTCCACTGGTTCTCTTAAATCTTTCAAGAACTAACGAGGGTATCAAGATCGGTCTGAATAAAAAATTTGAAACGAAGCAATTTTAACATCTACTTTACGGTGGAAAAGTTACAAAGTTATGAGAATAGCAGAACCAACCGCAGTGCAATGAATTATCTGACCTTTCACCTTACAAACCTGATGAGATACGCGATGAAAAAAGTTACGGGAACAGATTTTAAAATAGAAGTTCGAATTCACGTGCAATTTTAGTTTAACCACATAATCACATATCAGACTCGGCTAGTGTTAGTTAAGTAATGAAGGAAAAAACAGATTCTTAATAGACATTGATAAGAGCAGAAGTTGACTTTTCATACTTTGTTTCTTCTTCCGATTTTTTCTTACCTTATTTTAATTTCTTTATTTCTTCTTTAAAGGGACATTAAACATCTCAGAAAAACCGTTTTTCACACTGAACCGATTTTCATATAATTTTAGGATTATTCCATATGTAAATATAAAGATGTGTCCAAAATTTCATGGAATTTGGTTCAATACTTTTGAATGTATATACACAGAAAATTTAAAAACCAATGTTTTTATTGAAGTTATATTTTAATTCAAGTTTCTTTACACAATTTGAAAGAAAACGTGTAGATATTAAAATATGTGCATTCCTTTTGCTCTTTCTGCATTAATTTTTTAAATATACGGTAAAGATTGGTAATATTGTGATGAGTAATATTATGATAGTTCTTTTTGAGAATTTATTACAATTTTACCGAGCGAGATGGAGATCGATTTTTTGCGTCAACGTATTAAGGGAATGTTCGTCGACAAATTTCTGCACAAAACCGGTCCTTCTCTCGCTCAGTAAAATTCTAATAAATTCTCAAAAAGAACTATCACAATATTACTCAAACAATATAACCAACCTTTACCCTAAGTAGTTAAATATGATGCATAAAAAGTGTATCTATAATAATAATAATAATAATAATAATAATAATAATAATACTAAAGTAATTTCCTTGTACAAAATTGTTCAAATAATTGAATAGCTGAGCGAAAAAACGCTACAAATGTCAAATTTAAATTTTACAGGAACAGAAAAAGAAATACTTGACGCTCAGCACTGAAACATTTTCCCACAACCTCCTAGGTTCTACACGGTTCTATTTTCATTTTCAACCAAGAGTTCACTGAAATATAAAACAAAGTAGAGCCCGATCGCAAACTCCTGGCACCAACATGTGCGAGCTTCTTTCTGAGGCTCCGGAGATTCTGTTTGCGCGGCCGATTGCTTACTTATAGAGCATGCTGTTCAAACACCCCCCAGGAAGACGGTCCATGTAAGTGGATGCCAATTCGTCTTTCGCGCAGGTGCCACGAGTTTGCGATCGGTCTCTACGTGCAACGTGATTATAGTAAAACATTAAAAGAGGAAATGAAATGTCATTTTCAACGCTTTTCCATTCAACTATTCAATTATTGTTCATGCACGGTAAAAATTTGGTTTAAATTGATTAATATTACTATGAAAATTATACTTTGAATTTTTAAAATTGAATACATGAGAATAAGATTTATAAAATTCAATAAACATGCACACCCCTACCGCACATACTAAGAGTTTTTTTCTATTACTCATTTACAGTTTGAATTTTCCTAAATAATTTTTTAATTCAAAGTTGAGATTCTAAGCGACTCATTTTCACACGGAAAAAAAAACTCGCATTTAATCTCAGAACTTAAATTTTCAGATGTTAAGTGTCTTCTTAAAACTTCTTTCCCTTCCGTTTTCTTTCTTTCCTTCTTTCTTTCTTTCTTTCTTTCTTTCTTTCTTTCTTTCTTTCTTTCTTTCTTTCTTTCTTTCTTTCTTTCTTTCTTTCTTTCTTTCTTTCTTTCTTTCTCTCTTTCCGTATTTTTTATTCTTTACTTTCAACCTTTCAATCCACTTTTGATTTTTCTCGGATACTAGGCACAGTACTGTTTCATATAATTAATTAATTATGTTTGATATTAATAACCTTAAAGTATTTTAATGTTAAAACAACTTACTAAACTTGAATAACAAAGTATTCAAATCTGCTTCACAGGGAGGTTTACCTGAAGGCTAGATGTGCATAATATTTACGTTACTGTAGGTACGTTAACAGAAAACCACATTATCAAGTCACACAGAGTTTGTGTGCACTCGATGTGGGTTTCTGGCGTCTTGTTAGGTATGCGGATACAAAGGGAAAAACTGAGACGGTATCGGGTAAAATTCCTGGATAGCTCAGTGGGTAGAGCACTGGCGCGCTCTGCCAAAGGTCCCGGGATCGATACTCGGCCCCGGAACAATTTTTCCCTTGAAATTATTCAAGTCTGCTTCACAGGGAGCTTTACTTGAAACCCAGATTTGCATAACTTACTAAAGTCTCGTTCAACCGCGAGAAACAATTTTCCTTCTAAAATTCGAGACACCCCGACTTTTCTTTATCTTACTTAAGTGGCCTACGAAGTACATTTCTTTGAAGCGGTGAACTTGCCTGCTAATAAGAAGTCCTATTTTCCGAGATCTTTTGTACGCTACGTTACGAGTACAAAAACAAAGCATATATTGGGTGATATGAATATAAAAGACAAGTTTAACATTTAAATTGTTATATCGGTTTAAAGTCATTCCAACCTAGCGGATTCAGAAAATAACAATATGTGCTTGAGGGTATGCTTTTTCTTTCCTGTTTTTGGAGGGAAATAAAACGAGATGTATATAATATGAAAGTCGACAGGTTCAACGACACAAAGCGAACAAGGAGGAAACGTATAACAAATCGCATTACCTCGTTTCGCAGAATAAAGGGAACCTGCGCCAGGACTCTAGTCGCAGCCTGAAGTCGAGTGCTCGTATTGGATATTCTCAGAGACATCAAAGAGGCAAAATCGCCCATGTTGCAACTCCGCGTTCTTGACCAATCCAAGGCAAGAGGATTAAAACGGAAGTAATATCGCACAGCGGCGATGCGCTGTTATGATGGTTCTTCGAACATCAAGTTTTCCTACGTTTATGCTTATGAATTAACAAATAGGAACTAAAATTATTCTTCAAGGAATTGGCACTACAGCAGATTTCCGAATGTGGAGAAAGGAATGGTGGAAATAATGGCTCATTTTACCGGAATATTTTATGATTCAAAGTAGAATAAATTGGAATTTTTATCATCGTTTCATGGCTTAGGCATTACGGTCTATTCCGTCTTCACATTGTGTTCGTTTAACTCTGGGATGTCCGACATCTCTTTTGTCTTTAGTGAGATGGAATTCCTTGTCACAAAGTATTAGGGGCTGTAAGACAATAAACACCTTTAAGAACAGCTTAAAAGATAACCTTATTAGCATTTCACTCCAATCATACTGATTTAAACTATCACTGACTACATGGTTACTTCTTTGTTTAGACATCATCCTGATAGTGCTGTATTTTCAAAATTGTCTCATAATAATCTCTTTCTATTATCTAATACTATGTGAAATATATTAACATTCTATTATTTTAGTTTAATTCTGCTACACAGTTTGTATTTCAGTGTCTAATTAATAGCTCATAGTATTTTGTTGTTTAATTCGTAAATAACTCTTGTATACATGTAACTCTCATCTAAATCAAATTGTTGAATTCTTTGTAAGTTCATGCATATGTATATACTCTTTTTGCTGGTTGAGTGGAAGAGAAGGCCTTACGGCCTTAACTCTGCCAGCTAAAATAAATCATTATTATTATTATTATTATTATTATTATTATTATTATTATTATTATTATTATTATTATTATTATTATAAATTTTGTATCACTTTCGGTATTCTTTCAATATAGATGTTGTTTCCAATTTTGCTTACTATAATCTACAGAATCAGTGGTTCCCAACGTGGGATGTGTGACAGATTTACATAAGGGCAGAGACAACGCAGAAAAAAACCAAACATGCGACCTAATAATTAGATAAATTAATACATTTTTTTTGTACAGTACGCAGTTTCAATACTGACCATTACAAAAAAATCAGGAATACTGAACAAATGGACGAAATATGTAGAAGAGTTATATGAGACAGGGGATTGTCCAGATGACTTAGCTGTAGAAGACGAAGCAACAGTATCAGAAGATGAAAAAGGATGTTCTATTTTAAGGGAAGAAGTTGAACTAGCGCTTAAGGAAATGAAGAATGGGAAAGAAACAGGAGTTGATGGAATTCCCATTGAAATAGTGAAATACTTGAATGAAGACAAGAAGGAAATTATATCATTATGCAACGAAATATATGAGTAAGGCGACTGGCCTGAAGATTTTACGGAGACAGTGTTGTTTCCAATAAGAAAAATAATGCCAAAGAATATGAGTTCAGGACTATCAGCCTGATATTGTACTCGGCGAAGATTCTTTTGCGAATACTGAATCGATGTTCATATTCTGAGATGGAAGAACAGTTGGAAGAGGAGCAATTTGGCTTCAGGAAGGAAAAAGGTACGAGAGATGCAATTGGACTGCTACGAACAATCGGTGAAAGATACCTAGAGAAGAATAAAGGAGTATAGGCCTATATAGTTTTTTTGGACCTAGAAAAAACGTTTGGCAGAGTGGATTGGAATAAACTGATGGGGATCCTAAAGAAAATTGGCAGGGACTGGAAATAGAGGAGGCTGTTCAGTAACCTTTATGTTTATTTTATTTATTTATTTATTTATTTTGCTAATAATTGTAATATAAAATATAATATATACAGAAAAACTTTAGCTCGCCCCTGAAAGAATAGAACTCGTGCTCAAGGGCGGATTCCTGAATTGAAATTAAGAAGTATATAATACAATTTGTCTTATGTCTACTATTACGCAATAAGAATATATAAATTTAAATTTACAGTTTTTCAATTTTTATAAAATCCATACATAACCTTTTTAAATTGAATACTAGAACTATTAGAATTGATAAGATTAGGATATTTAAATATAAATTTGTTATATATTCTTGGGCCTAAATTACTACTATGATTAAATACTGTAGGAGTGTTGCATTTTAGTTCAAACAATCGTAAAGAATTCGTACCTTATGAACCATATGAAACAACGAATCAAAGTCAGGCTAAGAGAAGAAAAATGTCAGAAGGAAGTAAAATAGGGAGAGGAGTACGACAAGGATGCCCTTTATTATCTACCCTGTTCAACATCTACTTGGAGGATTTAGTGAAGAACTGTTTTCAGAACATGGGAGGAGTGATAGTAGAAGGAAGAAGAATAAACTGTATAAGATTTGCTGATATGGCATTGTTAGCAGAAGAGGAGATGATACGAAGGGATATGCTATTGGAGCTATATGACAGCTTTGAACAGTATGAAATGAAGAAAAATAGCGAGGTCATATCGCGACTGTCAGTTGGTAATGGTACATTGTTGGTACACTGCGTTTCCATTCTGCTGCCATCTGCCGGGCATTGTATAGAATTATAGTAGATTTCTTGCATCATTATTTTTATATTATTTTCGTTGTAGTTGAAGTGACAACCTATGAGGTATTTATCTTTTGGAACACTAGATTCCTAACAATTTAAGTTCGAGGGAATTACTAAAATCCCGAACAGATTAGCTGACAGCGGTACTTCTCGTATGTGATTGTACTATTTTTAATATTGAGCCTACTTCTTCGTCCACTTCGCCATTTATCATTCATCATTTTTTAAAGTAAATTTGACGCTAAAAAGTACAGTCTTTGAGACATTCGTGAAAATTCCCTTTTTAACATCTCTAACACCAAAAAAAAAGTGTATTTTTTTGCATTCTATCTGTATTTGGACAGAAATTTGTGTTAAACTATTGATCGTTTTCGGTAACACTCATCTTTTTGTTTCGTTTTCATTTTTTAAATCAAATATGTGTGTATCCAATGCCTACCCATTTAACTTACGTGATTGTGGTTCCGCATATTGCTGATAGATGGCAGAACAACCCATTTTAAAGTTGTACACCACTTCGGCTTATTCATTAATCATTTGAGACAATATGATCTTCATTTCTTTTAGACATATAAAATACAAAATCATTAATTTTTGTAAATAACAGCAAACATACCGGTACCTACATAATATTGCAATTGTAAATTTGTAATAGTAATTAATGTATCACAGTTTGGTGGATGCTGACTACCAGAGTTTTTGTATCAATTTTATTATTATACAATTTTTATGTATCTAAACAATGTATATGTTAAAGGCAAAATACATTTATGTCTTGATACTTTTTCAATAAAGTAAAACATATGAAAAAAAAAACACTTAGGCGGGCCACGCTGTGAATGATTTGATATGATTTATTGATATTAGTTCACAAAAGTGCAAACTTAATAATTTAAAAAATGATCTCTATACAAAAGTAGTTACACATAATACATATACAATTTCCTAAACTAATTAATTTATCGCAAATCTCAGTAATTTATTGTTCAAACTTGCACTTACGTCTGGTTCTAGTGCATGTTTAAACTAATCGTGATGACCATTAAAACTTTAAAACTTATTTATCTGCTCCTTTTCACAATTTTCTACCATAAACATTTTTAAATAACTTTTTTTTTCTTTTTTACTTAAATCATCTAAATTTATTCTATAACTTTCATATTTATGTTTAGTGATAGGTTCACTTATGCATGTTAACTAATTATTCCGTGTCATCATACTGCATCCAGGTTAGCAGTTGTTGACATATAGCCATCACACTGCAATAGCTGAATCGGTATTTCTCAGTGAGTACAGTAGGTCAGTCTAAATTCCTGCTATCTGCATGTCACACGCTGTGAATGATGTGTATCTGTGGAAAGAGTTATGTCATATACTAGAGTGAGTGTATGTGTAAGTGTTCATGTAGGTGTAGTGTAAGGAATGAATGAGGGTGATGATGAGATAGGGAGAAGGGGAAACCCGGTGCCGGCAAGTATTCAACTCCTGACGAATAGCACCAAGGGGGGCGGCCAGGTTTAACGTTCCTGTCCGACGGACGAACCGCTATAAACAATGAATATGCCTTCTGTTCATATGCATCAAACAACATAACTTATTCCATTTAGGCCCGGTTTTATAAATACGGTTAATCTAAAGATTATGTTAAACCTAAGTTAAACCTAACCATGAGTTTAACTCAACGTGCCGTATTACAAAGTCTCGGTTAAGTTAAACCGTAGTGGAATACGATTGGTATTACGGCTAGGAAAGAAAAAAGACGACCGCAACTTATATTATTGATTTAAAATAGCCAACGCCCGTGGAGAATCTTCATTAAGGAACATCTTTATTCTTCGATATCAGAGAGAGTATCATGAAAAAAACCTAAAGCGGACCAATACCACGTACTTCAGTATGCTTATCAGACTTAACCTCAAATAATTTCTTAACGCTGGCTACCAACGTTATACTCCCAAACACAATGCAACCAAAATAAACCTTGCACGACTATCCGCGACGTAACTCCATACAGAATCAACTGAGTAAAGAGTTAATAATATTAGTGTGCGTATTTTATGTGTTGTCTAGAATATTTATGAAACAGAATTCAGTCAAACAATAAAATTATTTTCACGAGCCTAGTAAAATTAGGTAATATTATTAGTTTATAAATCAGGCCCCATAATAAATCTTACCAGGAGACTGTCTGCCACACACAGTAGAATGCGCAATAGGTTTATAGTAGATTTACGGACAACTCCGAAATCTTCCATCATTTTCAGTATGTCTACTACCAGAAGAAAAATAGCGCAGCTCAACTAGTAACTGATGCAGAGATTCGACAGAATGTTTTCAAAAATAAAAAATAAATCATTTATTTTTTTAAATAATCTTTAAATTCAAACCCTAAAACACATATTTTTGCACTTTCTCATTTTTCTGTTGCATTTTGTATCAGAGTTTCAATTTTTCGAAACAAGGTTAGGACTATAAGCCTAATTCTGAAGGCTAGGACTGCTTCGAAAACCTCAATCTGTTTTAAAACTTAAGTTCACTTATGTACCTATATTTCAAAGTAGTGCACTCATTTTCTAAAAATTCTTGGCCGCCGTGGTCGTTCAGTAATATTGATCACTCACATATCGTCACTCATAAGTTCTTGGAAAACATCTACAATATCCATGTGTATTGCGGGAACCGCCATCTTGCACTGTTGAGCCTTGAACTGCAGTTTAAACGGCAGAGAACTGCCGATCAGTTTAGACTCAAATTAACTCAAGATTAACTGGTAGGCCTACTTAATGTTTATAATACGAAGCAGAAAGAAAAAAATCTGTTTAAACTGAAAGTAAGGTTTAAACGGCGTTTATAATACCGGCCCTTAGCCTGTCATATTTCATTATGAAGTTCTCAACACTAGCGTCATCTTCTGTTTTTATATAGTTACAATATTCCTATTGCATCTCTTCATACAACTCACATCATCTAGGAATACAGATTATGGAAATAAAGCTAAATGAGGACACGTCCCCACTAAAGAGATAAATCTAAAATCTATATGAAATTGGAATTGTTTTAGCGGACGTCGTACATTACAGGACTGTCAAGTGATGACATTCCACTTATACGTTTTATACTGCAAGTACAGTGCATGCGAATGGCGTGGAACTTAAAAGTGTAGAAATCTGCCATTGCGGTGTCAGGGAACGCTGAAATAAAGCCACAGTATGGAAATCCCAAGTACGTGCTTCACATACAACTTGAGAGTTCTAACTCGACTGCTAACATTTAGTACTGGCGTTTCTGTGATAAGAGTGCCATTACTCATTACCTACGACTTGTATATATTTTCGTCATGCATGTACAGGTCGACCCGAAATGCTCTGAATAATGTTCTTTTAAAGTATTTTTGGTTTCACTAAAATAAATTGAAGATATACGTAGGTAAATAATTCAAATAGCCCACATTAACACACTGGTAACAAAGTAACCCAGAGATGCAGCGTTGTTTTTTCTTTCCTTTCTTTTTTGTTCCTATTTTTAAGTAAACTGATATTATTAGACTTTTCGGAGATCGCGGCAACATAACTTTATAAAACAAAACGAATAATCTTTATTAAAATTTCCCGGTGCCTAAAGATAAGGAATGTTTACATAGTGTCACTTATATGAATTAACGGTCTTCTTGGCCAAATTGACTGTCGGAGTTAGTCAAATAAAAGCAGCTGAAGATCAGGCACCGAAAAGAAAACATTTCGTCATGTAGGTTCTCTTATGTTCAATTTTTTTTTAATTAGCTTGAAGCTTAGCCAGAAGTGGTTGAAGCTGGGATAAATGTTAAAGTCTTAATGAAAATTCAAAAGTACTAGAATTGGGATTATTTGAAACTGAACAAAAATAGTAAATAGATTAAGAAACTAAGGTATCTGGGGGTATTAAGGCCCAGCATGTTATAAGGCCCACTACCTAGTTTTGCCATTAGTTATACACTTTTTGAAAAGAGAGCAACAGCTCTTAAGACCTGTTTCTTCTTGCATTCGAGTGAGGTATAAAGAAATTAGATTCTCGTTCTTGTTTGCAGCTGACTGGTGGCAACAAGTTATGTGTGATTATTTCTGCTTTCATTATAAAATTTTGCAAAATTTAAGTTGATATTTAATCGTTTTACTGTGTGTTATTAATATAATATTAAATGCAGGTTATTGTGTAAACATTAAGAAGTTTTGGGCTACCGTGAAACTTTCGCTAATGAGCATATGAGGACTCCATATATTAAAATTGGCGCGAAGTAACAGAGCAGAAAATAAGGCCCATTAAATAAGTAAGTGGAAACGCCCACAAGTTCACATAAGTCCATGAACTATAAAGTTCAAACTCTGAAGCACAATCTTTTTTTGCAAGAAATGAAACAAACGAAAGTCTGACAATTCTTAATGCAGAAAGAGCATTGGATGAACCATCAACTTCAGGATTTGTAAACATCCAGGGGACGCGGATGGGTTCTGTCTGCGAAGAGAATTGTTGCAGATATACATGTGTGTGTCTCTTGTGAATGTTGGGTGCACGATGAATGTGTAGGTCTCACTGAGGAAAAAACTGAAGACTTTGTATGCCCAAATTGTGTTCAATACTTATATTCTTTATTGTGGGCCTTATTATCTGTCACAGCAGGATATAAGGCCCAGTGACATGATGTTAATTTTCATTGCTCACAGCATTTATGTGTCTGCTTGAATATTTATTTGAAGTAAAATATTATAGGGTAACTATAAAAGTATGCTATTCCATTATTTAAAAATTGCTAAACGTCTCCATTTCAAAGAAAGAACGTTTGATTCCTTAGGTGGGCCTTATTATCCCCGGTTACCTTATTAGGTAAGTATTTACATTTGTTAAAACGATCAAATTATTCAAAAGCATGAAATTAATTGAACGAGAAGATGCCTTACAAAGTAGTATAACAATTTGGTATAATATTTTTTTCTACAGTTGTACACAACTTCAAAATCCTACGTTACCCACACGATTAATGTTCTCCAATTGTACTTTTTTATTGGTCTGCGAATACTCTTATTTATAAAGTTTTGATAAAAGCGTAAATAAAAATATGGTGAGGAACATTCTACAATTTTTAAACAAAAAAAAAAAACAAAAAACAAAAAAACAAAATACTCTCCTCCGTCCTATACATCCGTTCAGAGCTAGTTTTGACCCAGTGATCCACAATGATCTAAAGCTGTGCTGACATCTATTTAATTTTCTGTTGTGTACGATTCTTCTTGATTGCGGTAATCTTCCTAATCTTTGACGTGGAAATTGCCTTATTATTACCAATAACAATTATTATATACACGTCAAGAATTACTTAACATTCAAAGAGGAATTATCTTGTTCCTAGTCTGAACCTCATGGGGTGTCATGGCGAGCTACATCTTTATCGGCTGTGTTAAAGAACAAGTAAGTTCCCATTTTTATATGGTAATAAGTTTGTCAAATATTTAGATTCCACAAAAACAAAAACACAAATTTGTTCGTAAAGAACTGGGATTTTATTAAAACACGAAAAAATTAAATACGACCACCACCGTGTTATTCAATAAGAAATAGTATTTCTTCTATGCTTTAAATGGCATTAGTAAGCACATTCCTAAGGATGGTTTCAATGACATCCGATATTGACTGTTTCAGTTCCTCACGTGTAGTAGATCTACCTATACCGGGGACAGAACAACTAGAGGCTTCAGTGACGTCACTACAGAAGAACCCACACACAGCAGAATTGTTCGTTGCACTACAAACTGAAAACGTTGACCACTTACTTTCACTGATCCAGCTGCGCTCTCACAATACAAAACTTCCGTTCAGAAAATGTTTTGCAGCTGATTGGTACCGTACCTGCTAGTGCGGGAGGAGGGGATGGTCGGACCGCTTAAAAGTAACGGCCTCCAAGCTTCTAGATGTTCTGTCCCCAGTATACTACTCATGGCTTTTAAGGAACCCGGAGGTATATTGCCTGCCATCGGTTCCTATCCCGAGCAAGATTAATCCAATCCCTACCATCATATCCCACCTCCCTCAAGTCCATTTTAATATTATCCTCCCATCTACGTCTCGGCCTCCCAAAGCCCTTATTCCCTCCGGCCACCCAACTAAAACACTATATGCATTTCCGGATTCGCCCACACGTGCTCTGCCCATCTCAAACGTCTGGATTTAATGATCCTAATTATGTCAGGTGAAGAATACAGTGCGTGCAGTTCTGCTTTGTGTAAGTTTCTCCATTCTCCTGTAACTTCATCCCTCTTAGTCCCAAATATTTTCCTAAGCACCTTATTCTCAAACACCTTTAACCTCTGTTCCTCTCTCAAAGTGAGAGACCAAGTGAGAGACACAGCCATATAGGAGACCCGGTAATATAACAGTTTTATAAATTCTATCTTTCAGATTTTTTGAGAGCAGACTGGATGATAAAAGCTTCTCAACCCAATAATAACACGCATTTTCCATATTTATTCTGTGTTTAATTTCCTCCCGAGTATCATTTGTATTTGTTACTGTTGCTTCAAGATATTTGAATTTTTCCACCTCTTCAAAGGATAAACTTCCAACTTTTACATTTCCATTTCGTACAATATTCTGGTTACGAGACAAAATCATATACTTTGTCTTTTCGGGATTTACTTCCAAACCTATCTCTTTGCTTGAAGTAAAATTCCCGTATTTTCTCTAGTAGTTTGTGGATCTTCTCCTGACATAATCACATCATCCGCGCATTTCGAACTCAATTTTCTAATTAACTGTGCAATTAATCACAAACGAAATATTACTTCTTTTAAGTGGTATGAGGATGAAACAAGGAGAGGAGGTATTTGTCCATATTTTAATATACATTTTTTTTGCTCGTTTTAAAGGCTGTGTGTGCACATTTTGGTAAATATCGATCGAATCTTGTAGATTTCATAAAAAACATACAAGCATAGCTACATGTATACATAATACATACATATTTCCATATGCTCTATATAATAATAATAATAATAATAATAATAATAATAATAATAATAATAATAATAATAATAACAATAATAATAATAATAAATTATTATTATTATTATTATTATTATTATTATTATTATTATTATTATTATTATTATTATTTTACTACTCCTACTGCTAATGCTGCTGCAACTACTTCGGTAGACGTTTCCATAGCGGCTAACGTAAACTGATTTAATGTTCTATGGTCGTGAGTAGGGCAAAGATTGTACCTATACATCGTTTGATATGATCTCCTATATTAACTTTGGCGACTAGGCGTTATGTTGTTCCTGAGTTACGAGAACGGTAGTACAGAAATTGGATTATAGCGGTAAAACTTATTCACAAGTTTTTCTTGGACGAGCTGGAATTTGAACTCGGGTCTCTGGTATGAAAACATAATTTTATAGCCTTTTGATCAGCAGTTCGAATAATAATAATAATAATAATAATAATAATAATAATAATAATAATAATAATAATAATAATAATAATAATGCTTGCAGCTAGCCTCCCGTACGATTAAACTCGATTCTGGTTTTTACACTCGCAATAATATTGTTGAAACAATCCTTATTTACAGATAGCTCTAGAAATTTTTAATTACCTAGTGATTACGGGGACAAGCTGCATCCTCAGCGGTAGCCGCATCCCTGTTTATAGTCTACAGTAACGCGTTGGTTGAATTTCATTTTCGGCTAGATAATGTAGCACACAAAAATAACGGTAATATCATACCGAACATAAACTTTATTTATATGCTGAACGAGTGTACATAGTTCTGTTAAGCTGTGCTTATGTACTTAACGTTCACACTCCAAACAAAACTCTATGCTACAACGAGTTTTTAGGGTCAATACTGATTTCAAACCAACTCCCTGCTTATTTTTGTAATGAACAGCAATTGGGAATTGTGCGACTTAACCCTATTCTTATATTTGGAATCCTGCTATCGTTACTTATTACGCGATCAGGTTCATGAGCTTTTAAGCTTTCATTCTTTGGACAACTTTCTAATAGTTTTTTCCTAAAGTTGATGTCAAGTCTATGATACAATGAGACAAAGAATGCAGCTGAGAACGGCTTTCTTTCAGTTGTTAGGTAGCTCAGTTGGCAGAGCAGTGTCTTACGATGACTGTCGACGCTACTTCAAATCCAAACGATGGCGGATTTGTACACGTAGGGTAGAACAGAAGAGAATAGAATGTTTTATTTTAGCTGGCAGAGTTAAAGCTATAAGGCTTTCTCTTCCACTCAGCCAGCCTTAATCAATACAATAGTTACAAACATATTTAAATTATGAATATTTACAATACACTTAAAGGATTCTCCAGCAATATTCTTCAGTTAAGTTTTAACGACTAGTACATGAGGGGCTCACAACCAGAGTGGACCAAGTCCACCAGTGATCAGTTTGTGGATTAATACAATCTGGGATGAAGAAGACTTAGATTTATTCATTGCCATAACAAACGAAGTCCATAATTCATTTGTTACTCCACAGAGGGCAGCATTTTCTATGGAAGGAGAAGGTTTCTAAGCGTGAGCCAGGAAATTTAAGGCTCAATATCTCAGAACTATTCCAGATGGACTTGGTCCACTCTGGTTGTGAACCCCTCACATGTTTATTTAAATTGAGATAAACCTATCAGAAAAAGTAATAATTTAATTTATGAGCTAATGTAATTCAATCCAGTCTATATGCAATATCTAAAGAATTATAATTAAGTTGAGATAGCTAGTTGGTTGGTAAAGGGTAAAGGTTGGTAATATCATGATATGAGTAATATTGTGATAGTTATTTTTGAGAATTTATTACAATTTTACTGAGCGAGAGGAAGATCGGTTTTTTGCGCCAACGTATTAAGGTAATGTTCGTGGACAAATTGCTGCACAAAACCGGTCCTTCTCTCGCTCAGTAAAATTGTAATAAATTCTCAAAAAGAATTATCACAAAATTACTCGTATCACAGTACTTACTATCAACCTTTACCCTCTGTCTGGTGAACAAAGCCAAGGTTGTGAGAATTTTTCTCAGGATTCTTGTGTTTTTCTCCTCTCTTTATTTCGTCATCCAACCAATCTTCGGAATGCTGACTAAAAAAAACACACACGCACACGCACGCGCACGCGCACGCGCACGCACACACACACACACACACACACACACACACACACACACACACGATAATGACGATATGAGACTAGATTATCCCTGAAAGATAAGGGCCTCCTATAAAGTGAGCCACACCATAAGAGAACTTAAGTTTTCTTTTGTTTTCAAACCACTCTCTTGAACTTTAAATCCTATGGTCCTGGCCTGAAATATAGACCTTATACATGTATAACCTGGCTACAATTTCAGTATTTCGGTTTCCCTAACACTACCTAAAGCTACAACTCTGAGCAGCTACATCTTTTTCTTATCCATTCTTTCGTTTTTTCAGCAATATCTAAACCATAAACCTTTTGCATGAATTCCTTTTTTGTACTGTCAAACTGTTTTCACTTGCAGCACAGCTTACAACTAAATTAAACACAGTCTACATCTACAACTGTCTTATTGTCTGTATTTTTGCTTTATTTACACTTAAGGATAGAGTCTACAAATTTACAATCTTCACCATGTTCAGCCCTTCGATTTCACTGACACTATCTCTCACTATAACTTTGTAACAGTCTTCTGCCTAGTCCTCTCCATCTTATCCTGTCTTGTCCTTGTCCACGTATTCCCACAACCGGTCTTGAAGACTTCGGACCATCTCTGCTTGGAACGCCCTCTGCTTCTTTTCCCCAGTCAACCCGAAATTAATGATACCCATTTCTACTTAATATAAACTAATAGAAAATCTAAGTATTTGGAGAAAACCCGTTCCAAAGATCTTCTGCTCACCGGAAGTCTCACATTAACTGTACGGTATCGAACTTCGGTCTCTTTTGGTGAGAAGCCGTCCGATATATGACCACCACTTGTCCAACAATCAAAATATGTAAGCACAAATTTAATATTTAATGTCATAAATTACATAATAATTCTTAATTATATTTTATAAATATAAGTGCGCCTAAATGGTGGACCGAAGGTCGTTAAAATTGTCTTTCAAAATGTTTTTCTTCTCTGAAGACGATGTGGAGCTTAAACACAATTTTGCATACAGTATCTGACGCAAATAAATTTATACACAAGTATCTTCAATGGTTGCTTTCAAGCCCGCAACTGCCGTTGAAATGGGTAGTGATTTTCTTCCCACCTAGGATATTTTAAGAAATGATATTAAGAATGCGGAGAAAAACAACGAAACTCAAAGAAAACTTATCCCATTAGTTTATGTGTACCAGTTTCCAATTGCTCTTATCGAAATAAAAATTCCAATTTCTGATATATGACTTCTACATTATAACAGTCCATGTAATTGCGCAACACAAAAATATTTAAGGTAAGTACAGACCTACTTGAAAACATTGTGATTTTTTTTTTAAGTGGTTCATTTTACGACGAATTGTCAGCTGCTAGTGTTTGAGTGAGAACGAAGGTAATAATGCTAGCGAAGTTAATCCAGGCTCCAGTCCCGAAAGTTACCCAGCATTGCTCTTAATGGATTGAAGACAAATTCCGGAAAAAACCTAAACCAGGTAACTTGTCTCAGCCAGGATTTGAACTCGGGCCCTCAAGTTTCATGGTCAGACAGCTGTTACTCCGGCGGTGGACTTTGTGATTTCGAAATAATGCTTTCTGAAATTGTTAGTAAAAATATAATTCTTCATTTAATTAATAAGCCTATTAAGTAGAAATGAGTTACATGAATTTCGGACTGACTTCAATTTCTGATTACTGTATTCCCTTGATTTACATACAATAAGATGCAGTTTGGAAATCCATGCAGGTTGCATAATTACAGTATTGCCTTCGGTGCCTATAAATTAGTAGTGTCACATCTTCATGACATAGGACACAACAACTTGATTAGTAGACATGCAATCCATGGAATTCAAGGCACGTTACCAGGTTATGTGTCGCTACATGCGTGCGTTACCGCAGGTTCATTCAACTGCGGATGGGACATACTCAATACAAGGAAATCTCTATTCACCGCTCGTCTGTCACTGCCAATGAAAATAAATAATATGATGTTTTTTTCTTATTATGAAACATCACATTAAATTTTTAAATATTATATTAGCCGTTCAGAGCAAAAGTGGTGTAAGTCAAAATTGGGTAATGAGGTTTAAAGTAAAAATTCTGTAAAATACAGCGCAAAGTAGCAATTAATACGGCCTTCTTGCTATCCACTGACTACTAATAGTTTAAATAAATTCAATATTAATTGTTACTTTGCGCTGTATTTTACAGAATGTTTACTTTAACCCTCATTACCCATTTTTGACTTACACCACTTCTGCTCTGAACGGCTCATATTTACTTTAACTTAAATTTTAAGCTGTGTTCATTTCTGTCTGTATCTAACTTTGATTAAATTGTTGACAGTGAGTTGAGCCCGAAGATTGAACATGGAGTTATATGACAATCTTACAGTCGGGGAAAACCTCGGAAAACACAACCAAATTATATGCCTATGCAGGATTCGAACCAACGCCACCGTATTCCTGGACCATGTGTCCAGCTTCTTATACCGAATCCACGCTCGTAGTCTCTGTGATCTAAAAAATACCAGGCCGGGACACAATCTCGTGCCGTTAGTCCCGAGACTACGCAGTTGGCCTTTTCTAAGGTAGGAGTAAATACAGTTTTTTATAACTTTCGTATGCAATTCAAATGCCACTATAATTAAGTGCATAATTTTTCAGAGTTTTAATTATTAACGGCTATTTCATATACGTCAGAACATCCTACTTTCTACCAATAACGGTAAAAAATGCCTGAGATATGATCCAATCACAATCGTTATTCTTCAGAAAATTATCGCAACTTCAGGTTCACCTTTATTGTTTTGGGCTCCATCAGCTCAAACTTTCCCTGTTAATTGAACAGGTGTAACTAAGATTCAGTATGCACTGCAACATGGCGATAATAGCGGGCATCACAGTCTAGTATATACAGTCACGAAGGTCAATACGTAGTAAATATGCATCCATAGATAGTTGCTAACGACTAGGATCGCTAATATCGCCTCATTACAGACAATGCGAAATAGTACCGGCACAGTCTATTGTTCCTAGCAACCTCACAACTCAAGCTTCATTTTCATTTTTCATTTATTCATTTGTTGATGAACATAACAGGCAAAGCCCAATTACAATGTTCACGACTAACAAATTAATTGATAAAACATAAACAAGGAAAAGGAAACATACACTTATTAAAAACTGAAACAAAATAGAAATAAGAGAAAGAAAAAAAGAGAAATTGAAATAAGGTGTGAAAGTAGCTTCAAATTAACTAAGAACAATATTCTGTAAAATATGATAACAAATAATTCTGTATCTAGAGAAATTCATATTGAAAATATCAACATTCTGATGAGGATGTAATTTATTGTATAACTGTAACATTTGGAAAACTGGGGAATTTTTGTGGGATTCAGTATTTGTCCTTGGTATGTAAAACAAATTTCGAAATTTCGTTTTAAGCTTAGGTGCATATAATGTTATATAATAAAATAAACCAACACAGTCCAACTTATTGTTAATAATTTTATAAAGAAAGTTTAACGATTGACAATTTCGTCGAATTTGCAAACTAGTAAAATGGAAATGTTGAAGCATTGTAGCATAACTCTCATAGGTAGGATAATCATTACAAAGTCTGTAATATAACCATTTTAGAAATTCATTTTCAATTTTTTTCTAGTAACAGAATATATTTGTTAGTACCTGGGTTCCAGATAACAGCAACATATTCTAATTTAGATCGAACAATGGAATTATACAAAATTATTATAGTTTTCACTTTGAATTTACAAGAATTTCTCTAACAAAACCTAAACTTTTATAGGACAAATTTATAATATTATTAATATGACTATAAAATGTAAAATTGCTGCTAAATAATATACCTAAATCTTTATGTTCATTTTCTGCTGGTAAAACTTTTGCCTCTATTTTATATGAAAATTTAATTGTATTTTTCAATCTAGAAAAGGTCATATGTATACACTTATTTATATTAAATAAAAATTTATTATTAATACTCCATATATGTAAGTTTGTAATATCTGTTTGAAGTAGCTTACAATCTGATATAGTTTTGATTTCTTTATACAATTTAATATCATCCGCAAATAATAAAATTTTAGAATGTTGTACACAATTCACAATATCATTAACAAACAATAAAAACAATAATGGACCAAGATTGAAACCTTGAGGCACACCAGAATTTACCGTAAAAGGCTTAGAAGTATGTCCATGATAGTTCACAACTTGTACTCTTCCTTTCAAGTATGATTTAATTAACGATAGCAATGAGAGGGAAAATCCATATTGTTTCAATTTCAATAAAAGAATATCATGGTCAACCTTATCAAATGCTTTCTGAAAATCTGTATAAATAACATCAACTTGTAATTTATTATCTAGTTGGGAGGAAACAAATTGAGTGAAATGTAGTAAATTTGTAACAGTTGATCTTCCAATCATAAACCCATGTTGATCATGTGAAATTGATTTTGCTACGTAAGTATAAATTTGTTTATATATTAATGATATATATATATATATATATATATATATAATTCGTGACTGTATATACTAGACTGTGGCGGGCTTTATAAACCGTTTCGACTAAATATCAAATAGGCTAATGAAATTGATTCAATAATTCAGAGAAGCTTCCCTCCCTCACTACGATTCAACCCGTAGCTAGCTAACTCACTCCCAACATAAGGTTATTACAATAAGTTAAGGTGCACGTTTGAGTCCAAGATTATCCATTTTCTGTTTTATGTGTAACTCAGGTAGTGTAGATTTGTGTAGTTTAACTGTACATAATAACAACCTGAAATAAATTTGAAGAATGACTAGAATGAATAACCTAAAGACAATAGAATATAATGGGTCTTGAAACTTTGAACTTGCTGTCCTATAAAAACAGTAAAACGTGACTCATCAAATTTTTCCCCTGTACTCTTCATTTGATTTCACAAGATAAGGAATGACCTACAATATATGTATCTAATGATCACTTCTTGCATATATATTGTCATCTCAGTTCCAATCCCATCAGATGGAAATAGAAAGGATACAGAAAAGATTTTTACGTTATATATATTAAAAAAAAAAAAAAACATCACGTGTCGTCTTATGAAAAACAAATTTCACATAATCAGTAACTTTTTGAATTTAGTTATAAAACTTTAAAATCTAGACGATTAATGAATAGCCAAATTTTACTCTGTAACACTGTTAACGGTATATTAAATAACTGCGATTTTCTTAAATTCCTTCAGTTCAATGTAAAAAGAACAGAATTACGTCATAGGCAACCTTTTGTTATTCCCATTCCTAGAACTGTTTTCTTCAAGAACGCTCCATTGTTTGTTATGTGTAATACTTACAACTCTCTGTCTTTAAACTGTGATTCTCAATTAGATTTCAGTTTAACAGTTAAACAATTTCATACTATATTAAAGAGAATTGTATTTCTTTTGATATTTAAATTATGAATAAGTGTATTATAATGTTTTTCACTCTAGTTTTGAAATAATTTTGCATTATTATATTGACATTTGGCATTATATTAACTAAAATATTAAATTCTAGCATCTATTATGTATCTCTTTCTTTCGTTTGTGTTGTTTGTTTTGTTTTGTTTTTTTTTTTTTCACTATTATGTATTTTGTATATGTATCAATGTAAGCCAACTATAATTGGAAGCTTGCTTCTGTTGGTGGATTTAAAATAAAATGAAATAATTATCAGATTCTAAACCAGTTCTTGATTTCTAAGTTGCATGTAGCATAAAGGAAACCAGGTAAGATTGTCGGGAGTAATAACCATTATCCATCACAACTTGTCTTTCTGGCGGTTTAAACAGAATAACGCCAGCATAACGGGGTCGTGCACACTACTGCCCTCTGGCCAAGCGACGTCGAATGACGGCGGTTCCTGTCTCCAGCCCTGTTATTTGCTGGGAAGGCCATTACCATTCACGGCGACTGAACGAGAAAGGCGGGAGGGCGAGCAAGCGAACTGGAGGTTCATAAGAGAGTGAAATATTCTCACCATCGTCCCCGAGTTGGTAATATACAGCATAAAACCACCGCCCAAAGTCACAATAAGGGCAAGTTCACGTTGAAGCTTAACGCTTGTTTAACTTCACGTGTTACTCAACCAAAAAGAAACTGGAGCTTCGAGAAAAGCGTAAGGATTTCAGTTCAAAAGAATTCAAAGTGTGAATTAAATTGAACGTCGAGTAGGCTATCCGAACTAAATGTGACCCAATTTCGGTAATAAAATAGAATAATGAAACATGAAATAAGTATACTCAATTTATTAAAAGCGTTTATTTAGGCCTACAATTACGGGTAAGTTGATATAAATACTTGGGGTGTACTATAAGCAGTAACATGAGATGCTGCCAGGAAGTCAAAAGGAGGATAGCAATGCCAAAGAAAGCTTTTAATAGAAAAGAAAGCATCTTCTGGGGATCTCTGACAAAAGAACTAAGGAAGAGACTAATGAATTGCTTTGTGTGGAATGTGGCATTGTATGGGACAGAAACATGGACATTACGAGGAAATGAAGAGAAGTGACTAGAAGCATTTGAAATGTGGATATGGAGAAGAATGGAACGTGTTAAGTGGACAGACAGAATAAGAAATGAAGCTGTGCTGAAAAGAGTGGGTAAAGAAAGAATGATGCTGAAACTGATCAGGAAGAGGAAAAAGAATTGGTTGGGTCACTAGCTGAGACGGAACTGCGTTCTGAAGGATGCACTGGAAGGAATGGTGAACGAGAGAAGAGTTCGGGGCAGAAGAAGATATCAAATAATAGACGACATTAAGATATATGGATCATATGCGGAGACAAAGAGGAAGGCAGAAAATAGGAGAGATGGAAGAAAACTGGGTTTGCAGTGAAAGACTTGCCCTTGGGCAGAATTATGAATGAATGAATGAATACATATTATTATATTTTTAAAGGGAGGCAGAGGTGAATATTTCAAAATCCACAAAATTTATCCGATCTGTTTGAAATTGATCATGGATACTAAATATGTTATTAGTAATGGACATACCAAGTTTCAACTTCCTAAGTACAATACTTCTGTAAATATTAATAATTTTATAAAACTTTATATCGTTTGATATAAAATGCTCCATGCACCATATTGTAAGAAATTTTCAATATTTCTTTTTATTTATATGTTCAGAGAAGGTATATAAATAATGATAAGTATTAGTTTATTATGGGAATAATCTTAGTAATACAGTTAGGCCTATCTTGGTTTTAATTTCATACTTTTAAAGGGCACAAAATCAAAAACTAACATCGGAATATGAAAATAAAGATAATAAAACTGGAAAAAATCAAATTTTCATATTTTTCTTTCAGTTTTGTTCGAAAATTTCACCTCTGCCTCCCCTTAACGAACGAAGCGTGTTTTTGAATGAATAGAGACGAGTTCATTGAGTGGTGAGGATGGTAAGATCATGGACATTAAATTTGTTAGTTTTCTGATGTAAAAAGATATGAACACCTTTTCATGTGCCTGAATAAGCTGCATCTTCAACCAGAAGGTCATGACGCCGTCGATTCCAAGATTCATCAAGACGCCGTCTATCCTAGGGAGCTATATTACCGCGATCTAACCGCAGTCCTCTTATTAAAGCTCTTGCAGTTTCTCTGGATATGTGCAGCTCCCGCAGACAGACGCCATCTGTAGGCGGATCCCGAAACAATGTCCGTCATGTTCTACTAGCCAACCTTAACTATTAAGATGGTTAATGAAATGATACTAATGAAGACAAAATGAGTCCGAGGTTCAACGCCGAAAGTTACCCAGCAATTTTGCTTCGAGTGGTTGAGGGAAAATCTCAGATAAAACCCAACCAGGTAACTTGTCCCGAACAGGATTTGAACACGGACCCGCTGGTTTCACGCTCAGGAAGGCTAACCGTTACTTGACAGCGGTGGACTTCGAAGTATTAAACTTCATTAATTTCTTTCGAGTGTACAAATTGAGCAACTTTCGTTTCATAATGAAAGGCATACCTTAATTAAGAGTTAAAAGAACAGCTATTAAAGTGCGAGCCTTTACTGAAAATAAGTGAAAAAAATTACATGAAAGGAAAAGTCTGAGTGAGTCTATATTTTAGGGGTATGGCGATGTTTGCAATGCCATACAAGCATCTGACTTCCAAGTTTTCGAGTGGAGTATGTAACTGTAAGTAAACAAAAAAATCACGTCATTCAATTTACTCTTTTGTTTGCTTTGTCGAAACTCAAGTATTTGTGTTCTGTTCAAAGTTCCAATACGACAAAAATATTAATTAATTAAACAGAAATACGCATGTACATACGGCTCCTTCTTTTGTAAACTTCTGAGTGCTGCTGAAAATTGGCGGCATCACAAAGGGTACACTCATTTCCTAAGTCCACAATTTACAATGCCTATAGAAAACTCTGGGAAATCAATCCCATTACTCATGTCACCAGCACTGATAAAAATCACGAGCATTTTAAAAGTCAATGTTCGACAAAATGTGAAACATTGATAACAAAGCAAATTGTTTTATCTCATGAGTGTACGCAGATAGAAGGGGGGTGAACAGTCGCAGGAGTAAAGCTACCCCCACAACCCCTCCCCCTGGCTTTGTGCAGGTGTGTTGAGTGGGTAGGGTCTATGCAGTTGAGTGTTTTTCCAGGATTGATGGGGCTTATAAAGTAGAACTGGTGCGGCCTAGTTGCCAGCTATATACATTGTTTAGTACTGTCACTGTGTCAGCGTTCGCGCACGAATAAAGTACTTTTCAAACAGCTTTATTTACAGCGCGGAAGGGCCAGGGGTCGCGGCGGTCGGATGGCTGGTTGACTAGCCGGAGTGAAGCAACAGCATGGTGCCATTATTGGATTATCTTCCGACCAAACCCTCATTCCACTGAAAACAGGCAGTATATTGCTTTGCAGGAAAGGTAAGATTAGCTTTACGTAGTTGTAACGACAGCCTCCCTTAATCTGGGTTATGTTGCCGCAGAATTCAGGTCACCGCAAACTGTTCGCTACTAAACTGGACATCGATGAGAAGATACGCAGCGGTATTATGCGTGAATTCAAGCACTAATGAGCACCATGTCCTACGCAGGCCTACAATACACTAGTGCCTCATTATGCAGTATTAAACTACTCGTGTTATATTACGAAAACTGACAATGTACGGGTTTGTCCAGACGCACCACAAAACCTCTATGAGGGTCACTCCAAATATAATGCAACGTATTTTAAACAGGAAGTGTAAACCCCGAAACATTTAATACAAATTATAAGATCATATATACAAAACATATCAGTTAAAAAAAAATAGTGTCATAAATATTACACAAACATAATTGTTATACAATACATTTTGTGTTAGCGAAGTTCTTTGTGTGGAGTATATGGGACAGAACATGGACATTACGACGAAGTGAAGAAAAGCGAATAGAAACATTTGAAATGTGTGTATGGAAAAGAATGAAGCGTGTGAAATGGACAGATAGAAGACAGAATGAGAAATGAAGCTGTGTTGGAAAGAGTGGATGAAGAAAGAATGTTGCTGAAACTGATCAGGAATTGGTTGGCTCACTGGCTGAGACAAAACTTCCTTCTAAAGGATGCACTGGAAGGAATGGTGAACGGGAGAAGAGTTCGGGGCAGAAGAAGATATCAGTTGATAGACGACATTAAGATATATGGATCATATACGGAGACAAAGAGGAAGGCAGAAAATAGGGAAGACTGGAAAATGCTGGTTTTGCAGGGAAAGACCTGCTTTTGGGCAGAAACTATTTATGTATATATGTAGCAATATTCCATTACTCAATTTGTCTATTATATTCCTATATGAATGTATTCATGTACTAAATTGTCACAGAATGATATAAAATATACAATATTAAAGAACCATGATTCAAAATCCTACATCTTTAATTACACCGGAAGTCAAAAGTATGATAACATTTTCGTATGATTTAATTTAATGCTACAATAACTCTGTGCATATAATTTTTGTTCAAGAAACTCTCAAAGATTTTATTGACACATTTTGCAAAGACTTCATGTTACATCATTCTCGTTGCCAAACTTTCAGAACGGCCCCCAAGGTTCACTCAGCCTTCTATAAAATTGAGTACCGGGTCTTTCTCGGGGGTAAAAGGCGGTCAGAGCGTGGTGCCGACCACATCACCTCATTCTAGTGCCGAGGTCATGGAAAGCATGGGGCTCTACCTCCATGCCCCCCAAGTGCCTTCGTGGCATGTTACGGGGATACCTTTACCTTTTTTTTTTACCTTTTTACCTTCATGTTACATCAAAACGATAGTGAAATTATTCTTGCAACTCTCGCCAACTTATCAATGTTTATAGATTCAATGAAGGACTTTGTGTAGAAGTGGCGCATAAACTGCATCCTTCACATAATTCCAAAGAAAAAAGTCCCATCACTACTGCCATCTACTACTCTTTGCAGAAACCACAAGGAACACCCGTCACGAAGGACGGCCAATCCGCCGTCGGACAGACATAGTTTATGAAATGGAGATGATAATGAAAGGAAAATTGTGAAACGTGTTAGTGGAATGAAGAAAGATATCGGAGAATGAAGAGAAAAACTGTAACATCGACACAATGTAACTCTGTCTTCGCCAGAATTCCAACTTCAGGATGAAATATACACAACATTTTATGCAACTTTAAAGACAGAAGTTTCAATCTGTATTGCAGACATTAATTTCATATTTAACGATAGGTGAACAGTGAAACGATCTAATATTGACAAACCATATTTACTTACTTATTTATTATGGCTTTTAGAGATTCATTGCCGCCCTCACATAAATCTGCCATTGGTCCCTATCCTCAGCAAGATTATTCCAGTCTCTATCATCATATCCCACATTCTTAAAATCCATTTTAATATTATCCTCCCACCTACGTCTCGGCTTCCTCAAAGGTCTTTCCCCTCCCCCCGGTCTCCCAACTAACACTATATGCATTTCTGTATTCACCCATACGTGCTACATGCCCTGTCCATCTCAAACGTCTGAATTTAATGTTCCTAATTTATTATGTCAGGTAAAGAATAAAATGCGTGCAGTTCTGCGTTATGAGACTTTCTCCATTCTCCTGTAACTTCAACCCTCTTAGCCTCAAATATTTTCTTAAGCACATTATTCTCAAATACCCTTAATCTCTGTTCCTCTCTAAAAGTGAGAGTCCAAGTTTCGCAACCTTATAGAATAACTGGTAATATAATTGTTTTATTGATATTGACAAACCATAGCCAGAAAAAATGTAAAGCTATCACGGAAAATGGAAATAATTCATATAATGCAACCTGGAACTACACTTTAAAGAAGTGTTTTCTATATTAAATGATAGTAATGTAAGTTCGCAGCTGTCACAGATATGTAACTAAAGTAAGAGGAAATATAACCTCAAAAGTATATATATATTTTTTTTATTCAGGAGTTGATATAAAAGTTCATGTACGGGAAGACACGACGACAGATTTTCATAAATTACTAAAGAACGAAATAACAGTTATGACTTCTCCTAAAAATGCATGTGACTTTTCAAGACTATGTAATTTCATCTCAAGATATGAATCATTTTCGTACGCAAGACAGTACACAAGTAAACTGAATATCCCTTGAAGTCACTCGGAAGTAATGCACCATATATTTTAATGCATCTTTCAGTCTACAGCTTTCCTCTTATAATATGTACATACAGTACATCTTCCAGGAAAAATGCAATTTTTCTACACAATTCCCGCATCTCTGAAATCCTACCACAGCGGAATTAGAGCATGTATGCTCGCATGGCAAAACTCGAAATCTAAGCTTTTGAGTAACTTTTGCATATCCGTCACAAAGGAGTCGCAATCTGCAATTTTTCTGCCAGTGTTTTTTAATATCTCGTACAATAAAGAGATCAACCTAATGGTACCAGATCTTCGGTCCAAAAGGTAGAGTTGAGATGAGCATGACAACTTTTCAACCCTCAAGAAAACGTAGAGTTAACCCTAGTATTTATCAGAAAGTCAGAGATCTTTCCTGAATACGGGACGCCACTTAGACATCATAATAAACAGGGGAGTTTGAATCTTATGGTGCAAGATGTATCACCATAGAAGTTTGCACATTAAGGGCAATAGTTTTAGGTATGTTTCGATGGGAATGTTGGAAACACTCCTTATAAATATTGCCAATATGATAATTTTAAACACATATTACGAATATCCATTCATTTAGGTCTACAGAATTTGCAGTTTTATAACATCGATATTATTACTGAATTCATATTCTTAATCATTCATATTTATTACCATCATACGGCTTTCAGGTAGTGGTTTCCCTCACGTTTCTGCATACGGTCCACCACTACCCTTCATTACATTCAATCACATATGCTAATATATTTCTCCTATCATCTATATATCCCTATATCTTCAAATTACATAAAGTTAAACCCTATTTCTGTCTATTTCTTCCTCCATACTTTCTGATGTACAGTATTTTCAACTCTTCATCTTTTTTTTTATCTTCCCTCAATCCATTCCCGAATACTATGCAACACTGTCCACCTTCATCTTTTATAGAAACATTCTCGTCTACATCTACTCATCCATCTCTACTACTATCACTGTCATCTTTCATTACTATTATCCCTGATTTTCTGTTTATCTTAAAAACCTTTTTATCTCTGACTAGTATTCACTAATTTTTCTACTTTCTCATCTACATTACCGTATTATATTCTTTGTCTCATTTATTGTTCCAATGTTCTCATGTTTGTAATACTTACTTGCTGTTACTTGCTCAATTCACTTATCACATTTCGACTTTATTGGATAACTTTACGGTTCACTCTCACTACTTGCACTCACTTTCTACCTTCCCATATTCTTCCTCTCTCGATTACATAAAACCCTAAATATTATTTACTTACTATTTCTAACTCTTATTAGCCTCACTACCTTTATTGCTTTTTATTACAGAATTATAAATCGTCTTTTTGTGTAGACGATTTGGAATTCCGGCAGGAAATAAAGTAGCCGGATTGTCAATATTAGCCACTTCTGTTCAGCTGGTCAGTGATTAGATGTTAGCAATTCTGTTATGTTGATGTGAACAAATCAGGTAGCAAAGGGAAGGTGTTATCAACAATTTTTAGTTTCATACTCAACCATTACACCGATCGGACTGTGTAACATGAGATGTAGTTTCGATTTTTGCCACTAGCGGCAATAACATTCGCGTACACTTTCAATAGTCACCCGTTCGTATAAATTGAGATGAAGGTCTTTTAGTGTATTGGAATTTTGGCATTTTGTTTTCATAACATAAGTATTCGATATGGATGCCTTGGCTTAGATTTCGCACATTACTCCTGTTACATGAGGGAGTTCCACTCGCACTGGGAAAGGACACACCTTTCATTATGAAGATTTATAACTTCCGGCGTTTTTTCTTCCGATCCTGCAGTCATGATTCTCCCCCTACTTCTTTTATATGGTAGCTATTAGATTACGTCCATTTTCGGCATTTCCCCATCAAAAGTTTCTAGAGCTCCTTCAGTTGAACAGCGAAGCTCTGAGTGAGACAAGTAGTCAACAGGCTTGGAGCTTACGTACTGAGTTTTTCTCAGCCCCGAAATCCCTCGCAAGAACGCGTTTTCGCGTATCATTTAATGTCTTCCTGCCATTTCTCCATCTCACTCACTCACTAACTCACTCACTCACTCACTCACTCACTCACTCACTCACTCACTCACTCACTCACTCACTCACTCACTCACTCACTCACTCACTCACTCACTCACTCACTCTATTGTATTTGTCTATGATGATAATCCTTCGCCACAAGGTGTCTTTCTTTTAGCACTGGAAATACATTCGGATGACAAAGAGTAACTCTCATAGAGCTTTAACGTCTGACGGACGGGTGTATGGCCGTGAGTGTTTTAAAGAGAATCATCAGCCAGGCAAGTCTGTGGATGCCTTTCGAACGAGTTAAGGGGTTAGGTACAGCTTATAGCAGTAAAATTGTGGAAATATTCAACATTTTTTTCCTGCATTACTGTATCTTGTACAATAATGAAAATTAGTATCTGTAAAACACTGTCGATCTGCTATATAATGAAAATATTTTTACGATTAAAAAGAAAGTAGGCCTATTTATATTTTTTTTCCAAAATTCAATGTGGTAGCAGTTCACTGTGCAGTGATGAAGCGTTTCCCTCGTAACACAAAAACTATCCAACATTCTGTGATGAAACTTTTTGTGTGTATTTATGCATGTCATATCTACAAAATGAGGCAAAATCACTTCTCTACCTTTGATAGATTGTCTGATAAAAAATTATTTTAAAAAATGGTTAACTATCAGTATTTTCTTCTAACGCAAAATAAAAACAATATTATTTAAATAATATAGTTGAAAGAGCGTGATGCTATAAACATGAGTTTTATCAATACAATAAAAGAGAGAGAACATGAAAAAGTTAACATGGTTATGAGTTATGAGGGAAACGCTTCATCAATGCAAAGTAAACTGCCACCATTTTGAATGCAGAAAAAGAAAAATACAAATAATTTTTAAATCGTAAAAATACTTTTTTTCATATAGCAGAAGGACAGTGTTTTACATATACCAATTTTCATTATTGTACAAGATACAGTAATGGAGGAAAAAATGTTGAATATTTCCAAAAATTTTACTGCTGTAAGCTGTACCTAACCCCTTAAATAAAGAAAATAAAATCTTTTGCGTTTTATCAGTATTATAATTTATTAGCTGAAAGAATTCAGTGAATTTATTTTCGAGTATTTGTGCAGAATCGAAATCTCAGAATTTACAGCAGTAAGTTTGGAGAAAATGTGACGCACTCTCTTCTAGCAAGCTCGGCGTGATGGAATAAGACGATGCAGTGTTCGACTTGTTATCTCGACTATCATGAATGTGAGAACACTCTCTTCTCCTATTCTGATGCTGCTCGCTGTATATATCCTTTCGAATTCTGGACAAGTGTACATCAAGATTCCCTTCTTCACTCGTTCATGATCACTCAAGGAAAGTATCTTTTGCTATTGAATACTGAATGGAAACGGGCTTCGTCTCGCACATTTTCGACGTCAGATTTTCTTTTGGTTCAAGAGGGGTACGAAAGACAGGATGAAAGGATCAACTCTGTTTTATGAATGCCATAAGTCTCAACTGTCAACTATCTAGAGTTCTCCAACCTTGTTCACTCCTCTTACTCATTCGGATTAATAAATTTCTTAGAGTCAGAAGTATTTTACCTTTCTATTGTTTCTCTCAATAAAGTTAAAGAAAAGTGAAACGTGACAGCAAATATTTGCTTATCTTTTTCTTCTCCTTTGCATATTTATCACCAGTAATCTCACTAGAGGTTTTAATTTATCTAGAGAAAATCAAAACTCAAGTGGGATTTAATTGACTATTACGCGATTAGAAGAAAGTACATAAAGATTAGGAGAAATAAAGTAGGCTACTCTAGTACAATAAAATAGGTACTATTTGACTTACTAAAATTATATTTCACTAATGTTAGCTTCATCAAAACGTTTGAACTGAGTCGCCATTTCCAGTCGAGTATATATGCGGTAAACAAATGACAATCGCAGAGCATGTTTTATAGTACCGTACGAAATTTATAGTTTGAAATGTTGGCAAACAAAGAAACAAATGCTAAGAAAGTGATAAAAGCAACAAATGCTAGGGAAGTGAAAAAATAAACTGCTAGGGAAGTGATAAAATTGTAGCGATAAACAGCAATGATTGGTTGAAACACATCTTTTCCTACCGTTTTATTAGTCAAAAGTAGTATGACGTAGTAAAAATGTAATAGACATCGCAACCACTTTCTTGATCGTCATTATCAACATCATTATCATCTTTTCTTCTCGTTTGTATCTTTATCATCGTAACCATGATATTTATCGTTAATATTATCATCATGATCATCAACATATTTGTTTCTTCTTTACATCTTTATCATCATGCATGATCTTGTATACTACTGTTGACCTATTCACTTCATACTTGTATACTTAGGCCCAATTGTATAAAACTCCCTGACTAAAGGTCAACTTTGATCGAAGATCGGAAAGTGAACCGAGTTCAGATACTTCTTCCATTGTATAAAACTTTTCTGCGATCAAATTACCTTGGTTCAAATGCAATCTAAGTTCACGTGAAAAGGATTTGGCAACATCGCATAAACAGGTGAAATACGTGATGCGCGGACCATGTTATACAGGTTTATTCAGTGTTGCCAATCTAGCGACTTTAACTCTTTTTCAACAACAATTTCTTTTAACTTTTATATTGCTTAAATAGGGATTTAGTGACCTTTTTAGCACCCCATAGTGACAGAATTTAATCTTTCTTTGTTGTTAATGAAACATCTAGCGACTTTACAACTACTTTTTGGCGACTTTCCGTATTACACTCTGTTGGAGACACTGGTTTTTTTGTGAAATGTAAATAATGGCGGACAATAAGAAGAAGGTTGACTGTTCTCCAAGTTGTTATCATGTTATGGTGTTTGATACTGTTAAACATAATAAAGCTTTATAAAACGAAAATTTCGTTTAGTAATACAGTTAATTGAACATTTATGAATATACCTATCATATCCATTAATAATTAATGGTTGTTATAAGTATAATATAATTATAGGTTATGTTATTTGATACTGCTGAACACGATAGAGCCTTATAAAATATAAGAATGTTTGTGAATTAAGGCAAGAAATTGAAAGAAATATATATAAATGTACCTAACATATCTATTAATATCAATAATAATGGATATTTTATTTGCACAATCTGTCACTCGTATATTTCAAACAGAAAATAAATAACTGAAGTTGGATCATCTAACTTAATCGAAGAAATTTCTTCAGTCAAAGTTGACTTTAGTTTGAGACAAATTAATCTCAGATTAGACTTTATACAACACAAAATTCCAAGTTCAGCTGAAACAAGGATCAATTTAACCTCTGATCTAAGATTAAATGGTTTATACAATCGGGCCTAAGAGTCTCATCTTGAACCAGAATCGATGAGTGTTCATCCTCTTCTTTATAGATTCTCTAAAGTCTAGACCAAACTGAATGTGAGGTTCCACTTACAAGGTCGCCTTCTTATTTCAGTAATATTTTCTTTCCAGTTGTACTCGTATATAGAACAATAACTTTTTAATTTTAATTATATTAGCAGTAAGAAATAAGACGTAATGTTAAAACCAAGCGACATAAAATTAAGTTGTAATTTTTGTTTTTCCTTTAGGCAGTTTGAAACATTAAATTCCCATTATAAATTGTAACTGACCCTTTAACGATCTCATAACCTGCACGTATAACAATTCATTTTAATTATCCAAACAGCGATATTAGAAATTCTAATAAAATCCGGCATCATTAATCTTTCTGAAAATAAAGTACCGTTATGCGATATGCGCAATTAATCCCGGGCAATAATGACTTCGTTCTGTATTGAGTATTTTTGCGTCAGCGAGTGTACACGGTATTACACGTTTGTACACAGGAAGTGCATATAACGTTGTGCAGTTACAGCTTTGCTTTAAGCCCATAAATTTTCAGCTTAGTGTGGAAGACGGCACTCTACTTCCATGGCCAGTATTTTATGACTTCCATTCCACTATTACGATGCGGCGGCATAAGGTTAAGTAAAAAGACATACATGACTCATACAACACCAAAGAGTGGAAAAGCGAATGGAAATTCTAGCACAATGAAGATTTGTAATGCATTATTTGTTTTCAATTTAGAATTTTTACATTTCCCCAGCATTTATTTGATTTACCGTAAACTTTTTATGGAAGGACATGTCAATAACAATAATTATTTATTTTCCATACAAGTATGAATAGTTCAATTTCCGAAAAGTACACTTCTGGACAAGAAATCTGACACTCTGATTAATAGAACCTTCCTCCACAGCAGCTCGAACCCCCTATATGAAATGGTCTACAAAATTGTAGCTATCACTATAAAATGTAAGGCACAGAATAGCTATGAAATACAGACAAAATGTTTCGTTCTACAAGTAATTGTATAACTTTTATATTTATTACTATACATCAGAATTTACACTATATTAAAGGACTGGTGGCCTATAGCCTATGTCAAAATTTAATATGATTTACTATCTGGCAGTATTAGCCTAATAGTACATCTGATTGAGTTTCTGGCGCTGATACGTCTGTTATCAGGCAGTAGGCCCTACATCTCACTCCTGGTTGAGTGTTAGAGAAGGCCGTATGGCCTTAACTCTGCCAGATTAAATAAATCATTATTATTATTATTGTTATGTATGTCAGAGGAAAAACAACTGTTGCAAACATCTCTAGTCTGATTAGTGAACTATGTTACTAGTCAGCGGTGTATGCAATGGAGGGAAAAGATACTGGCCACCCTACCTCATTATCTTCTGACTTAGTTGCCTTATGAGTGATGCCTTATTGATGTCACTTCTGAGGTTTCAAAAAATCCTCGGACTGCTGACTAAAATACACACACACATACATACATACATACATACATACATACATACATACATACATACATACATACATACACACATACATCTAAATTTAAATAAATATGTAGTCTACTAGTCTTTAAAACTTAACTGAAGAATATAGCTGGAGAACCTTTTAAGTGTAATGTAAATATTTGTAATTTAAATATGTATTGTATTGATTAAGGCTGGTTGAGTGGAAGAGAAGGCCTTATGGCCTTAACTCTACCAGCGAAAATAAAACATTATTATTATTATTATTATTATTATTATTATTATTATTATTATTATTATTATTATTATTATTATTACATACATACATACATATACATACATACTTTTTAGTGGGTTATTTTACGGCGCTGTATCAATATCTCACGTTATTTAGCGTGTGAATGAAATGAAAGGTGATAATCCCGGTGAAATGAATCCGGGGTCCAGGTAACTTGGTCGGATTGAGATTCGAACCCTGGTCATCTGGTTTCGCGGTCAGACGTGGTAACCGTTATGCCTACTCCACATATGTTATACATACATACATACATACATACATACATACATACATACATACATACATAGGGGAGAGTCGGGTAGTATCGGACATCGGGTAATATCGGACAGTGCGTTTCTTTCATCTACCACCATATGGTAGTACCTGAATTACATGGTTACGTATCTCTATGCGACATCACAGAAACGTAACCATGTCAATCAGGTACTATCATCGTGTGGTAGATGAAAGAAACTCACTGTACGATATTACCCGCTGTCCGATACTACCCGATTCTCCCCTACATACATACATACATACATACATACATACATACATTCAGTAATAAAAATATGAGAACCGCCGGCGATATTGCCACTTTTTGTAGCGAATATGTAAGCGTACAATAAAAAAACGTCGAACGAATGGTTCAGAATTTACTCTGTCCACACGTACATAATGGAATAGAAGAAAATAAAGTTTTTAAAGATATCGGTTAATAATGACAGAAGAGGAATCTAATTTATGGAATTATTTCAATTCCTAAAATTGTTCCACTCTGAAATTATTACATACGGATTTCTAAGAAGTTTCGCTAAGCCCTTCATGTAATTTGCCACACACTTCAAATATTTCATTTTCTCTTACCTAACCTCTTTTATCTGCAGCTCAATATCCAATTTTCACTACAATGCAAAGTGCAGGACGAATACTATCAGACAATTTTCTTTTCAGAACTTCTCTTCACAACTCCGAGGTGTGATATCACGTAAGTGGATAAAAGTGTGTAATTTAGCTTTAATCTCCCATTTACAATCATTTTTACGCTGTGATTAAAATATTTCAATGCAGTTATTATAATACAAATAATTGTTTTGTTCATTTAAATTTAAACTCTTGAAGGTTGAGATACAAAAGAAGCCATTGCTTATTTTTGTTCACAGATATTTCCACACTAAAATGACTATTTTATTTAATTAGACGCTGCTTCTCATAATTTATTATTATTATTACTTTTGTAAAATACTTAATTCGCTATTCAGTACGAAAATATAAAAAAAACTATTTCTATAAAAAAGTATCCAAATTACTCCAGAAATCAATTTTTACTTATTACAAAAATAAATACTGAATTCTGCCTATAAAATAATGGTCTATATCGATATGGAGCAAAAACATGGGGACTACAACGAAGTGAAGCAAATAGAAACATTTGAAATGTGGATGGAGAATAGAGCGTGTGAAATGGAGAGACAGAATAAATGAAACTGTGTTGGAAAGATTGAGTAAAGAAAGGATATTACTGAAACTGATCAGGAAGAGAAAAAGAAAGTGGTTGGATCATTGGCTGAGAAGAAACAGTCTAGTGAATAATGCACTGAAAGGAATGGTGAACGGGAGAAGAGTTCGAGGCAGAAGAAGATATCAGATAATAGACGACATTAAAATGTATGGATCTTATGAGGAGACAAAGAGGAAGGAAGAAGATAGGAAAGAATGAAGAAAGCTGGGTTTGCAGTGAAAGACCTGCCATTTGGCAGAACACTATGTATGTGTCGGTTTCTTTATAGGCTATATTTCTGCACGAAAATAGGAAGCACTATTTTTATTCCAATGCAGATAGAAAAATAATTTGAGAAATTACAAACAAAGCAGTAAGAATTTAATCATTGAGAAAGATAACAACCAGTTCTGCACTTTAATAAAATAATGATTTAGGCCTATATCGGTTTCTGTATGTACTTCAGCACTAAAATACGAAATACTATTTTTATTCTAGAAAGAGTTTCTAAATCATTTCAGAAATCACAGAATTGATGGAATAATTTATTAAATCATTGGGGAAACAAAGAATTCAGTAATTGAAGATAATCTTAATACTCGTAGATAATAATAATAATAATAATAATAATAATAATAATAATAATAATAATAATAATAATAATAATAATAATAATTTATTTTAGCTGGCAGAGTTAAGGCCGTAAGGAAGAGATTATTGAGACAGTTTTGAAAATACAGCGCTATCAGAATGCATGTCTAAAGAAAGAAGTTACCATATAGTCAGTGACCGTTAAGTCAGTATAATTAGAGTGAATTGCTAAGAAGGTTATCCTTTAAGCTATTTTTAAAAATGTTTGACTTCCACCCCCTAATATTTTGTGACAAGGAATAGCATTGTCGCGAGGTGGATACTGTAAAAGATGATCATTAACAAGATGTTCTATGAAGAGGTATACTTAGCGTCCCATAGATAAGTGATATGGTATTTACGTCGTGATTAGAGTAGCCTATAGATAAGAGAAACGAGACGAAAGTTAATTTGGTGTTGAGCTGTGCCGAATTCTAAAGAGTAAAGACAATGATTGTAAATTTCTACGTTCTTTGAGCCGAGCCACGAAAGACTTGCGAAGGACGGTGATATGTGATCATATCGTCGGATGTTGCACAACTATCTGACGCACATATTCTGAATTCGCTGTAACTTGACTGACAATTCAGAACTTAGCTCACTTAAGGGGAGTTAGCAATGATGCCATGTTCAATTAAAAAATTTCAGTACAAAAGTTTAGTTCAATATTTCCAGGCTTTTAGTGCTCAGAGTGGAATATAAGTTCCCATGCTTATACAATCAATCATTCTGAATTCAGTGATATAAAAACAACTAATTAGTTTCGTATCCAAGTGCAAAAGAAAGGCCCTAACTGATAAACTGTTTTCCCATTTTGCTAAGTGTACCTCATTCTTCAGGTGCACATTACTTTCTACAATCTTCACTCACACACCTTGTATTTTTTTAAGTTATCTAGTAATGTATATTGTAAATTCTGAAGCAAAATTTAGTTAAATATTTCACCCCTAGTGAAACAGAAAAAAGATTGAATTCTGTTTAATACTTTTTGCAATTTTTTTCAATGCATATATATTTTTTTCTCGTGTTATCTGTGTGATATTCTTAAATCCATAGGTCTACTATGTAGAACATAGGTTGAAGAAAAAACTGTAAAAATATCATGCAAATTGATTGAGTAGTTTCAGAGAAAAGTGCACCCAAGTTTGAAAAATGTCAACTTATTGAAAACTGCATTTTAAAAAAAGAAGAATGTATGAAGTACATGCACCGCTAAATTTAAAGAGGTCACTTAAAGGACTTATCTGCAGAAATACCCCATACAATATTTATATTGTTTTAAAGAGCAAGTTCTTTACTTTTATTTAAACACAGAATAAAGAATCGGTGTTTTGACCCCTAATCACTACCTGGTTCCCTTAAGAGAACGTCACAGTAATCGAAGTGTGGCATTACTAGGGTAAGTTTTAGTTTCTGGGACAAGAAGTTTCTTAAGCGACTCAAACAGTAAATGGAGGAACAGATTTCTTTTTATTGTTTTTTTAAATTGAAAATTCCAAATTAGATTATTATCGAAAAAGAAACCAAGATTTTTTTACGACAGATGAATAAGGGATATGTCGTGTATTTCAAGACAACATACGAAGGATTAATTTTCCTCCAAAAAAAGTACCTACCAAAATCATTCCAGAAATCACAAACAAGTGGTAACAATTTTAATTATTAGCGAAACCAAACAACGAATGCTGCAGTTTAAGGCACAATAAAAGTCACGTTTTACAGTAGACAACGTAAACGTTTAGCTCTGTCTGTGTAATGATCGTTTCAAAGAATACTTTATACTTCACATAGTGAACCCAAGAATTTATCAGTAGTAATAATTACATTAACGACGTACTTAACGATCATAAAGAACCATTGCAATTAGTATCTGAATAGCGCGAATCACTGTCGTAGTTATATGATTATATAGGAACAACAAGTTACTCTACTCATACAGCAATAAAGTTTACAGTGTTTTATGAAGTTAACGTTTAATTTAAAGATACAGTCTCCGTGCTTCCTTTGACTTTCCACATCGGGAAAAATTAGCTTCTTTTTTTTTTTTAAGTAAAATCCATTATAATAATGTAAAGTTGCAATCTCCCTTTGATACGGAGGACAATTTAGTTTCTTGAGCTATTCATTCCTCCAAGTAATCTTTGAGCATTTGCTATAGGACCAAGCAGCACCCTCTGCAGCATGTCAATATAAACACGGTTTTATTTGTACGAGAATTTCGTCGAGTTTCTTGACATTCAAGTTCATTCTTGAAGCATTCTCATCAAGCTCACTACATTAACCTCATCAGCTTTGGAACGGAAACTTCGACGTTCCACACTAAAGGAACTCGGACTCGTATAAATCTGAATACACATTCCAAATTATAATTAATTTTGCGTCTCAAGCACTGTAACGCATGTATGTTCGTCTTCAATTCTATCATTTCTACATCTATCTGTACCTATATCTTTTACTAGATGCTATAGCATTTCTATGAAATCTGTTTATATTCATTGTTATATCATGAATATTTCGTAGCCACCAGCTTAGCTCAGTCGGTTTTATTCCTATCTGGAGTTGCGCTCCAATGTGGATTCGATTCCCTCGTGGACTCATCTGGTTGGATTTTCCCGAGGTTTTCCCCAACGGTAAGGCGAATGTCAGGTAAACTATGGCGAATCCTCGGCCTCATCTCGCCATCACCAATCCCATCGACGCTAAATAGCGAAGTAATTGATACGCGTCATTAAATAATTAACTAATAAAATTCGTATGTTTTATGTGTTATATTTCATTCGATCACTTCCTTAGTTCTTTCATACAGTCACTCAACTAAGTAATCGTCCATCCACCCACCCACTCTTTCCATATACATTCAGTTAAGCCTTGGTTTTTCTGAACCGACGCATTCGAGTTGCGAGGCCCACCTCGCACAAATCCGGACTACACGAGAGATAGTGAATGGTTTCTATAACTGCGAGATGCGAGGTCTGCGCACCTCGCAGCTATAGAAACCACTCACTATCTTTCGTGTAGTCCGGATTTGTGCGAGGCGGGCCTCGCACCTGGCACGTCGCATGCGTCGGTTCAGAAAAACCAAGGCTTGACCGATTCAGTAACTCACGTCGTCCATCCATGCAACAATGAATGAATAATTAGTAAGTCCAATATATTCTATTTTTTGGACATAAATGTGATTGTCTCGCGGTCTATATAGTAGATTATTATTTTTGTCTGTCCTAATTCACTTCAAAGCAGTCTCAAAGTATTCATATTAAAATTCAAAGCGGAACATTGATAGATAATAAAAAGCTCTTTCCTGTAAAATTTGATAAACTGGAGTTAAGGTTTTCTTAATTATGAGGGCAGTACTGTTAACCAAAGGTCTTAATTGTCGAACTACATAGAATAGTATTGTCATTTTGTTGGTGGTTTAAACCGATAAGCAGAAATACAATAGGTTTGGAATGAATGGGGTCGTCTATTGCTTATCTTATAATGTAGTATTAATGTATTATAAAAAATATATATATAATACATTAATACTATATTATAAGATAAACAATAGACGGCCCCATTCATTCCAAACCTATTACATAGAATAGGTTACGGTGAAAGCAACGTTCTATCGAGCCATCATGGCTGCAATAGCCACTGCTTACACAGACACAATTTGTATTTCCGCGGAAGTATCAAACTACTGTATTTTCTGTAATATTTAATACATTCTCCGTGTATACCGGGTGGAAGAGAAATAAATCTACAGATTTTCAGAGCGAATAGCTCATGTTTTATACAGCAAAAAGTGTAGCCTAATACCATATTGGTGGATATTTCATAGTTTTCTCAGAATAAATGTTTTTTTTTCAAAGTTTTCTTATTCGGTATCTATTGCGAGTAGGACCGTGATTTTTGTCCATATCGATAGAAAACCTAATAAAGAATATTTTATCCCTTTGGCGTATTTCAATAGCATGGACGGTTTTGGTGTAAATTTAATTAAAAAAACGACTAACTTCAAGCCACTGAACGATGCGAGTAGATTGCAACATTGTAACGAGAGAGGTCCGCGTAGAGAAACAGACCGAATTCGTTCATCTCTTACATCTGTAATACGAGAACAAAGAAGACTGTGATAGTGGCAACGTTGCTGAAACTTCAAACTTATTTTTCTAATTAACCGTGTGTTTAATCATGTAACGTAATATAGGTTTTCTATTCCTGTAAGTGTACCCTATCGTCCCTTTCAATATGCGGGGTTAATTCACTTCCATCCTATATAATTATTTAAGTACGGAGAAAGTGTAAAACGAATGAAACAACTGCACGGGCAATTATTAAGGCTACACAACATGCAAATACACGAACAAAGGAAAAATAACAATTTCCTTTGAATAAAGCACAAAATGAGCGATTCATGTACATTTTATTTCTTTAATCATACGAACAGTTCTATGTTTAAATTGTATAAGAATATACATAGAACTGGTTTCTGATAAAATCATGATGAAAAAGTTCATATAAACGTATGCAATAATTTAAAAATTCGCTGATTACAGCTTCCTGAAAGTTGAACACGAACGTGGAAGTTATGAAGGTATAAACATTTAAATACCTAGGAAAATAGTACTGTATTATAAATTTATTTAAGTACCTTACATTATTACTCATCAGAAAACTTTGTATTAAAGATGGTTTTAAAAGACTCCACCTGTTACAGCAATGCACGTAGTCGCCCGAGAGTGAACTGCGCACGTCAACGTAGTATATATATATATATACTAGTAATAAAACAAAAACAAAACTGTCAACACTGGATCCAATTCGCAGTTGGTTGTGAATTTTTATGGAATACTCTGTCCACAGTTCCAAGCAGTGTGAGTTATTTACAGTGGAGTATAAATTCTAAACGCTCGAGCGAAGTTCACAAGAGTCTGTGTTACGGAAAAGCAAGAACCGTGATTATTTCCAAAAGTATTCAAAATGGAACACATTTTTATGTTAACTTTTTTCTTTGCAATTATATTAGGAATCAGTTCCTAGAATACTTCACAATATTCGTAAATCACCCTGTACATTTAACGACGTTTTACTAACTACTATGTTATCTAGTGTTGGTGAGATTGGTGATAAATAAATAGCGTTTGGCAACATCCTAGGATGGCCGTGCGATTACCTGACATTGGTTTTATAGTCGGGAAAGCCTCGGAAAATAATCCAGGGTGATAATCGGTCCAAGGCCTTCTAATATACGCCCAAACACGATCTCAGATCACGAGTCCAACATGTTGTCTTGAGAGTACACCAGTAGTTAATGTATGGGTTATTAATGCTGATATTAAAATCATTTTGTAGCAGGATTAATTATTTAATGTCTTATAGTCATCTATTTCAACTCCAGCTACTATTTCATTTTCAGCCTAAATAAGAGATAATAGCTGAGGCAATAATGTTTAAAAAAAATAGAAGTTTAAAAATAATTGAAGAAGAGGAATCTGTATACGGAAACTGGAAATAAAACCAAACATTTCATTAAACGTATGATCATTCAGAATTATCTCTCGACTGTGGGTTTCATTTCAGAGATATTAAGTTCACAGCACAGCATATTTAAAACATAAAAATCTTCTTGACGTGCTGTCCCGTTCTGTATGATTGAGCAGGGTCGTGATTTTGAAGTGTAATTCGCCCAAGCTTAGTTTAGTCCTGATATTAACAAATGCACACGAGATGACTGGCGTTATGTGATTGGCCGCCATTTGTACATACTCGCTCTCAAGCAACGTGCGACGAATCCTTTCACTCCACTCGTTTGAAATCGAGTGGGATAAAACAACAGCCATTCACACGAAACCTGCAATCACGTCCGCTTGCTTTCATCGGAACTAACCTAACTTTGGATGAGTTCTACCTACGGCACGGATATTTGTCCGTTGCCAATGTGATGTTTTGTGTCATTTTGCAAGTCCGTCGTGCAGACACTAAGTCGTGAAAATTCTACCGTTTATCTCTATGAATATCAGTTATAAAACCCGTTGAGTGAAGAATAATAGTAAAATAAGAGTTGAGACAGATGAGGTAGATAGAAAAGTAGATGAGATAGAGGTTATGATAGAAGTGCGAAGATAATAAATATAGGCAGGATAAATATATAGGATAGATAAGACAGGATAAAATTAGGAAAATATTAGGGACAGACAGACACAGAGACAGAGAGAGACAGAAAGAGACACGTATAGAGAGACAGGGACAGAAACAGACAGATACAGAGACAGACAAAGACAGGCGGACAGATAAAGAGACAAACATACAGAGACAGACACAGAAAAATTTACAGAGAGAGATTAGGATAGACTAGAACATAGAATAAATTCGACTAGGATAGACTAAACAAAACTATGACAGACTAGAAAAAGAGGAAAGACCAGAAAACACTAGGATCAACTAGAAAAGACTAGAGACCAGACTAGATTAGGATAGACTAGAATAGACTCTAAGAAAAACTAGGCTAGGGTAAACCACAATTGATTAGACTTGGATAGACTAGAATAGATTCGACTAAGAGAGAACTAAAAAGACTAGGATAGACTAGTCTAGGACAGACTAGACTAGTACAGAGAGGCAGATAAACAGACAAATTAGATAAATAGGTAGATAGATAAGAATAGATAGAATAGATAAGAATAGATAGATAGATAGATAGATAGATAGATAGATAGATAGATAGATAGATAGATAGATAGATAGATAGATAGATAGATAGATAGATAGATAGATAGATAGATAGATAGATAGATAGATAGATAGATAGATAGATAGATAGATAGATAGATAGATAGGTAGGTAGGTAGGTAGATAGGTAGATAGGTAGGTAGGTAGGTAGGTAGGTAGGTAGGTAGATAGATAGATAGATAGATAGATAGATAGATAGATAGATAGATAGATAGATAGATAGATAGATAGATAGATAGATAGATAGATAGATAGATAGATAGATAGATAGATAGATAGATAGATAGATAGATAGATAGATAGATAGATAGATAGATAGATAGATAGATAGATAGATAGATAGATAGATAAGGAAGAAATAAATCAAGGGCTGTGAGTTCTTACGTTATCTGAAGAATAAATGTTTCACCTACAGTGATATCTTGAGTCGTGTTACGTGAAGAGTTTACACCACACTAGGAGAGTTTTATCATATAATTTCATTTGGAAAGCTCTGAAATTAGCTTGGTCAACCGACGAAATGTATAGAATATCCGAGAAGAGAAACAGAGAGAGGGGCTGAAATGTTTAACTCCACTTCATATAAATTAAACAAAGGAAACAATTTAACATGGCTCGACTGTGCTATTCTATACGCAACATCCATCTGTTAGCAAAGCATTAGTCAAATTAGTGGTATATATTTTATCTTTCTACCGATCTGAGGTACGTAATGGCAGAACATTTTCCTTCGTGTAAATATTTACATAGACTTGGTACAATCCCTTTTACTATAACGCTTGTTTAAATTACTGTACATTTTCAGATAATGAATTTGAAACGAAGACCCACATAATAAGGATTATGGTTATTATCTTATTACATAACTTTAGCATAGTTCTACGTACAAATGAAAATAGCTGCAGAGGCTAAGCCTTCCGAAAAGCCTCGCCAGTAGTAAGTAACAATCAAGGATCTTCCTAATGTAGGACTCCACATTTAAGACTTGTTTTGCGAGATAGTAGGGGCATAATAATAGGTTCTTAATCCGCGCAAGATAATGACATCGGTGCAGACACACGAGGGGTTTATAAGAACAGAAACTCCGACCCTTTGCTTGTTTTGAATATACATTATATTAAAACTGAGAGGCTGATGTTTTCATTTTGCTAGCAACTATGATTTTGTAGATTGACATTTCATTGCTGTCATTTGCATTCTTAGCTTCTACACTCAATTCAAATTACAATTGTAACATAATGTGTGTAGTACGATACTTTTACTTGTGGATGTGGTTTAGTTTATCCGTTTAGTTCCTTCTTTTCACTCTACAATATAGGCTGGTCATTTGTCCTGTGTCAATATCTGGACATTTTCTAAATCTATATGATGGAACACCTGGAAAAGGCCTTTGACAGAGTGGATTCGAATAAACTTATGGTGTTCCTGAAGAATATAGGTGTAGATTGGAGAGAGAGAGGAGGCTATTCAGTAGCTTTTATGTGAAGAAATGTCGGAGGGAAGTGGAATAGGAAGAGAAGCACGGCAAGGATGCCCTTTATCACCTACTTTGTTCAACACTTACTTCGAGAATATTATTAATTATTTAGTGAAGAACTGTTTTCAGAACATGTGAAGGGTGACAGTAGAAGGAAAAAAAATAAAGTGGATAAGATTTGCTGATGATATGACTTTGTTAGCAAAAGAGGAGATGATACGGAGGTATATGCTACTGGAGCTAAATGACAGCTGTGAACAGTATGGGATGAGGATAAATGCTAACAAGAAGAAGACCATGGCTATCGGAAAAAATAAGGAAGATAAACGTGCGAATTCTAAATGAGGCAGTAGAAAAAGTGAACAGCTTCAGATACTTGGGGTGTAATGAGCTGCTGAGAGGAAGTCAAAAGGAGGATATCAATGGCAAAGGAAACTTTTAATAGAAAAAGAAGCATCTTCTGCGGACATCTGGAAAAAGAACTAAGGAAGAGACTGGCTCTGACACGAGACTAATACATGGCGTAACTCCTTCACGGGGATTCAGAACTTAATCAGGGTTTGTGTAGGAGTTTGTTTAGCCGCCTTGATAGCTCAGCTGGCAAAGCGATGGTATTAGGCAAACTGAGGATTCGAATTAAAATCCCATTTGTATTTGTAATCGACAAAGCCAAGCTTGTTAGAACTTTTCTCGAGGATTTCCCGTCTATCCTCTTCATTACACCAACAATGTTTAAAAGTCATCTTTCATTATCTCCGTTTCGAAAAATAGGGTAACACTTTTGTTTGTGCGACGCCGAGGTTTCCAACTGTCGTGATGTAATTCCTCGCGGTTTGTGAAAAGATCGGTAGGTGGCTGTGGTGGTGAGTTATAAACGATGACTCATAGATCTGCCGAGCGGAACTCTGTAGAATCTCATCCCTGACGGAAACACGGCGACAAGAAGTAAATCTATGAGATGCCTACTTACCGAAAAAGGTGTGATATACAGATATGCTGGCTGAAGAGGAATTCGTAGTGTGGCTGATGGTGAAGTCTCTTAGCTGGATAGCACACTAGGCACACAACTCTATTAATAACGGTTGCATAAAAAATCTGCTTAAGGTTCAGTGCTTAGGGATATTCCTTGTCCAGCTGGATAATTACAGACACCAATGTCAATGAGTTTGTGTGTAAGGAAGGCCCGAAAGAAGGTGTATTCAGAAAATAGCTTCTTCACTGTGCGTATACTGTCCAAGAGGAAGAAATGAAAATATTGAATGTCTTTCAGTAGATTTTAAACCCGGACATGTCACATATAGTTAAAGCAGTTCCACAATTATTATGACCGAGTGTTTTAGATCATTCCAAATTTTAGTGTACATTGCACAACTGAGGGTTCTCTGACACGATGACCAACCCTCAAATGCTAGCAAGTCTCGTTACTGGGGAGTTCAACGACATGCACTGAGAACACTCCCATTAATGAGCTCGCCAAATGGGGTGTTTCCTCCTGGCGTCGCTACATGATCGTGAGCATTTCACAGAGAAGCAGTAACCTGTTTGTGCAGCTTTACTAAACTCGTACAACATTTAGTGTTGACGGAATCAGGTTTATAATATTCGGAGAAAGAGGAGAGGATCGGAAAAATTCTCAACCTTCGTTCTTGTCTGGCACAAGAAATTAACGGAAGAAAGCTACAAGTGATATTGCGAACTCGAGCTTTCCAGTCTTGGTGTCTCTTGCCGCATAAGGGAAAGGGAGTATAATTATATGCATACTGCCCTAATGCTAATTCCTGGATGCTACAAAATCACCATTAACTTCATCAGAATACATAAATGCACTGAAGATGTCCTGCAACTTGACAGCAGTAAGGTCGGTGCCTGGTCGAACTTTCAGCACAATCCGTTGTCGCCAAATCGGCTTCAACGAGACAGAAACCCTTGGACATGTGCTGGGGTTCTGCCGAAGCACAGAACTGCTGCGAAACAATCGTCACCATTGAGTCAGAGCATCTATAGCTCAAATCCTACAACAACGTGGATGGGAAGTGCATGAGGAGAGCTGACATCATAGCATTTAAAAGGAATGAAAATATAGCATTGGTTTTAGATTCCATCATTCGCTTCGCAAGGAACACCACCCAGGCGGAGGAAGTAAATTTTGAGAAACAGGCTATCTACGAACCCTGCCTGCCATTCCTGTCAGAAAAATATAAAATTCCAATTAATCAATGGATTGTGAGAAGCCTCTTGTTTGGAGCAAGAGGTACCCTACCAAAATCACCAGTGATGTCCTTAAAAGTCTAAAAATTAATTTCTATGAAATTCAAGAAATTCTAATTAAAATTCTTAGAGATTCTCTCCAAACAATAAATTATCATTTATATGTTAAGTTAAATTAATTTTTCTTCACTGTTAACACTGTATTAATTTTAATCGTGGTCCTCAACTTTCCAAATTCATTATTGTATTATTGCCTTCTGGATCTTTGTGGTCATCCTCAGTGGAGGCCAGACGATTTTTTCAAATCTTTGTCTCTCTAACATCAGGCATATAACCAGGGTTGCTAGATTTTTTATCTGGAATCCAGGGCAGGTGATGATACTGTGTACCTCGACGTGACCACAAATTTGAATTAAATATGTAATACAACTGATTTTATTGGTTTTATATATTTTAACTAATTTATATAAATTTTTGCTAGACTATCAAATTTATTTTGAATTATTGATACAATCTGGAAACGTAATGTCATATTACAGCTTGATCTACACAGAGAAAATGCATGATACCATGTGGATTGTTTCAGAATTCAACAATTTATTTTTATTCAGAGAAACGCATTAAATTTAATCCTTTTCATGCAATCTACAAGAAAGATAAATAATTATTGTAATTAATAATTCGTAGTCTCATATAAAATATCCTCATGAACCTCAATCTTCTGCTAAAAGCTACACTTATCAAGTAATTTATGCATACCACAATATTTCCTCTCACAGACACAGTTTACTCAGTTTATGTACAGTTGACTCTAATTCCTATATCCTATTCATCGGCGAGCATTCGAATGAGTAGCTATTGTTTCTAACGTGATGGCGTTTACTGCCTTTTGTGTAGGCTACACATGAATGGGACAATTGTGAGGATCATTGAACTAGGTGAATGGCCGATTAATTTCAATTTATGACACAAAATAATTTATTTATAATCAAGTATAAAGGTTTCAGTTTTTGAATTAGAATTAAACGCAGAATCGGTTGTACATACAATTTAATCATTAGTAATTGAAGAGCTTGGTCCAACGTAATGGTAGGCCTAAGCCATACGTTTGTAGAAATCCAGATTTAGTCATAACTCAGTGAAAAACTGTATGTCAATGGAGAAAATTTTATACACTGTTGTCATTACATTTATGACATTGCTACTCAAAGTAAATATATCTTAATTTATAAAATGTTACCATGGTCAGAAACATACAACGATACTGGAGATAAAGTATTTGTTGATATCGGTGAACATCATCATTAGCCATCACGAGAAAATAAGAAAAATGGAATGTGAAAGTTATCATATAAAGGAGAAATTTAATAGTGTATAAAGTATGAAAAAGTAGTGATTTTCGAATGCTAAGGTAGATATGATGGTCGAACTGTAGAACTTACAAAACAGAGTTGGTTAACAGCACAGAAATTATGATGCGTTTGAAAGGAAGCTTATGATAGGATTGAAGATAACTTAGAAAGTGAAATATTTGATGTAGGTAATTAGAGTAAAATAAATATTATATATACACATATTAGAATTTCAATTATCCGAACTAATAAAGGGCAGTATGATCCGAATAATTGGGTCGGGAAAGAAAAGAGTCTAGAAACAATAGTAGTAAGCCTACAGTTTATAATGAACAAAGTTACACATATTCAAACAAAACAGTATTTCAAATGGATTAAAATTATAAGAACTTTTCATATTCCATACAGAACAGAACTTTACTTATGTACAGTAGCACAGTACGCGAAATAAGAAAAAACCTAAACATATGCAACTTTCTTTGAATAAACAATTTCAAACTGTCCTGAAACGTGATCCGGATATTTGGAGTTCGAATAATTGGAGTTCTACTGTATACATATTCATATATGCACATGAATATCATTTTGGCGCCGAAACTCTTTCCCTAATTTCACTTCACTCTCTTCTCACTCACTGCACTGGCACTATGACACATTTTACTGCCACTATAAACTTTTACTATAAACTTTTAACTAATCAAAACTTTTCACTGCTCAAAAACTTTTCACTACCCATATTATTAAACTATAACTCCACTGACAACACGCTTCACTGATACAACACTTCAAAAAATAACAAAACAAACACTTACACCTTTATTATTCCGTATAATCGTAATTAAAAACTATATTAACCTAAAATTGTTTGTCTAAGACCTTTTACAGGTAAAATAATTTACATTTCAAACCAAAGGAAATACTCGTGACGTTAAGTAAATACACTACCTGCCAAAAAGTAATTGGGCACTGTTTTTGCCCCTTTAGAACCTCGTGGTACCATCTCTTGTTGCTATAACAGCAGCCACCCTGTCAGACATGCTCTCCACTAGTTTATGTAGGATATCCACTGGAATGCGTCGCCATTCCTCTTGCAACATGGCACTCAGTTGGACAATGGAAGTTGGCCCCATGTTCCGGCGGCTACTATGCAATGGTATGCAGACAATAATGTTCACAGGTTGGACTGGCCTGCACAGAGTCCTGATCTCAATCCCAATGAGCACCTTTGGGGCGAATTGGACCGGCGATTGAGGTCTCGGGAGGTGCTGCCACCTTCCATTGTCCAACTGAGTGCCATGTTGCAAGAGGAATGGCGACGCATTCCAGTGAATATCCTACACAAACTAGTGGAGAGCACGCCTGACAGGGTGGCTGCTGTTATAACTACAAGGGGTGGTACCTTGAGGTTCTAAAGGGGCAAAAACAGTGCCCAATTACTTTTTGCTAGATAGTGTAGATGTCACCTTAAGTAATGTAACGTATCTTTTTTTTTTTTTAAATATACACTTTATATACAACTTTTTAAGCTATTTTTGAATCTCCTTAAGGAAGGACAGCCCTCAAAGACCGCTGCAGGTAGGTCATTCCATTCATTTATAGTTCGATTTAAAAATGAGAATTTACCTACATCTGATTTCTGTTTCCTACATTTGATTTCAAAATCATGATCGTTCCTACTAGCGTCGTGCATTACAGGCGTATGTTCGGTTCAAATTTGACGAGTCTGGTGAAGTTCGATATTCGCTGATGTTCGCTCTGCAGAAATAGGTCTGTCGTGTTTGTTCCGCCTTGTTATAAAGTTATTCGCTGTTCATGTTTTAACCGATTAAGGATTTTAGCACAGATCTTGCGATTAGTTTTTCATATGAAATAAGACGAAGTTTTTAATGTCTTGGTTGTCTTTCCCATGTTCACGTTGGCTTCTCTATCCGAGTCGTTATGTCTACATATGCTTTTAACCTATCTATGCTTTATACAATGATGAGTATGGCAAGAATCTTACTATCGTGTTGATGTACGCCATGTAACGAGGGATTCTCACATTGCTTGTTTATAACGTGCTAATAAAACTTTCGAGTTTTTTTTTAAGAAATTGCATTAACCAAGTCATTGTACCATTAATACTTAATAATCATATGGAAGTTTTACCATGATTTTGAAACATAGTGTGCATACACTTACAGACAGGTGAGTGACCAGGTCATGAGGCTTATTTATTTTTAAAACTTGAAAGTAAGCTAGAAGACTTCATTATATCGCTTGCAATAAGCCATTCCTACCAACATGCAAATGAGATAATGTTATACCGGGATGCGTCAGGTGAGGAAATTCAATGCAATAACTGACATGTTAGAGTAGCTGTATCCTTGAGACGTCGCTCTCTGCATAAGTAATTAAAGGAAACATTAAATTCGGAAGCGTTAATCTTTATAACTACGAAAGCCGTTATTCAATTCAGAGTACCAGCAATGAAATAAAACTAATTAAAACGTTATCCATTTCATTTTATAGCTGTTAAGGAAGAACACTTGGACTTAATGAGAAAATTAACCTGTCGCGAGTAGAAGCAATCCTCACGCACGAATGTCACGTGTTCTCGGTTATAGAGTAATGCAAGGATAGGGGCTTAGCCTAAGTCACGGAAACTATTTTCTTTTGTGAGAATGCGGGCGCGGTTCGAAATTTTGAAAGATGCAAATGAAAGGGAAGGGTATGTGTTCTAGTAGGGAAGGTTGAAGATTAAACATCTACAAACGACACAGCACCATGCTACTTGCAAGGGTAGGGTATATCCCTGATCACATACAGAGTGTTGCAAAACTCCATACTCAAACTTCTAGGGATGGTAGACGAGCCCGAAACAAAGATTTTTTGTTATATAACCATAGGTCGAAAAGCAATAGTTACGTCAGTTGTCACTTTCGAACGCAGACATTGCTGACAGACATTGAGAGTGTGTTAACCATTTAAAATGGTTTTGGTGACATTTTGTTTACAGGTATTGTTCAAATGTGCGGCCTCCTGCTTCAATACAAGATGTACAACGACGTGATAATGCGTCTCTCATACGTTGAAATACTCATACCGCAGCGGATGTCATTAGTAAACATTCTTGAGCGAATATGCGCGCCAATACATCGCGATAACACAGTTCAGAGCGTGTTTGTTTTATACTCGCCTCGCTAATTAGTATTGTTGATATAAGACATGGCTCAGGTATATAAATTTGCACAAGATTGATAAACATTAACGTCTGTTAGCTCGTGATAAGCATTCACAATTGCCAAGAATCATCCGGACATAAAAATCACTCTGACAAATTCGCTATTATCTGGCACAACGATTTTTTCGGAGCTGTGGCGGCAAAACGCTGTCACACCTCACTTCTAGATCAAACATTCGTAAACGACACAGCATTCGTGTTTGTTATGGTAGTTGTAAAAGTATTACAGCACATATATCCACCAGCAAATACATTGAGTCACATCTATTCCCCACGGCGGTCGATTCACAACTTACTACAGTACGCACACGTATAACATCGCTCTCTGTGCGAAAACCATATCACAATTAGTGATGCGACCTCATACTCATACAATGAATACACGACACGGCGGTCGACTCACGACTGAAATCACATTCTCTCTGTACGATAACTATACGTCACACTGCCTTTACTGATGCGACGACATACTATGGATAACATACGAAATATGACATCTCATGATACCATCGATTTTGGGGGGGGGGGAAATAGTTGCCGTGACTTACGTTTCAACCTTTGTATCCATAGTTTGTGTTTATCTTCAGTGTTACTGAACGACGCTGTATAAACTGCGAGATTATCTAACGTCTTTAAAATTGATGAGAAAGAGATGAGTAATTTCCAATGGAATTACCTGACATTCGTCTTAAAATTGGGAAAACTAAGAAAAAAACAATGAGGTAATCAACCCAAGTGATAGACCTATTCGAATCCACGGACCCGAGTGCAGCTTCATATCTCAAGTCCAACTCGCTGTATTCTGAGCTATGCTGGTAACCATAGTTTGTGTAAAATAAAATAAAATCAGAAGGTGAACTATTCGGGATAGGTAGTATTAATTCAAGCTGAGCAATACAGAGTGCTGAAGAACGATTTATCGTACATTTAATAGGCGGTAGAAGGGGATAAATCTAACATTTCTCATTCAGTAACCTATATTCGAAAACAAGTGGCGAAGCTATAGCCCTGTGAAATGTTTGATTTTCCGCCTCTGTGATAGACAACCTAACCATTCTCCACCTCAATGAGTTGGCAATACCTGGAGCATGATGTCATGTCACTGCTAATCACTCATCGTTAATATCCCATTCAGTCGGTATTGACCTCAGTTTAAAATAAACTGACTTCATGGAGGGGGATTATTAGAGATCGGACTGCGTAAAATATGAACATAAGATATATGTACATACATATGTAGCCAAAATTTGTATAATATGTAGATAAATATCTAATAAATAAAAATAAGTAATTTAACATATAAACCTTATTAATTTGAATTATTTTATACTAATTCTGATGTAAGAAAAGAGAGCTCAAACACTTGATTTTGTGAGGCCACTGATTGTCACATTTATCTCATTTTAATAGGTAGGGTAAAAGTTGGTAATATTGTAATACTAATAATATTATGATAGTTTTTTTAGATTTTTTTTTTTTACAATTTTACTGAGCGAGAAGAAGATCAGTTTTTTACGTCAACTTATTAAGGGAATGCTCATGGACAAGTTTCTGCACAAAACCGATCCTTCTCTCGCTCCGTAAAATTGTAAAAATTCTCAAAAAGAACAATCATAATATTATTAGTATCACAATATTACCAACCTTTACCCTATACTTATTGCATTGTTTCCATACGTTCTTGGGCGGCCGGGTAGCTCAGTTGGTAGAGCAGCTGGCTACGGACTGAAAGATCCGGGGTTCGATCCCAGGTGGTGACAGGATTTTTTCTCGTTGCCAAACTTTCAGAACGGCCCCAAGGTTCACTCAGCCTTCTATAAAATTGAGTACCGGGTCTTTCCCGGGGGTAAAAGGCGGTCAGAGCGTGGTGCCGACCACACCACCTCATTCTAGTGCCGAGGTCACTGAAAGCATGGGGCTCTACCTCCATGCCCCCCAAGTGCCTTCATGGCATGTTACGGGGATACCTTTACCTTTTTTTTTTTTCCATACGTTCTTACATTAATGATACGCAAGAAAAAGGAAAGAAAACTTTATACTGTCAAAAAATGAAACTAAAACGAAATAAAATAAATACAACAAGAATCAATAATTCACATTCACACACATTTTATCACATCAATTGTTTGTTAATTCTTTGCAGGCACAATTAATAATTTAATGAATTTAGACAGTAGTAAAATAAATACACAGTGCAAATCACCGTTCGCATTGGGATGTTCGTAACAAAATCATTACTTGTCCATTCTTTAGTATTGTAAAAATCTGAATCTATTCTGCCGCAAAAATAATATAGGCTTATTGTGTTTGATTGGTGCATGCGCGAGAGACAGAGTGACATTTTCCAAAAGCATTTTAATTGAGAAGATCGAGGTTAAAATGGCAAAAATTATATATAGGCTATATATTTATTTTTGTTTCCTTTCAAAACAGATCATGTAGGACTACATCAAAATATGTAAAATATTTAATAGGCCTATACATCAAAATATATAATATAGGTACAGATACAATAAAAATATGTAACTTAAACCTGCAGAATAAATATCATTTTAGTGTGATTCGCCATCATTTTTGTTTTCCTCTTAGCTACATTTAAAGGAATAGAATATGTAGGCTAATTATATACAATCCGGGCTATAGCGATTACGTATTTTCAGAGCTTCCTGTTATGCATTTGTGTAATGGGGAAGTTCGGAGTAATGCTGCTAACGTCGGTTGTAGAAAGGAAGATCCCGAAACAGACGACTTCCTAAAGGAAGGGTGTCAAGGTCAAAAGTTACGAACAAGTGATGGTGGCATTTGTAGCACAGGAAAAATTAAGGGAACAACATGACTGAGCGCACAAACAAATGATCGTAATACACAGCCAGACATACTAATGCTGAAATGTAGGTGAACATCTTGTGTAATATATTGCATTTACAATCTCTATTACTCATAGAGAAGTACTTCCATAGTAAGATGGATGGATGGATGGATGGATGGATGGATGGATGGATGAATGAATGAATAAATAAATAAATAAATAAATAAATAAATAAATAAATAAATAAATAAATAAATAAATAAAATAAATAGATAAATACAATTTTCTGAACCGACGCGTACAAATCCGGATTACATAAGAGATTTACAACTTACTTACTTACTTACTTACTTACAAATAGCTTTTAAGAAACCCGCAGGTTCATTGCAGCCCTCACATAAGCCCGCCATCGGTCCCTATCCTGTGTAAGATTAATCCAATCTCTATCATCATATACCACCTCCCTCAAATTAATTTTTTATATTATCCTCCCATCTGTGTTTCGGCCTCCCCAAAGGTCCTTTTCCCTCCGGCCTCCCAACTAACACTCTATATGCGTTTCTGGATACGTGCTACATGCCCTGCCCATCTCAAACGTCTGGATTTAATGTTCCTAATTATGTCAGGTGAAGAATACAATGCGTGAAGTTCTGCGTTGTGTGACTTTCTCCATTCTCCTGTAACTTCACCCCTCTTAGCCCCAAATATTTTCCTAAGCACCTTATTCTCAAACACCCTTAACCTATGTTCCTCTCTCAGAGTGAGAGTCCAAGTTTCACAACCATACAGAACAACCGGTAATACAACTGTTTTATAAATTCTAATTTTCAGATTTTTTGACAGCAGACTAGATGAAAAAAGCTTATCAATCGAATAATAACAGGCATTTCCCATATTTATTCTGCGTTTAATTTCTTTTCGAGTGTCATTTATATTTGTTACTGTTGCTCCAAGATATCTGAATTTCTCCACCTCTTCTAAAGATAAATTTCCAATTTTTATATTTCCATTTCGTAGAATAATCTGGTCACGATACATAATCATATACTTCGTCTTTTTGGGATTTACTTCCAAACCTATCGCTTTACTTGCTTCAAATAAAATTTCCGTTTTTTTCCCTAGCACCTTGTATCCGTCGGTTCAGAAAACCAATGTTTCATGTAACGTTCGTTAAGTAGCAATGTGTTCTTAATATAATTATTCAAGAGATAACGTATAGTTACAGTTACATTTGCATTTATATTAATCCCATTGACTTCAGAGCTTTGTCTTGTCACGAAGTTAAATAAATGAGACAAGAAAAGACAATAAAATGATTAAGAGAAAGAAGAAATATAAATGTATTTTAATCTGGAATTTAAAGGTAATAAATTACTCTCTGTTTTTATGGAGTTAATTGTGAAGTCAAACAGTTAGATAAATAAAGCAATTACTTACAAGACAAAAATACGAGCTTCGGCATAGAAATCTGATACAGGCATGAAACAGCTGAGTTATATTTAAACACAATTTCCTCTCATAAGTTTCGTGACAGTGCAGTCAGTCGACCTTCAAAGAACGATAAAAAGAAATACGAAGTAATGTTTGAACGCAGATAGGACTAGAAACCCCTACCGAGAACTGTAAAAATTGTCTTGATCGTTGCCCACGACAATCCATCACATCAGTGCCATTGCCGGAAGTAGGGATGTCAGTGGCGTGTCTCGGCACTAGCGATATCTATGAACTACGAGATCCGCACGGATTTTCGTTGCATTTTTAGTTACATATATTTTAACCCTTAAATTCGCAAAGTATCCTATGAGATACAACAGGTTAATAGGCTATATGCTATAATTTTAATAGAACAATAGAAAAAAAAATTGGTAGGGAAATTAAAATTTAAAAATACTATAATATTATATAACATATAAAATATGGACATTGCAATAGTTGTTTTCTTTACAGTCCGACACGGTTTAATAAACTAGTGTGAGAAATGAAGCTTTGCCAATTTAAAGGTTAAATATTTACTCTTAAGGTGTCGCATAAATTGTTGTCACATGAAAAATAATGCGTTTCTTCGGGATCGATGTATGATCTGTCATAATAATAAACATTTAGGACCGAATTCATAGTCAACACTTATCGTAAGGAAACACTTAAGCAATTGCTTATAATAATTTCCAATTCATAAATCCCACTGAAGTGAACACTTATTCAAATAAGGTAGCTTGTCAGCTTACTCAAGTGTTTCCTCATATGCATTGTAATCAGCTGATTCGGTATACAATAGATGATGATTATGATTTAATTTAATTTATTGAGTTCTGTAATTAAAATGAAAATGAGTTTCGGCAAGCAAAAGATATATCAGAGATATGGAAAACCCTTTAGAGATGTATAATGATCAACAATTTAAGAGGAGATACCGTTTCGACAAGAACACTGTTGTGGATATTCTGGTGTGTCTCATTTAAATTCACAATGCAACCACGAGGCTTACCGATTTCGCCACTGCTGAAAGTACTGGTTTCTTTGAGATTTTATGATGAGCAGCATTTCAGGTAGATTTACAGTAAGTGGCATTTTTTTTTTCGAAAAGTATTCACGTCCCAACAAAGTGTTATTTGCATTTTTGTTTGTATTCTACCCAAGGAATAAGCTGTTAAAATTTGCGTAATTATATCATTTCCACTTTGTTTACCATAAAAATAACTGAAAAATAAATTAAAATGATTTGCTTACAGGAATATTTCCGGAGTTTGCATTAAACTCAAATGCAATTTTATTCCATGTCAATTTCTTCTTTTGGAGAGAAGAATTATCATTTTTTTTTCGACGATATCTCCATATTTCATAACTAGTTATCTTAGCTCACTTCTTTCTTTTCTGTAGAATGCTTTCTGGACATATTGTATAATTTTTAGCTCTATAATATTTACTTCTGTCTTTGTGTAACTTATGACTAATGCCGATTTAACAATTTGAAGGCGCTGGAAAACAATTGAATGTAGGAAAGCGCTCACGTCTAGCCATGTTGCCATATTCCTTTCGATGTCAAGGGAATGCTCAGGGCATATGAATGAGTAGCGTCTCTGCAATACGATCTGAAATAAGTGCTAAGGAAATGCTCATTACTTAAGTGTTCCCTCATTTTATAAGTGACGACTATGAATTCGACCCTTAGATGTATAAACTACGACCCCAAAATGTAGACTATTCTTTTTAATCCTCATATCACCAAAAAATATGAGTATTTCTGAGAAGAAAACCAAAGCAATGGCTTTCGAAGGTACAAATCATACAAGATGCAAAATAATGATTAATACAAATTTAATAGAGCAGGTAAATAACTTCAATTATCTAGTATTGAACGTATCTTACTGTAAAAAGAACGATATAAACATAAAATTAAATAGATTTTGTAACATGTGCAGAACAATAAGAAGAACGTTGAAAAATAAGACATTAAAATCCACACAGCTGAAATTTTATAAAACAATGGCAGTACCAATGCTGACATACGCCTGCGAAAATTGGACACTTAACAGATCAAATAAAATAAGAATAGAGGCAGCTGAAATGAAGTTCTTACGTTCAGTAGCAGGCTATACATTATTAGACAAGAAATATAATGAAGAGATCAGAACAGAATTAATTATTTTTAACCTAACAGAAAGAATTCAAAGTCTAAGATCTAATTGGGTACAGCACATAGAAAGAATGCCACCCTACAGACTTCCACTGATTTTACTCCACTACCAACCTAAAGGTAGAAGAAATATCGGGTGTCCGATGACAAGGTGGAGAGACTTGATCTCTTGATGTGGAAACAGGCCTAAGGCCTAAATCCATGATGTAGAAGAAGATCACCAAAAAGGAAAAAAACGAATGTCTACTAAACTTTCGGAACGCTGTGAGTTTTCGTGCACTTTGCCAGCAGTGAAAGAAATCTTCTAAACCTCTATTAAAATAATTATATGTCTTCTTGTCGTTTGTCCTCTTCTTCAATAATTGTTAAATAAGAGAAGGGCTTGAAGAATTTTACAATGAAGAAAAATATTTCTATTCTATATCAGGGATATACTTACTTACTTACAAATGGCTTTTAAGGAACCCGAAGGTTCATTGCCGCCCTCACATAAGCCCGCCATCGGTCCCTATCCTGTGCAAGATTAATCCAGTCTCTATCCTCATATCCCACCTCCCTCAAATCCATTTTAATATTATCCTCCCATCTACGTCTCGGCCTCCCTAAAGGTCTTTTTCCCTCCGGTCTCCCAACTAACACTCTATATGAATTTCTGGATTCGCCCATACGTGCTACATGCCCTGCCCATCTCAAACTTCTGGATTTAATGTTCCTAATTATGTCAGGTGAAGAATACAATGCGTGCAGTTCTGCGTTGTGTAACTTTCTCCATTCTCCTGTAACTTCATCCCGCTTAGCCCCAAATATTTTCCTAAGCACCTTATTCTCAAACACCCTTAACCTATCTTCCAATATGTAGAACAGCTCATCCAGACTCGGGAATGAAACTATAGCTTGTCGATTTGAATGTTTTATTTTTTCGGTTTACAAATGAAACCTACTGATTTATGATAAGAGAAGTAATTAATGAAGAGAACGCAATGTATTTTCTCTTCATATGAAGCAACATTCCGAAATTAGTCTCAACCCACAACAAATTTTGCACTATGGTTCATTCAAGATGTGTCGTACATGTCCATTATCACTTTAACATTGCAGAACTCGTAACTACAAATCAAACGATTGGTAACACAGGTGTCTAGGTGCTCTCGATGTCGAAATATTACTGAAAGAAACCGCGCGACACTGCTAAATTTATTCTCAATTTCGGCATCCTTATGCTCGTAGCGAGGGGATGTGGTGTCATTGTTGTGGTCTCACAAATTACATTGGTTCATGGCCTAACTACTAATAACAACATTAGCGTTCGGATATGGCTCATAACTTTGTTATAGTAAGCATTAGAAATTCTGTCATTTTTTGTTTCATCACGGATCTCGGAACGAGCGCCCATACTCGGTGCGGAGAATGACGTAATATACGTCAAAAATATAACCAAGAGCAAAATGGGACATTGACACGCTCATACATAGGATGAGATGTTTCTGAAGTAGGAACAGAATCTATCCGATGATGATAACGATGGTGGTGTTACTCGGTGGTCCAGTGATTATCATTCTTGGCGCCAGATCTAAGGTTGAGAACCGGTGGAAAGCGATAAAATGTTAGGGAATTAAAATTTTTAGCATAATTTCTTTTGAATGATAGAATGAATCGGGGGAAGATGCCTGACTTTTTCTTTGATTGAAAATTTAATATACTATTCATTTAGTTTTGAATTTCATATTGAAATATCAAAGTCTGGAAGGTATTTTGAAACTATATTTTCGGTACAAAACAGAAAATATTAATTACCTTGTTTATAGTTACAGGTTTTCTTCTTACCTGCATTGTAGGCATCTTTCCCCGATAGTCGGGTAAGATGGCAAATGCAATTAGCACATTTACTGATATACGTATTTTACGTGAACTTGGTTTGATACATGTATATAACAAAATTGACTTAATCTAAAGCTCATAGACACTTTCTCACTCGTTTATCACTACTTAGGAACACAGTCATTGCATATTATTTTACTGTCCTGTGCAAGACTCGTGAAATCACTTCTTGCACACAATGAATCCAATCCAGTACATTTTTTTTATCATAATTCTTTTTAGGAGGCGTTTAAGGGTACGGTAAGAAATACCATATGCTTGCGATGCTCTAAACCAGTTCACACCCTCTATTATAACATGTTCCATCGCAAATTGAAGACTGTCCTCAATCCACTGACTTCTATCAGAGGATCTTACGTAATTTTTACACATTCCCTGCAATAAAACAAAAAACTCTTGCAACAAGGTGCTATCTTACCCAGAAAAAAGTGATCAACTTCCCCAAGTATCGGAGTAAGATGCCTAGTGCTCTGACGCAACCTAAGATGGCGGAACAATGTCGTTGATTGTTAACAATACAAACTTTAGAACCTTTACTACAATATCCATTACAAAGGTTTGACAGTTATTACAAATTCAAGGATGTATTAAAATTTTAACATACTCTGCAATTATTTTATAGCAGAAATGAGCTGTTTTATTGCTTTTCTTCTTCTTACAACAAGATCATGTGGCAAAATGAGTTAGCTTCTACTCTGCAGACATTCAACTGTCTCAGTGATCATGAAGACATGCGGGTGGCGTTCTCTCTTGGAAGAATGTGAAACTACAAAAAAATAAACATTTTCCCCCGATAGTCATCTTCCCCCGATTCACTCTAAATAAAACAAAGAAATTCGTAACATTCATTTACAGATTGTTTGCTAGGACACGAACTCTGGCTTTTGGTTGCGCAGTGGCATACAGAACACTGTAAAGGGAGGAAGAAGAAATCTGTCAGTCATGTCTCAGTAGCGAACCAGTTAAGAACATATTGCATTCGCAATTTATACACATTGATCAAATATAGTAACAGTTTCACCTCTTTTGCGTAATTCATAGCTCAAGTCTAACAGAACGAACTATGCAACACGTAAAGAATAAATTTCCTCTCTGAATAAAATGGACTTCAGGGAAAATTAGGTCATGTACCTTCTCTCTATACAGGGTGTTAAAAAGTATCCAATATTTTAGGAGGTGATAGTATGCATCAAAACAAGAAAATAATGTCTAATAAACGTGGGTCCTATAGAACATTCTTTCTGAGATCTGAACACTTGTTCATAGGAGGTGCTCAATGTGACGTGCATTCATGACAATACATTTCTCTGCCCAACAATACAGCAGACTACCAGATAATCATACCGTAGTTGACCCCCTGCCATGGAATAATGATACGTCGCAAGGAATACTGAAAATAAAAGTATGGTTGCGGATATGAGCGGGGTTCAGCAGAGATGGTGTTGTGAATTTTCGTAATCAGCATGTGTGGGCTGATGAAAATCCTCATACTGTTGAAGAAACAAGGCATCAGCACCGATTCTCAATCAACTTATGGGCAGACGTTTTTGGTGATAGATTAATAGGACCATACGTGCTACCACAGAGATTAACAGGGGATCGTTATCAGGACTTTCTTATTAACGTATTAAATCAAATTTAAAAGAGTGTGTAATCTCTTACGTCGAGGGGCAGAAGAATGCATTACCATGAATGGACGTCACATTGAGCACCTCCTATGAACAAGTGTTCACATCTCAGAAAGTATGTTGTTGTAGGACCCATGTTTATTAGACATCATTTTCTTGTTTTGATGCATACTAGCACCTCCTAAAATATTGGATACTTTTTTTAACACCCTGTATTTCCTGCTTCGAGGTGACGGATGTTTCCGCAGGCTTGTTAAGTCTGCTACCATTTCTGAAGCTCGTGTGATAAAAGTAGAAACAGATCCTAGCATTGTTTCGAAGGTTCTGAAAGATCTTTACAACTTTTTTTTTAAGTTTAGGAAGGCACGAAACTGCGTTAACAGAATTAGGTACAAGTGTCATTCATAAACACACCAACGGGATAATTAACATGATTTTGTATTTATCTGAAATGTAATCTATATGCAAATTAAACTATTTTTGTCTCTCTTTACATACCTACCTTCCTCCTCTTATACCCTGTTGAGAATTAAATAGGCCACAAAGTACATTTGTATACACTGATTGTGCCAGAACATTTTTCACTTCTTGTATATCAGCGGACTGCTTATTTCAAATGTATGCCCCATATACAGTTGGCGTGTGAGTTTCTCTTTATTCGTAGCAATTTATTTCTCAGTCACGATAAGACTGTACACGCTCCTACACCTGTTACTATACTTCATAGTGAGACTTCAATGTGGCATATTTAAACACGCACACCTATACGCAGGCAATCTTTTTGTCACTGCGAATTTATATTTAGACTTCCCGCAATACCCTACTGTACGATGTATTGCGGACTAGTGACGTCAATGGTAGTATGAATGTTTTAACATCAAATGTTTAATGTAATGGAAAAATTTCCGAACTATAAAGTGCAGGTGGTATGGCGTGAAAAATAAAAATGATATGCTTCAATGCCTCTCCTTTCAAATTCTCTTTCATGTAATTATATTGGAACTGTGTAATACTGTAATGACCCGAAAATAAGCCGCACTTTTCATCAAATTCCGAATGTGAAAAAGTAAGGTGCGGCTTATATTCGCGACAATGGCTTTTACGACGATGAAATGTTAAATGTTATGTTTTATTTAACGACGCTCGAAACTGCCAAGGTTATATCAGCCGGAATATTTGTCCCGCAGGAGTTCTTTTACATGCCAGTAAATCTACAGACATGAGCCTGTCGTATTTAAGCATACTTAAATACCATCGACCTGGCCCGGGATCGAACCCACAATCTCGGGCATAGAAGGCCAGCGCTATACCAACTGAGCCAACCAGGGCGACTACGACGATGAAATGTATGCTGTTAAAAATGATGAAGTGAATATTGTACTCACTAATTACAACAGTTATCACAGTGAATAGGGCAATGAAAATGTGTTCGTTGCATAACACTCTCTGTCGGTATACTGGTATACTCTTACTGAAGCTAATGATTGATACTGTGCCTAACAAGAAAATAAATAATGTTGAAGTAAAATCCTATTGTACGTACATTGTTTTCCAAATACTGTATAGGTATATAGAGTAAAATTGCAACTAGTAATTTTTCTTTCCCATCAATCTACCTGATTATTGTCTGTCTTTTTACCTCCCCATCGGATTTTATGGGTGCGGCTTATAACCGGGCGCGGCTTATTTTCGGGTAATAACGGTATATAAATTTATATCAGACATTGCTAATAATGTTTCTAAAAATATGAGAAAGTAGTATTAATATAATCCCATTTCAGAAATAGCTAGTATTTTCATCAGACATTTGAAGTAGTATTTGCTTCCTTTGTGTTGTGTTATAAAACCTTTGCTTTACAGAAAAATGTTTAAAAAAATTCCGGACTATATAACATTAAGTAATATACCTCTAATATTAACACTGCCATTACAACTAGAACTATTACTACAACAACTATAATTCAGAGAAATATATAGGTAGATTTGTACGTAACACTTTTACACTACACACCTCATCAAATTACTATAAATAGCATAAGGTTCGTTCCAACAAGCGGTTCATGGATCAGTTCATGTACGGTTCCTGTACCATCTTATGCGCATGCGCTAGTTGAGCATCTGCTATGGGATTGAAACTGGACTGGACGCTGTTGGAACGCTTTCGCGGATCGTTGTGTACTAAATCCAGAGATGCTATAACTGTGATCATCTTTGCTAAGAACGGGATGCTTATTATTATCGTTTTGCAGCTAATTCTAATTGCAGAAAATAGAATTTCGATCATTTTCTATAAAAAGATGACAAAAAATATGGAAGGCAAGAATTCCGCTAATTCAATGTCGTGTACTGGGGAACTCTCATCTAAAAATAGTTCTTTTTTTAAATTATTAATGTATTTACGTTATTTATTATACTCTTAATCAAAGCTGCATGTTAAAATTGGAATTAACTATTTCAATACCCAAATAATTTCCATTCCCTTTCTTTTATGCGAAAATTTAAATTAAATCTCTAGTTTTATTATTCGTCTGTACTGTCACTTTTCATCTTTAACCTCATTGATGTGAACAGTCGATCATATCTTTCTTCAGTATCCAGGAGACGTTGGTGAGCTTATGCGCATGCGCGTCTCGTGTACTCTTCCGTACATGCCTCAATCCACGGATTATTTCTGACCGTTCCGAACCCGTGTCAAAAGCTTGTTGGAACGCCCGACTGCAGTACATGTTTCCGGTTCAGGACTGGTTCGGATTGTGTTGGAACGCTTTTTATGTACTGCGCATGCTCACGATGGTTACGGACGGTTCCTGACTGCTGTTGGAACGAACCTATAGTGTGTTCTTGTGCGTCCGAAAGACAGCTGTTTACAGACTTTCCTTTCAGTTAATATCGCTTCACGCGTCACCACTCGGTGTTGCTTCTCGGAATCGTCACCGCTAAAAATCATGGTTTAAAATAATCTGTTGGAATACTAGTTGTGTTGAATATTTAAGAATATGATTACCAATTTAAACGAATAATTTGCTAACGGTGGCAATTCTAAGAAACATACTGAGTGGCGGTGTGTGAAACGACACTTAAAAGTGCGAATTCTGATTATCTCAATGAAGAGGTAAAAGTAGTTTCGGTTGCAACTCTTCAAGAGCACTTTATAAGACACCAAGAGATAGAACATGAGTTGAAACAGTTTGAAGGAAATAGCCTCATCTACCTGCATTTTTATCTGAAGTGTACTACTAATGATACTACTACTACTACTACTACTACTACTACTACTACTACTACTACTACTACTATTACTACTACTACTACATAGCTCTAAATGCCTGTGCAGAGTTCATCATCACAGTAATGAATTTCGCCTTACAGGTACTTCCAGCTGTAAAATGTAATTAGGCCTAATAACTAACTTGTGAATATTGTACACGTAACTACATATTCTTCAATTTACCCCTTAAACAAACCGCAAAGATTTCAATATGGGAATATATGCGAGCACAATTTTCGATAACTCATACGATCTTAGAATATGTCCATAAGGTATTCATCAAGAAAGTTTAAGTGTGTTAAATTGGATCGATTTACACGATATAGCCATAACTAGCTTATTCACCTTCCATTCACTTAAAAACAGATGCATTATGCGAATAATAATTTTTCAGAATTCACTGTCATCGCGTGAAAATATCTTGCCGATAATTCTACGCGCTACAAACACATTCCAATTAATGTAAAAGAATTTCCTGACACTAATATGTAGGCCATACCTGAACAAACAGCGCTCAACGAGCGCGCGAGCTCTTTCGGAGCGGGTGAGCTGTGTTTACTGCTCGCCGAAACGGAGAGAAAGATACGTCAGAATGACATAGATTTGCTGTAGGTAGAGAAGAGGGAAACGACCACTCAGTTATCTAGTGGAGTGCAGTGTGTAGGCCTATTCTCAGAAACTGTTTCACGTTGCTTACCTACTGCTACAGTACAGTATGGAGGAATCTAAAAGACGGAACATAACATTCAACATTTAACGATTTACAGCTCGAACTTATTGATCTTCAATGTGACATAAGGGCTAAAGATCGTTTCAATAATACTACTAGTCTGGTTGAGTTTTACAAGACTAAACATTAGCAATAATATCCACGACTACACAGGCTGGCTGTCAAAATGATTGCTATGTTTGACTCAACATTTATATTTGTGAGCAACTGTTTTCTATAATCAACTTTAATAAAGGCAGACATCGAACATCTGTAACTGATGTTTCATTATGATCAGTAGGCTACTGTTCCTTTCAGCTGCCAACAGCATAAAACCCCGTTTTAATGTACTGATAAATAAAAATATAACAAAATGATATTGCACATTTAAGGAGCTATAGAATTTCTATTATTTCTGTAAAATAAATATTTCTTTATTAATTAATAATAGTCCAAGATAGTTTTGCAATCACTGAACGGGAATTCATTTCATAAACACTCTTACTACTACAGTATTTCCTTTTGTGTATATTTTGTACGAGATCCACCCCTTCTTCCAGTCCACCCTTATATAGAGCGCAGCTAATATCTGCATTCCGGTCATGAGCTGTGAGCCGGCTCGGAGAGCGCAAACCTTGTGCAGGCCTGATGTAGACTATATATTTATTCGATGAAGTGCAATTTTGATATTTCTTATGAAATTATTTTTGGTAGCTTGTTTCATGAAAATTATGGTTTTAAATTTCTATTTTCCTTAGTAAACATATCCCCCTGACGTCTTACTAAGGAGAACTGAAAAAGCATTTCAAGTCACTTGGCATACGGAAATTGACATATGGACATTTGACATACTCAAAATTGTGACACATATATTTGGAATATGTTTATTTGGCATACTACGTTTCTATTCACAAAAATGCTGTATGTAATAAATTTAGTATACTTTAACAAACAGAAATAGAATGAATTTAATAATTTGGTATACTTTAACAAACAGACATAGAATGATTTAATATGGTGCGAAATAGAGGCACAGTATTAGTATATTACTCATAGACTAAAGTTATGACCACAATCATTTATATAAATTAGAATTTTGTTATTTTGCTTGCATTGTTGGTAATTCAGTGAAATATTCTTTAGCCGCCTCTTTACTCTGGTGTAATGCTTTCTCTGTGGATCCTTTATCATAAATTGTGAACAGTTTAAACTTTATAGTGGGCGTACGCCTGGAAACAGGTTTCGCTTACTATGTCAACGTTGGAAAAGTGAGATGTATAAGTAAGATCCCAGGTAGCGTATTGTGTACCTGCCGCCGCGAGAATGAATGTTGATGGAGCCAAGCGTAACTAGAACGCCATGACCGCATTGATAGAAAAGGTGGGTGGAGTAAGAATGAGTAGAAGGCAGTCGCTCTGATGAGCTACAGTTCTGCAGAACTGCTCTAATCGTTCGATAGCTGTCTCTAACTGCCGGAAATATAACATGGCACATTTTGTACTATTTCTTCGTGATATAAGTATAGTGGATGAAAATGTGCTGTTATAATGGGTACTGTATTGCCACGAACTGAAGTGAATTGCACTGAATTGAAGTCAGCTGTATAATAATACTCTTAACATTGACGTGAACGAATGAAAGTGGGAATGGGAGGAGAAATATTTAAAATGTACGCAAAAAAAAACGTCCTTGCTAGGGAAATCGGGACTAAGAGGAAGAGTGTGTATGAGCTCCAAGGCTATTGGCTACTTTTGTCACTGTGCTTTTCACCTGTCCATATTATGCAACAGATAACCTTACGAAGGTCGATCTAGGAGAATATACTCACTATTTCTTCGGCAATCGCATTCGGCCTGTAACAGTAAAAGTGCGATTGCATTTACCTGAGAGGAACCTGTTTCATGTCGAACGCTCTGCACCACTCCCGTCGCCAGATAACATGTCTACCAATAGAAAATCTTAACAATAATACGAATATTTTGAAAACTTTTATCTAAAGATTGTGAAAACGTGTAGATTAGGAAACGTTTCGTATCGAGTGGCGTAAAATAAGCAAGCGCCTGACGTATATACCGATCCCAAATCAAATTTAAGCCAATGCATGATAACGATGCACCACGGACGGAGAGAAAATCCTAATGGTAGAACAGAAGTATTAGTATTTAATTAAGCAGACAGACAAATACGTTTTAACGGTAAACTAAAATAACTTTTAATTTGCTTCTCTCTGAATGGCTGATTGTTAACAACTACGTAAAATTAAATAAACACGGGTTCACGGTTTTATACATTTCCAACTTTTAGCAGGACTGGAACGGAGTTGTTTAATGCTTTAAAGCTGCGTTTGACCTTAGAGACGTTTACATTTAGAACTGTGTTTTCCACTCGACTCTCAGAGGATTTAGAAGCTTTCATTCCCGCGTCTGCAGATGACCGTTGTGATGTGTACTTACATAGGACCTCGAGGGTGAGGGTGTCTCTCATGGGCTTCTCTTCCTTCTGCTGCATGACGGGGTTGGTTCCCTCGCACGTGAGAACCTCCCCGTTCTCGTATCGGGTTGCCGTAAACGCCAGCAGACTCCTGGTTTCGTATGTACCGTCCGGCTGAAACACAACACAATATTACATTCCACACTACCGTCTATACTACGTGGAATCGCGGTAGTGCGAGCAGGAACCTGTCCTTTCTTGCACTAAAGATAACACTTATACAGTTTAGATCTGATATACCGATACCTGAACTCAAAACCTAAGGCCCGTAACACACTTGCAGAATTTTCGCCAGCGAGAAATGTGTTGCGAGAAAATTAAAAAATTGATAACATTGATTCAAATGGACGTCCACACACTGGAAGAGATTCTCGTTCGAGGCAAAAACCTCGCGCGAGTTTCTCGCTGGGATCGGTAGCTCAGCGAATTTTCTTGACACATTTATCAAAGATGTTTGACATTTTATACTCTTCATGACGATTGAATGTAGAAAAAGATATCACAGGTGGCGGTGAATTGTATTGTTTTTATTTGAAAATGGGGAAAGATGGCTGATAATTACAGTCAGAAACTTATCGAACTTGTACGATGTCACCCGTAGGCCTATTTATATGATACACGGGATGAAAACTATAAAAACACGAAACTTAAAGAAGAAATATGGAGACAAATATCAGATTATCTGAAAATAAATAGGGCTATTTTTTAATTTGATGAGATTTAATAGTATTAATTAAACATTTGAAATAATGTATCTATATGTCTTAACAGTTTACATAATTTTAATCAGAACATAGCAAAGAATCCTCTATCATATAATGAATGGCAAAAAACTGTGGTCCATTCAACCTGAAATAATGCCTAAACGTATCATCATTCAAATCGAAACCAGTGTCCAAAACTCGCCCTTATTTTCGAAAGATACAATGTGGTTTTCAGATATTTCTGGCTTTAATTTTAGGCCTACTTTTTCTTTTCATTAACAAAATATGTTCATGTAACTCCATTTCCTCATCATCTGAATACTCAGATTCAACATAGCGTTCGTACGTAATTTGTAAAGTACGACAATATACTTACAGGTTATATATTTAAGTACGACAATATACGTAAATACATAACCTATAATATTTCCCTAAACGAGTCATTACTATAATCAGATAAATGCTTTCTGCATGAAGGCAGTGCATAGATAATGATAATGAGGTGTGATCTATGATAGCGAGAACTCGCCAAGTGTGTGGAGGAAGGCTCTTCGCCTCTTTCTCGCAACACATTTCTCGCTAGCGAAAACTCTTCAAGTGTGTTACGGGCCTAACATAGTTCTGTCTCGGACTGGATAAAAGAATTACAAATGATGTCTCTTAAGTGTCCTGGGAAACGAAAGAGCTGACGAAATGGCTAATCATCTGGAGATTCAGACAGGCAACATGTTGAAAATCTGTGTCTTATAGTTTTTCGTTAAAAATAAACTGAAAGATTTTGTTATTGAAAGGTGAGACCAACAATGGAGGAACAGCACAACAGGATCTTTAAGTAGAGGAACATATTTCCCGACCATGCTCGATAGATTAAGGTTTAAAAATATTGGTACCTAACTTTGTTTTCACATAATTTATCTCGGGTCATTATGAGTATCTCATAGTAGAGTAGTTGTGAAGCCGGAGGAAAAAGGACTTTTGGGGAGGCCGAGACGTAGATGAGAGGATTATATTACTCGTAAAATGAATTTGAGGGAGGTGGAATATGATGGTAGGAACTGGATTAATCTTGCTTAGGATAGGGACCCATGACGGGCTTATGTGAGGGCGGCAATGAACCTTCGGGTTCTCTAAAAGCCATTTGTAAGTAAGTGTCTCACGGTATTCACGATATAGGCCTATAGAGAAAGAAAGTGTAAGGCAAAGAGGAAAAACAAATAATGGGACATAAGTACTATCCTATTTCAGCGGTGACCAAAGCGGGTGTCGTGATTACATCGTGTAATCACAGACATTCAAACGGGTACGAGGAGTTTCCTGTACATTGCTGTGTGTTTCATTTACATACTGAAGGCAAGTAGTGGCGGTATTATGTCGCTCTACAAACTCTGTCTATACAAGCAGTAAGAGGTGGTTTACTAAAGAATGAGAAGGAGAACTTTTTTGTTGTTCTGTCGAACAAAATGTAATATGTTTACTTTGCTCAAGGGTTCAATTAGGAGTATATAGAAACATTAATTGCCACGCTGAATAATGTATTATTATTATTATTATTTATTATTATTATTTTTATTACTGACCACTAAATATGTGTTTCTATATTCTTCTGTACGTGCAAGAATATTGATATTTTTAGAACTTCTCTCTACAAAGATAAAATTATTAGGTTTTATCTCAATTTTAATCTTCTTAATCTTTAGATGAGGGTAACTATTTATTAATTATTCATTTAGTAATAATATTGTAGAAAAACTGATTCAATATTATATGCCATCGAAATGTTAAACGTCAGGAATTGACATGTCTTAAATCATAGCCAGGAAGAGAAAGATGAGATAAATAAATGTAAGGAAGTCAGCTACCTAATGGGGTTTGAAACATCTCCTGCTCTAAAGCCTTTTAATAGAACAGTATTTGTCAAAAGAGTAATGATTAAAATAGCTTAAGTAATTTGTCCATAAGAAGTTTTTAATTATGAAAAACTACGAATTTCTCGATCAAGTATCGAGAGAAGAATTTAGAAAATTCCTGATTATATTCAAGAGGAAGATTAAAAAAAGAAGCAAGAAAAGTCGTATGTTATTCACCGGCTCTTGATGACAGCAGTGACATTACTGATACAGCAAAGCTTGAGATTTTTATCCACGGGATTGCTCAAGATATTAGTACAGGAACCACCACTGGTTGTAGTTTTCATACCAACTACCTTTCCTTCGTCTCCTTACTTCATAGGTTGTCTGTCGCATGTAATCACTGCATTTCGAGTTTTGGTCACCGCTGTCCTATAGGCAAATAGAAGGCAAATATGGATTTTCGGTGTTATTATCTATATGATAGTAGTTTTGCTGATTTAATTTTTTTAACGAAAATTATAAAAAAAATCCATAACTATAAGCAGAATAAACAAGTTTAATATTAATTTTATGAACATATTATGTTAAATGACATTTTATGCAACAGTTTTGAATGGGTATATCGCAATCCAATCGCTGTATAGGCTATTATCTTTTTCAACAATATGGAATGTGTGTTATATGGTAGGCCTAATACCACGGATATTCATTATTTATAAACATGAACATCATAATGGTATGGTAAACTACTATCAGACACTATTACAGCTAAAGGCAACAGTTTAGTTGTACTATATCTTACTGGGTATGCTAAAGTAATTTATTTGTGATCCTAATTTATGATTCAGTTCTATCTGTACTGCATTCATACACTTCCTTCAACTAAAGTGTTTATAAAGGATGCAAACATTCCATTCGCTCCCCTACTTCAGATTTTATCTTCAGATTTGAGGGTTATGAAACGGTGGTTAGGAATTGGAAAATGAGAGAGGGGTGGATAATAATAATAATTCGTTTCGGCGAGTAGTGGGGTTAAAGTAGGGAGAGGATACAACGACGACAAAATTAATGGGGTGGTATAGTAGTGTGTGTATTTAGCGATAGGCCTATTGTACCTGTTTGACTTATACCACAGTCTAGTATATAGGCCTACAGTCACGAAGCTTGAGTTGTGAGGATGCTAGGAACAATAGACTGTGCCGGTACTATTTCGCATTGTCTGTAATGAGGCGATATTAGCTATCCTAGTGGTTAGCAACTACCTATGGATGCAAATTTTAATCTCTCCCGCTTCCGTAAAGCAGTAGTATTTTTAAACAAATTTCTTGTTGTGTGATTTTTCGAAACGGACTAAGAGAATCCTAGTTTCTAAAAATCGTTACAAAAGTTCGCTGATTAGGTAACCTTCTTTGAGGAAAACGTTTACGGTACATCCTTCTTGTCTCACTTGAGTTACGACGATTTTCTCCATAAATTAATAACATATGATATTTCTAAACTGTAAATGACATTGTAAGTTGTTTATTGAATACCCTGTACTGAACTGTCATCCGCTCGGCAATATACCTATGGACAGGGAGCTTGAACTCAGCTGATTGGTACTTACGTCTGAGCAGAGTACTGCCTGCTGAACACGTTGCCGCGTCTTTCACGCCAGAAGATTAACAAATTTAAGGGTGCAATTTTATTCAATTTCACGAAAACTTAATAGAGCACACAAATATGTATTTAAACTAATATTAACTCTTTGGTAGATATAGCTACTGATGTAATTGTTTTCGTAATTTTACTAACGATATAAGCAATATAACGCGAATGAAATAAGAGAAGAAATCCTTTTTTCTGGGAAAACTATCAAGTTTTGACCCTATGTTATATGAACATTTTTTGATCCTGCAGATCGTCCCCTACGACTGTGAAAAGGACGGCACTCCTTACACTCTGTATAAGCTCATTGCTGTGTTAGTCGGTGAAACCTAAATATAATGTAAATGTATAACTTAAGCTTATTTCTGCCATATTTAATGAAACCTAAACGTGATGTAAAAGTGTAAGTTTATTGCTGTGATATTCAATAAAATCTAAACGTGACGTAAATATTATAAGCTTATTTCTGTGATATTCAATGGAACCTATATGTAATGTAAATATATAAGCTCAATGCTGTGATATACAATGAAACCTAAACATAATGTGCATACAGTAGGCCTATAGAAGTTCATAATAGTGATATTCGATTAAACCTGAATATAATGTTGTTGTTTAGTCAACTGTCCGAAGACAGATCTGAACCTCACAAGTGATACCAAGAAGGCACCACTTATGAGGCAACTAGGCCAAGAGATAATGGGGTAGGGTGGTAGTTCCTTCCCCTCTCCATTGCATACATCACCGATTAATTACATATTACACTAATCACACTTCAAAAGCATACTAACAATTGTTCTCCCTCTGACACATACAATATCATCAAGTGAGATGTAGACTACTGTCTGATAATAGATGTATATATCAGCCAGAACCTCAAAAAGAGGAAGAACATAATGTATATAATATTCAATGATAGGCTACCTAAACGTAATGTAAACACAAATACAATATGGCTGTTTTTTTTTCAAAAGTGTATTCACTAGAATCCCAAAATTAAGACATTTGCTTTATAAATTGTATGTTTTAGTTACAATGTGGTTGTTTTTTTTAAGTTTATTGTTGTGACATTCACTGAAACCTGAATGCTATGTAATATAGAGGTTTATTGCTGTTATATTCAATTAAACCTAAACGTAATGAAAATATGTATACAATATTCATTGACATTCTCTATTTGCTAATGAATTAATTGTCAAACCTTACCTGATTGTCTCTTCTTTATTACATCTTAAATTTTAATTTCAATTTTACTGTCTGAGAATTTCGAAAAACCGTATTGAACCAGTTCCCGTGTAATCCAAATTTTAGGGTTTCAGTATACTGAAAGTATAGACGAAAATAAACTGCTAACATAGCTCTTGCCTCAAGCAGACCAGCCCAACTCCGCCCCTTTGCTTCAATGACAGCGAAAGTAAAACGTAAACAAACGTTATCGAGTTTCAATCTGTCACAAGGAAAGAAGGCGGTCGTTCGCCTTTCCTTTTTGTGTATTCCTGTATTATGTTATATTATTGGCTAGCATTTACTTTTATGAAGACCATTGTGAACGGTGATCATCATCATCATCATCATCATCATCATCATCATCATCATCATCATCATCATCATCATCATCATCATCACAGTTTCGTTACGAACTTACAGTAATACCTCTGATCATTATATGTTTGAGTATGCCTGGTGTTATAATGTGACTCAACGTTACATTTTTTTCTCTATAACAGAGTGTACTCATAATTCAGGAAATAATGGGGTAGGGTGGCCAGTTAACTTCCCCTTCCAATGCGTACATAGCTGACTAGTTAACATAGTTCGTTAATCAAGCTTGAGAATCATCATCATCATAATCATCATCTTCATCATCATCATCATCATCATCATCATCATCATCATCATCATCATCATCAGCCTTCAAGTGTTAGACCCTAATGGATCTGTTACGGTCTCTTGCCAGCGTTTCCTAGGTCTTCCTAAATTTCTTCGACCTCTTGGGACATACGATAAAATCTGCCTGGGCCATCTAGAGCGATCCATTCTCTTGGCATGTGTCTGCCACTGAAGCCTGTATTGCTGCAGATAATGGACAATAGAGTCAATTTTTAATTCCTTCAGAATATCTGCGTTCCGATGATGGTCGAGAAGAGAGTATCCAGCAGTTTTTCGCATGAATCTCATTTCGGCAGTTGTTAGCTGTCTTTCGTCGCATTTTCTTAGTGTCCATGCTTCACTGCCATAAGCCAAAACTGGTCGTACGAGAGTTTTGTAGATTTTCAGCCTTGTATGTCTTTGTACTTGGGAAGGTTTGAATACACTGTGTTGATGGTTTCAGCAATTTTTAGAAATTTTGAGATTTTTTTGTCTATATCGTCATCAGCGATGTATGATAGATTATAACCTAAATAGTTAAATGAATTCACACGTTCTATTAATGTGCCATTTATAATGATTTTGGATGGAACTGGATCTTTTCTTAAAAAGGTCATGTTTTTGGTTTATTCGGTTGATATTTCCATATTAAATTTTGAAGCAGTTATTTTTAAGTTATGGACGGCTCATTGCAGTTCATTTTCTGTTTTTGCAATGATAACTTGATCGTCAGCAAACAGCAGTGTCGAGACAAGTGTTCCGGTTGATTTGTATTCCGGCATGATGGCCTTGCCGTCAAATTTTGAGGATGTGGTTCATATATTATTTGATGAACAAAAGTGGTGAGAGTCCACATCCTTGTCTAACACTTTGATTTATTATTATTATTATTATTATTATTATTATTATTATTATTATTATTGTATAGGCTTACATACTCGCAAACGAAGCTTTTTCTATTTTAAATATACTTTACATACAACCATAATTGAAACAATTTGACTAATTCTGGTCAATAAATCATAGTCGATTCTCGGCTGATGAAATGTGGAATACGAAGTAACACTACTGCATATTTTATCCGAATAACGGGGAATTTATAGTCATTCATTTCTGCTACATCTCTTTATCGACATATTCTCTAGTGAGGTCCCAATAGTTACTGCAGTTTAAAAACGACGCTAAATAAATAATTACATTACACACACGCGTGTACGTACTGAGAGCCACTCAATGCGGAACCCGGGACTAATCCAAAGGGAAGGAATTAAGGCGTATGAAACCGCTCGACGACCTCAACATGATATCCGAGAGCACTGAATTTTTAACGGTAGCAATTTTCCATGCTCTTTCATGGCGTTCCAGTCATGCAAGGGTTGCCAATCCAGGATCTTCCATTACAGCCAACAATTGGAAGTAAATGCCCACGCGATCACATTAATAAATCTCAAGCCATGCGTGAACACGATGCCACTGTGTGCGATTATATCTAGCCGGGTGTAGCCAATTCCAAATAGATCAGGGGAATCCATCTACAAGCTCCATGCTGCAGGCCCCGCAATTCTGCATCCTTCGTGTTTCAGAAAGATAAGGGGAATAGTTAACCGCTTTGGTTCAGGCGGCAGCGTTTCGGCTGCAAATTCAGAAGACACGGGTTTGATTCCATGTATAGAAGTATAGATTTATTTATATTTAATACACATTTGTCATGCGAGTATCTTGTGTTGCTCAAGCGAAGGCCTAGCACTTTGCCCACCATCACCACCGTTGGAATGAAATGAAATTTTCGGGAGGGGGTACTATGACCCAGCACTGCATCCTTTTACGATTTCTTGCGCTAACCTCAAGCTAGGCGCATTCCCAAACTCACATCGGCTGACTAAACTAAGTTTCACTGCATAGACGAAGAGAGAACCGTTTCCTTGGGGGAGCAAAGCAAAACCATAGAATCTCCATGTAACGGGGTTATGGGGGACATAATTTACCCCCTTCCCCCATTATAAATTGACCGTGGTACAATATATCGGAATATGATTATTTAATAAAGGTATTTTCGAGAGCATGTTTCTTACAGTGTTACATCCACATCCGTGATGTTTCGGACCGAGTTGTGCAGGGCTTGAACTGTAGGTCTACTACAAATTATAATAGAGCATAAATTAAAACAATCTCCCTCTTTTTCTCTCTCGTACAGAAGCACATGCATACATCAATAAAACTACGTAACAGTGCTAACAGAAACTTTTTATATGAAGTTTAATTTCCTGAAGATATCATATGAAATGTAAACTCTAATTATTTTATTCAATATCGTCTTTAAGTTTACACATTATACCGGGATCACTTCTTTTTTATGCATTGTTGTGCAGTATGTTATTCATATTTCTCCAAGTGGCGGCCTGAACACTTTTAATACATGAGTATACAGGCTGTTACAAAAGAAACATTACAGTGCTTCCATTGCCCAAAAGAAGTACAGAAATTCTTTTACATTCCGAAATATAAAATAAATATTATAGTCCAGACACATGATCTGAAGACATTAATTCATCAATTTAAGCACAGAAAATTAATCATAAACAAAAGCAAAATGATCTTTTGAATTCAATATTTTGTAATGTTAATAGAATAAAAAGAGTTCAGACAAGTTGAGGGAGCAGTGCCCCCAATGCCCCCCCCCATAACCCCGCCTATGTTTCACTGAGTACCCAGGTTTCGAGCAGGCAACCCCCTTCACCCCTACGCTCATAGCACTCTCCGTGCGTCACCAGCTGGCGTTCGGGTATTGCTATGGAAATGACGAAATTGAGAAATGTTTATGGAATGATGTAGATGCCTATGGGGAATCGGGAGAACCCCGAGAAACATCACCACTGTTACTAATATCACTAGCATTACTACCGCCACTGATATTGCTAAACTATTACCATTATTGCTATTAATCCGAGACGCGACATCCCATAAAGAACCATGACCGACCATCTGGCTGTTGGCCTCATTTCGCTACCTATCGTAGCTCCCCAAGTGCATCATGATGCTGGGTGGGCGCCGGTCCCATACACTGGCCGAAATTTCATGAGAAAATTTCTTCCCCCATGAGGACTCGAACCAGTGCGCCTTTCATAACGCGAGTCCTAGGCAGGATGCTTTAGACCACGACGTCACGGCGCGGGACAAATGTCCCGCAGGAGTTCTTTTACACGCCAGTAAATCTACTGACATGAGCCTGTCGCATTTAAGCCATCGACCTGGGCCGGGATCGAACCCGTAACCACGAGAGCAGAAGTCCAGAACTTTACCGACTACGCTATCCAGGCCGACTCATTATTGCTATTAATGATATGTAAGAAGCAAAATGGTTGGCTACCTGAACCTACACTAAACTGTCATTGGTGCAAAAAGCCAGTTTTGGTATGACAGGACTTCAAACAATACAAAGTTTTGGAATGACACTCAGTTTTTAACATTAAAAATAAGAGGCAAATAGACAGTTTAGACGAATAAACAAATTGCCATGTGATGCGTTAATCCCTTAAGTAGTGTATTATTGAAGAAACTGAATTTTTTTAAAAGTGCACATAGCCAGTTTTGGAATAGATCGCCTCGTATGTCGACTGTCTTATAAATAAATAGAATTGATTACTGGACACTTTTTGGTGTCAATATAATTATGACCATTATTTCTATTTTAACCGAACTTCTAATTGATGAGTTTATTCAGCAATGGTGAAATGTACTAGTAGAATGAAGATCAGCACAGTTTAATTTTGACATTAGCGAGACATCAAATTTTACCTCGAGTACTCTCTTTCAGGGACGACACGTCATCCCCAGTATTATTTATCTTCTGGATAAAACGTTTTAAGAATATTAATCGTCCTTACATTTCTATTTCTGGCCACATAGCTCAGAGCTCAGTGAGTAAAGCAATGGGCTACGAATTATAAAGTTTAATTTTTTTACTTGGCTACTTAATGACGCTGTATCAACTAATGCGTTATTTAGCGTTGATGGAATGTGTGTGATAAGATGGTATTTGGTGAGATGAGACCGAGGATTCGCCATAGATTACCTGATATTCACCTTACGGTTGGGAAAAAATCTGGGAGAAAACCGAACTAGGTAATTAGCCCAAGAAGGAATCGAACCCACAAACGATCGCAACTCCGGGTTAGCAGGCAAACGCGCTACTGCCTGAACTACGCCAGTGGCCGAACTCCCATGATGGTAGGGCTTTTATCGTTGCCAAACCTCTAGAATGATCCGGGGTTTCACTCATCCTCCTATAAAATTGAATATAGCCAGTGTAACCGTCTCTGGCGTGTGAAATAAGTAGTGGGAACGTTGAGAGCGAGTATCTTATCTTTGCCACAAAATGTGTGCGAGAAAGCTGACAACTGTGATTGGCAGATTGCTGACGTCACATCTGTTTAGGAGATGGCACCACTCTCAGCCGACGTGGCAACAGATGTCACTGACTGGAGAGTGTACTGAAGGACACACTTCAGAAACGTGAAGCGCGAGTGTCTTGCCTTTTACGCAGTGGGCAGATTGCTGACGTGACGTGTTGGGTGGTACCGTTCTCAGCTGCATTGGCAGCACGTGCTCACTGACTGGCTTTCACTCAACGACACGCGCCAAAAACGTTGGCACTGGCTATACCTACACTGGAACCTCGCTAATCCGAGCATCACAAATTCGAGGCCGCGTTCAATTCGTGTCACCTACATCACGACCCCCTCCGCTTCTCTCTATTACAACAATAGAAGGCATCCATCCTATCACCCAAGCGATGGCGTGACACTGTCGCGCAAAAACGATGCAGCATCCTGAAGCAGTAGTAGTTTAAACACTTCTCCAAAAATAACCTCAATATTATAATATCTTTTAGCTAAAACAACAAATCTGAATCATCATCGGATAACCGAGATTCTTCTGTAGCGGGTCTTTCCCGGACGTGAAAGGTGATCGCAGTGTAAAGTCGACAGACCATCTCATTTAGTGCCTACGTCATGAAAATATGAACCTCGTAGCTCCGTGCCCCATGCTCGTTCATGGCTTAAGAGGGACGAGTACCTTTACAATTTATATATAAACACTTTACTGTCTACAGGCATGTTTCAATATAGGAATATGAGATGTAATGACACGCATGTAACACGACTTCGCGGTCTTCCAGAATACTCTATTTTAAGGCTTATAACCAGACAGCGGATTTTCGGTCCCGACACTGAACGTTAGGTGTACATCAGCAGCAGGGAGGTCATTGAACTTATTGCTACGCTCCCTCCGTAAAGCTGGGATTACGGTGAACGTGCATTTGCGTTGCTTTCGTCCCTACGTTGAACTTCTACCTAACGTTCAAAGGTTGTGTACTATGATCAACGTTCATGACAACTACTCTGTCGGCCATAATGAGTACTGAAATGCACACGCCGGCCAGTCAGTTTTTTTTAATAATAAGCATTGAATTTTATGGTAACTTTGTTTGAGACCAAGTAAATAAAATATCGGTATTAGAAATATATTACGACAGAATAATATAGAATGACTATAATGATAAAGCAACAACAACAACAACAATAATAATAATAATAATAATAATAATAATAATAATAATAATAATAATAATAATAATAATCATATACTTCTAAATAGCTGGACTAGTGCGAATTACGAATATATTATTTATGTAGTCAAACCCCCTATATTTCGGATTGAAATAAAATAACGCATCTAAAATAATGTAAATAAATGATCAAAAAGATAAAAAAGGTAACCTAGGTTCCAACCTGAGTCCAATTACACCACGACCTTTCACTTTTCGAATACGCTACACACAGCTTACTTAATTACTTACAAATGGCTTTTAAAGAACCCGCACTTTCATTGTCGCCCTCACATAAGTTCGCCATCGGTCCCTATCCTGAGCAAGATTAATCCAGTCTCTATCATCATATCCCACCTCCCTCAAATCCATTTTAATATTATTCTCCCATCTACGTCTCGGCCTCCCCAAAGGTCTTTTTTCCTCCGGTCTCCCAACTAACACTCTATATGCATTTCTGGATTCGACCATAAGTGCTACATGCCCTGCCCATCTCAAACGTCTGGATTTAATATTCCTATGTCAGGTGAAGAATACAATGCGTGCAGTTCTGCGTTGTGTAACGTTCTCCATTCTCCTGTAGGTAACTTCATCCCTCTTAACCCCAAATATTTTCCTAAGCATCTTATTCTCAAACACCCTTAATCTCTGTTCCTCTCTCAAAGTGAGAGTCCAAGTTTCACAATCATACAGAAAAACCGGTAATATAACTGTTTTATAAATTCTAACTTTCAGATTTTTTGACAGCAAACTAGATGACAGAAGCCTCTCAACTGAATAATAAAACGCATTTAAAATATTTATTCTGCGTTTAATTTCCTCCCAAGTGCCATTTATATTTGTTACTGTTGCTCCAAGATATTTGAATTTTTTCTCCTCTTCGAAGGATAAATCTCCAATGTTTATATTTCCATTTCGTACAATATTCTGGTCACGAGATATTCTGGTCTCGATTTACTTCCAAACCTATCGCTTTACTTGCTTCAAGTAAAATTTCCGTGTTTTTCCTAATCGTTTGTGGATTTTCTGGTAACATATTCATGTAATCCGCGTAGACAAGAAGCTGATGTAACCCGTTCAATTCCAAATCCTCTCTGTTATCCTAAACTTTCCTAATGGCTACTAAGAGCTAAGATGTACAATTGTTGAATTAGGTGTTATGAATACTTTCATGTTTGCTGCCTATAATGTTTAATTTTAAGCAAAAATGTTTTATTATACCATATAGAAAAAATATATTAATCTGATATGACATATTCAATCAAAGATCATTCCTCGTATTCTGTAATTGTTAATTAATATTATTTTATTTAACATTTCAGTAGCAATAAGGCTGCAACTACAACGAACGTAGAGGTGAAAATAAATGAAGAGCAGCGACACGCTTCTGATTCATGATTGGATAACGTTCAGCTAAAGCCTTGGCTTTTCTGAACTGACGCTTGCAACGTGCGAGATGCGAGGCCAGCCTCGCACAAATCCGGACTACACGAGAGATAGTGAGTGGTTTCTATAACTGCGAGATGCGAGGTCTGTGCACCTCGCAGCCATAGAAACCACTCACTATCTCTCCTGTAGTCCGGATTTGTGCGAGGCGGGCCTCGCACCTCGCACGTCGCATGCGTCGGTTCAGAAAAACCAAGGCTTTACGTTGCTTTGCGTTTGTGGAAGCTAGATCTTGGCAATATCGAACCAGCGCCGTCTTGCTTTCGTTCATTTTAATTTTAACCGTAATCAACCTACACGGGGCTTGTATTTGTCAAACTTCAACGAACTTTATTGTAACGAAACTTATCGCAAACAAACTTTGATCGTAATTCTGGCCTAAGCCAAGGGATGTGACGTCTTGTCGCTGTGTAGGGACCGAAAATCCGCTGTCTGCTTATAACGAATGAAGCTTCAAAACAAAGCGGAAACATAATTCAAAAGTTTGAAACAGATTAGGTCAAACAGATTAGGTCAAACAGATTAACATGAAATTCGATGGCTTTCTTTTCGTTCTAACGCAATTAAGCGAATTTGTTTCCGATTTATAACAATTAAGTGATAAAAGCCAACCCACCACATAGAACATTATTAATGTATTTCATGAGAAATAATAATAAAAAAAAAAAAAGATTTCTCGTAAATATTTTAACGAGTTCAATCACTTGGAGAGCGAACGTTTTAACTTTGATCTTTTATGAATACGCAGAAATTACACAGAAGTGGCTTCTTCATAAGCCAATATAATTACGCCGCCAGTAATTCGTGGAATTAAATTAATTTGTTGAGCACGAAACATTATTTCGCAAATTGCATCTTCTGAAATTTGACACCCCTGTTCGAGGTTTATGGACCATTAAATTCGTAGTTTAATGGTTCAGTACCTGACCTGCTATGCCCTTATTAAAACTTACTGCAATGGTTATTATTGGGGATAGAGAGAATTATATTTTTATATCTAAAATTGCTGTTACTGAATGAGTAATATTTAGTATCAATACACAGGCTCCCACACGCATGCGGATATACGATTATAACTATGGAAAATACGCATTACAGTTCTCTTCTCACGATTATAAGAACTGTATTAAACCAAATATACAGTAAGTTAATATACAACGAATCCCGTTTCCGTTACCGACAAAGGGGAAGAAATTTATTTTCCTTCGGCAAAGATTGATTGTGTGCATTGTTATTTTTGTCTTGTGTTGTCTCAAGTAGCAGTCTCGCAACAAACAGAGCATGCAACAGAAACTACTTGCTTTTATGAATGTCGAATGACTTAAGATGTTCAACTTATTATGATTATTATTTTGAATTAAATAATTTATTTTTTTACTCATTTGTTTAATCTATACAGTAGGCCTATTTGGCTTATTTTGGGGTTTCGTAACAAGCTTCTTTTTTACGGTGATGGGTTGTTAGCCCTAACATAATTAGGAACATTAAATCCAGACGTTTGAGATGGGCAGGACATGTAGCACGTATGGGCGAATCCAGAAATGCATGTAGAGTGTTAGTTGGGAGGCCGGGGGGAAAAAGACTTTTGGAGAGGTCGAGACATGGATTTATTTTATTGGGTTATTTTACGACGCTGTATCAACATATAGGTTATTTAGCGTCTGAATGATATGAAGGTGATAATGCCGGTGAAATGAGTCCGGGGTCCAGTACCGAAAGTTACCCAGCATTTGCTCGTATTGGGTTGACGGAAAACCCCGGAAAAAACTTCAACCAGGTAACTTGCCCCGACCGGGATTCGAACCCGGGCCACCTGGTTTCGCAGCCAGACGCGCTGACCGTTACTCCACAGGTTTGGACTCGAGACATGGATGGGAGGATAATATTAAAATGAATTTGAGGGAGATGGGATATGATTGTAGAGACTGGATTAATGTTGCTCAGAATAGGGGCGGATGGCGAGCTTTTGTGAGGGCGGCAATGAACCTCCGGGTTCCTTAAAAGCCATAAGTAATACAATACTTGGCAAGCAATATTGAAAATTTTTTTATTTTATTTTATTTTATTGGGTTATTTTACGACGCTGTATCAACATCTGGGTTATTTAGCGTCTGAATGAAATGAGGGTGATAATGCCGGTGAAATGAGTCCAGGGTCCAGCACAGAAAGTTATCCAGGGAAAACCCCGGAAAAACCTCAACCAGGTAACTTGCCCCGACCGGGATTCAAACCCGGGCCATCTGGTTTCGCAGCCAGACGCGCTGACCGTTACTCCACAAGTGTGGACAATATTGAAATTATATTAAAACAAAAGAGTAATATACAAAAATTAATGAATTATTAAAACGTATTAAATACAATAAACTGTACTGAACATTCATTCATTCATTCATAGTTTTCTTCCCAAGGCGGCAGGTTTTTCACTGAAAACCTAGCATTCTCCAGTATTTCCTATTTTCCTCTTAAGACTCCGCATATGATCAATATATCTTAATATCGTCTATCATCCGAAATATTCATAATAATGTATTATTATTATTATTATTATTATTATTATTATTATTATTATTATTATTTAGGCCATTCGGTATCTCGTGAAACCTAATTGCGCGTGAGGGGAAAGAAGAAGTAGACTGAGAAGCTTTCTTCCCTCGCTACACTTCCACTTGCAGGTAGCTAGCTCGTTTACCCCCACCATAAGATTCTTATAATAAGCTACGGCGCATACAAGCATTTGATTTCAAGAAATATCGAATGAACTACTGTATGCCTGGTCATTCTAATGCCGAGATCATGAAAGAATTGATTTCTATAGCTGAAGCTTGGAGGGAGAGAGCAGTAGTGTGGTGTGGAGTTCAGCTACCGGCCGATGTTACAGTGACGAGATGCAAGCGAGACTGAACAAGCGTTACCTCCTCCACTCCTAATCGCCCGTAGAACTGGTTTCGCCATCAAGGTCAAGCTTCACCAGGTTCCGTTCGAGCTATACCTCCATGCTCCCTATAAGCCTCCCTTGCTTAAGTAAAAACCTTTTATTATTATTATTATTATTATTATTATTATTATTATTATTATTATTATTATTATTATTATTATTTTTTTATGGCGGGCTTATGTGAGGGCGGCAATGAACCTCCGGGTTCCTTAAAAGTTAGTAAGTAAGTAAGTAAGTAAGTAAGTAAGTAAGTAAGTACGTATTATTATTTTACCATATTATTATTTATAAGTAGCCTCAATATACATGATATTCTTACAAATGTCATATTGACGGGGTTATGTCAACTCACACACAACTTACATACAGTACACAGATGTGTGGCTTTGAAAGCTGAAGAGGAGTGAGTGATGTGGGGCACAGTGAGACAGGTTTAGCCGAGCAAAACAGTTGAAGGCAAGTCATGCCATCATGGGTGTACAAAAAGTTTCCTTGGCTGAAGTGCTTAGGAATGCTCCATGCTCAGCCCGATAGTCACTTTACTTATACCTACCTACTACAGAATTACACGAACACTAACTTAAGTAAGAGATAAATGGAAAGTGCACAAAAAATTTGTTTCAAATGTTTAGCCTACATACGAAAAAGGTAACATTACATTTTGTTATATGACAGATAACTCGTACGATATCATCTTTTCGAGGGAGAAACTCATGCAAAAAGTCAGGAAAACAAAAGGATGTGAAAAAATTAAAATAAAAAAAGAGAGAGATAGAGAAGGATTAAAGTTGGAGCAGAGAAGGATTACTGGGGCAGCTCAAAGGAAACGAGGAGCGAAGATTAGCTGTTCATTATCTACACATGTTTTGCGATCATTTTCCGGGGAAAAATAAAGGATCAACTTTGACTGGGCTCGTCTTACTCTCACGTCTAGATAAAAATTAGTTTTAAGTAGAACTTGGTAGAGGTACGAAACACTCGATAGATTATACTAATGAAAAACTGATTTTACCTTAGCAAATATTCAGAAACCAGGTCAATATCATTCCTAAGCAGATGTATATATAAGATGGAAATGAAATAATCCTGTAGATTGAAAGAGACGATAGGGTGCACTTAAATGAATAGAAAACCTGTAATACGTTTTGTGATTAAATGCACCGTTAATAAAAAAATTAATATATCTTGATTACACAACTTTTAACATTGTATCACTTCGGAATATGTATGATGAGACTTTCTTGTGTTAAATTTTAACGTACCTTGTTTACATGTTTCGACCTATTTATGGGTCATCCTCAGAACTGGTCGTTGTTGGTCTTGGCGCCTCTTGTTTTGTGTCCTGTGGGGGTGTGTTCGTGTAGTATAGTGTAGAGCCAAAGAGTGTGTGTGTTCTGAAATTGAGTTGTGTGTTGAGAATTTCGTTGGGGTGTGTTTTCGTGTGTCTGTATACACATCCAACCAAAAAAACAGAAACTAAACACACTAGAACAATATGAAATATAGAGACACACGAAAACACACTCCAACGAAATTCTCAACACACAGCTCAATTTCAGAACACACACACTCTTTGACTCTACACTATATTACACGAACACACTCTCACAGGAAACAAAGCAAGAGGCGCCAAGACCAACAACGACCAGTTCTGAGGATGACTCATAAATAGGTCGAAACATCTAAACAAGGTACGTTAGAATTTAACACAAGAAAATCTCATCATACATATTCCGAAAAAAATTAAGTTGAAAGTTTCAGCAGTCCGGAAACATCGCCTCTAACACACTCCTTTTCTCTTCTCGTAATATTCGTGCCAACGAACTAAAGGTAAACTACTCCACCTGCCTCTCTGGCTACAAAGTTTCAATCTTGTCGCTTTGTTCAGTGGCTTCAAATTAAATGGTTTATAAACTAAATTTACACGAAAACCGTCCATGCTATTGGGATACGCCGGGAAGGATAAATGATTCTTTGTTCGATTTTTCATCGACATGAACAAAAATGACGATCCTACTCGCAATAGTAACTGAATAAGAGGGTGTTAAATATTTGAAAAAAAAAAAAAAAATCTGCGAAAATTATCAACTTCCCATCAATCTGTTATTACTAGACTTCGAAGTTGAGATCCCAGTCGGAAAAGTACAGATTAGTCTAACTGATAGCGGAGTGTTGGGCGGAGGTGGGATCGGCAAAAATGTAATCGTGAACACTAGCAACAGTGACGTCGCAGAGGCAGCGCAGTAAACTGTCTTTGCTTTACCCCCTCCCTTCATCCAACTCCCCTACAACTCTCTAGTACATAGACATCTATCAGTGGCGGGTTACTTGCTTAGATTTAGATTGCTTCTTTCTTAAAATCTTCATCATCTGTTCGGAAATATGTGTTTAGGGAAGAATGGGAGGAACAGTACCTATTTGTTGTGCATATGGTGACAATGTAGACGCCTCTTGTGTTCTAAAATTCTAACAGACACTTATAAATCAAACATCTAGCGACATTACGACACGTCATAAGATTATTACGAAATCATAGGTAAGCATGAACATACAGGGTTTTCAGTTCAAAGTGTGTCATGGCTCGCTGTATGGCTAGTCGATGAGCCTAGAGAATTCAATCTTCCTACACTTCCGCAGAGGGTATTACTTATGAGCCAGAGAAGTTGCCTAGCAAGTACGGCGTTCATTCAGAAGAGTACTTACCGATACGTACGGTAACGCCGGTAGTGGCAGGAATGTGAACTGTTTCGAAACATGTACTAAGGTGAGTTTTTTTCTTACTGTCGGGATATGTGGAGAGGGTTAAGACGATTACTTACGTATTTGTTGACATTAATTTCGACGGTCAACATGGACACGGAGCATTTGATTTGTGTTGTGGAATGTTGCCGTACGCAACCGATGATAACAAATCCCTGCGTACGACTTGGCCGCGCAAAACACAGTTCGAAAGAAGTTATGGTAGCACACAGACGTACAGACCGCCATCTGTTGCTACGACGTTTAAGTTATACCGCACACGTTCTCAAGTTCAGATTGAACGCCTTGATTAATAGGCAACTTCTCTGACACAAAAGCTGAAACTCGCTTCAAATCGCTGACTCATCAACAGTGACGTCATGACACACTTTGAAATGAACACCCAGTATTCAATGTAATTTTTTAAGTGGAAATGTATGCAGTTTAAAATAAGTATAGACTTTCTTTTCGTAGGGCTGGACGGGGCGAAGCAAATAAAACATAAAAAAAGCTAGATTAAAATAACAGTACCGGTACTAAAATATGATGAAACAAGATATGAGTCAATGCAAGTTATGTTATTGCTTTGGAAATCGCAAAGTCATTGAAGTGCTATAATGAAGGACAGTTCATTAAAATATGTCTGAATAAAGTTGCTAATATTATTTGTCCCAAATAATCTGATGTTTTTAACAGTATGAAATTATCCACTTGAACAATACAAAGAGGGATAATGGATATTGAAACACTAGCTGAACGAGAAATAAAATGAAAGATGCATAAACAGTGGTCTAATCTCCCACTTTAGCTGGAAACACAGATATTGATGGTAATGTTCACCCGCGGAGGTACGAAGGATCCCTCTGTATAAGAATATTTGCTCGATGTCATTGCACTTAAAGGAAATATAACAGAAGATCATTTATTCCAAGTATGAAGAAAATATACAGAAGAAATGAATCTGAACATCAAGCAACTTGTATCTGTAGTAACGTAAGGAACTCGAAATACGACTTTAAAAATGTCTACTAGGTTTAGTAACATGTTATTAAGAGAGCTGGAAATAAGTGAGGACATAAAACGTTGCCACTGTATAACACATCAGACTGGCTTAGATTTATTTAAAATGTTCTCCATAGAAAATTTGTGTAGTCCTATCACAGGTCGCCTGCCGCTACTCTACATAGCTGCTATGTTTGGCTCTATGTTCAATATATTTCGGAACAATTGTTTTGTGAATAAAAACTTGTAAAATCTAAACAAAGATATTAGCTAGCAGACGAAAATTTACGAGTTGTATTAAGAGTGGCAATTAGTGACGTATTTTCCTAGGTTGTTGTAGCACAGTAAAAATAAAGGTGAAATAAAATATAATCTGTCCATCCATAAATTAATATTGTGTAGTCTACGTCAGATGTTTATGTTGAGAGTCCGCCACTGGGATCCGAACGGAGTGCTCTATACTCCTCGATTGATATTACATCTTACAGTATGTATTGCGGCTTGCGTCCAGTGAGGTCATCGTGTGTACAAAATTGCCGACGACTGCATTACGCTGTCTGACTTAATCTGATTGGGTTTCGTACGTAATAGCACTGAAGCTGGGCAGTTGAGACTATGTGGTGTCATTGCGATGTTGAAAACCAAATTCAATTGGAACAAATTTTTAAATATACAGGGTGCGTCAGAAAGAACGGATGGATTTCACATGGCAAGAAAATTGTAAAGATTCATCAAATCAAAAATTTATTGTTATCAACATATTCACCAATACATGCAGTTTATTTATGGAAAACAACATTATCCATATGATGTACTTGGCTTTCAATACAGGCATCGAGGCGTTTTCTGATGTTCGCCATCACTTTCACAGTCATAGCTGGTGCAATTGCCACGATTTCTTCACGAATCGCTGTCTTCAGTTCGTCCAGTGTATGTGATCGATGTTTACAAACTTACGCCTTCAAATGGTCCCAAAGAAAGAAGTCGCAGGGCGCGAGATCTTACCGTAGCCTCGGACAATCTCAGTGCAATAGAATTTCGTCCAGGTGATTTCTTCTTTAATGTTGAACCTGTGATACGAAATGAAGCCACCCACCGCAAAATTGTATTCCGAGTTGGAATCCTAGCGTGACATCCGATGTCGAAATGAGTCCTGAGTGGCGATCACAGACTCTTCATTTTTCAAAAATGTCTCTACGATGAAAGCACGTTGTACACCAGACCAACACCATATTCTCAACTGAAACTGCATTCTATGGCTGACCCAACAGTCGTGGTCCCCCTCACTATATCTCTCTTTCTTCGTTGCGTATCGATAGTTTGAAATCCATCCGTTCTTTCTGACGCACCCTTTACATTATTAAATTTCTTCCATAGAAAAAAACTCACAAATAAAAATAAATACATTTTATTTGAAAAGGCAAAATGCGTCACAACCGCTGGAAAGCCTTAATTTTAGCCTAAAAATGTATGACATGTTTTTGAAATACATTACATTAAAATAATTATAATGTGAAAATCCAAATTAGAATTAGGAGATATTTAGGATAGGCTACGTAGTTTATATTAGTATTAATACATTGTATTTAACATACTGTATATTGTAAATAAGTATCTTGTGAATTTTTGGTACTGGTATAGCTCATGCATTTTATCAAGACACTTCCCCACTCTTCCTACAGAGCTGCGCACGAGATCGGAGGAGTCTACTTACGAATTATAGGGGAATGGGTCAGTTTTTGCCTTGAACTCGGTAGAAACACGCCCGACTTTCCCTTCTACTTTTACTCCCTTCACAGAAACGTTGTTCCCGTACTGCACATCGCGAGTGCCTTGATAAAATGCATGAGCTGTACTTTATTTTAATTCATTCGATTCTCAGTTTACTCTATTTTGTTATCAAGTTAATGTACAAAACTTTTATTTCGATTTCTTACTAATTTACTAAACGCATTGCTTAAGTAATTTTCGTTTTAAGTAGAATTTTATATTCGTTTCTTGGTAATAATATTATTAAGCTAAGCCTATTCTGTGCTCAATTTTTCCCCCCGAAAACAAGTTTTACTCATAAGGGAGTTAGATTTATATTAGGCCTAAATAGAGTATTTTTTTCTAAATGTTTCATCTAAATGTTATTTCTTTTATAGTAGTTTTCTTACTATTTTCAGACAAGTTATTTCTGTAACCTATATTTCATAATTACTGTATTTACTTCGCAATTTATGTATGTACAATTACAATTGGTGCGTATTCTTATATTCCAGTACTAAGGTATTATATAATAATAATAATAATAATAATAATAATAATAATAATAATAATAATAATAACAACAATAATAATAAGGTACTCTTTTATAGAGTAGATACAGAATTATTTCAACATGAGTTACTAAGTATGAAGGGCGAAACTGGCAATTGGAATTGGATGCAATAGTCTATAGTGCGATAATAGGCACAAAAGAACTGGAGCCTGTATCGAAATGAACGGCCACCATTTTAAAAAATGTGTTTAAATATCCATATTATGATACAGTATAATATACACTGCATAATGAATACATTCGCATGGATAACTCAGTTCGTGAGTAAAAACACTTATTGTTAATACTGTACTGTATTTTGATTAAACAAAACTTAATGAAAATTATCACACTCAAAATCGCGATATTTCCTACTTTACGTAAATGGATGAACTACTTTTCTTCCCTCCTGTACCTAGTAAAGTGATTTGTTTGTATTTCACGCCAGTATCATCGAACTCCAGTCGTGGAAAGAGGTAGGAAACGGTGTTTCCGGATCTCAATCATTAATCCAAAGGTATAGCCAGGTTGATATTAAAAAAAATGTTAGTAAACATAAAATGATGTCCCTGTATAATATCTACACAGTATTCTGGCGAACATAATATTTACGTTTGTAATTCAGGGGAACGTTTAATTTTTTTCCTTCCTCGGCATGTATTCCAACAGCTCCATATAACTGACATATTATGTGTATAAGTGTAGAAGTCTGCTATGCCATCTGTTTTGTAAACACTGTATTATTCTGTGTGTACTTAACTTCAGAATAAATATACCTCAACTTCGAAGTCTAGGTATTACACTTTTTTTTGTTACATACAGAGCTATTCGCTCTGATAATCTGGAGGGTTAATTCACTTCCATTCTGTATATTCAGATTATATTTTATGATCTAGTCTAGTCAAATACAGACGTGGATATTGAGTTTATACGAGGCACAACTAGGGATGTACGCTGTAGTGCAACAAGTTTCGCAGCGACCAGTAAGTTTGTCATACGATCGATTGAGACGAGGGTTCTTACTATCCCAGCAAAGTCTCAACTAATAGGTACAAAGGTAAACATGTCATCCTCGTTGGCTGCGCGATGAAATCAACGTGGTCGACAGCAGCAAAGAGCTTAGATGTGAGTACAGATGTCGCCTATTAAATTGACTACACAGTAAAAGGGTGATGTTGAATGGCACTTGGGGAACACAACTCAAGGAAAAATGAAGTAAAAGAAAAAAGGACAACATAAAAGTTAGGAAGGGAGAAAAATGCCATTGTTCACGAATAATTGGATACCTTTTGTAACATACAGGTAGCCTAATGACGTTCAGACCAAAAATAAGGATTGTTAGATTTTTAGAGTCCTGTGAATTAGTCTTATCCTTCGAAGAGGTGGAAAAGTTCAAATATCTTGGAGCAACAGTAACAAATATAAATGACACTCCGGAGGAAATTAAACGCAGAATAAATATGGGAAATGCGTGTTATTATTCGGTTGAGAAGCTTTTGTCATCTAGTCTGCTCTCAAAAAATCTGAAAGTTAGAATTTATAAACAGTTATATTACCTGTTGTTCTGTATGGTTGTGAAACTTGGACTCTCACTTTGAGAGAGGAACAGAGATTAGGATGTTTCAGAATAATAATAATAATAATAATAATAATAATAATAATAATAATAATAATAATAATAATAATAATAATGGTTTATTTTAACTGGCAGAGTTAAGGCCATTCGGCCTTCTCTTCCACTCAACCAGTAGGATAGAAAATTAATACAATGCTATGAATATAACATAATTAATACAATACAATTCAAAGCAATATAATACTACAATACAAGACAATATAATACATAATTAATATAATACAATGACAATTATTTTCATCTTCACAACACCAATAACATAATTATGTAATAATAATAATAATAATAATAATAATCATCATCATCATCATCATCAACATCATCATCATAATATTAATGATAATAGTAATGATAGTCATACCTAAATTAAATTAAATTATTAAACTCGATCACAATTATAACTTCAATTTGACTGCGCCCGTAAGAAATCGTTTAGCCTTTTCTTGAAAGTCGTTATTGTCTGGCAGCCCCTTATCTTCTAAGGTAGAGAATTCCATTCACGGGGGACTGAGACAGTAAAAGAGGATGAATAGTGGGATGTTCTGTGGGCAGGAATTGCTAGGATTTGGCTCTCCTGTGACCTGGTGTTTAGATTGTGATTGGAGGATAAGTAGTTAAACCGGGAACGAAGATAATTTGGAGTAGAAGTGTGGAGAACTCGAAACAGACGAGACAGTGAATGAAGTGTTCTACGGTTACTAAGTTGCAGCTAGGATAAAGATTTGAACGAGGGTGTAATGTGGTCAAATTTGTGAGCATTGCTGATGAATCTGACACTCATATTGTGCACACCCTGCAGCTTGTTCGAAAGGTCAGTTGTCAAGTCTGTAAGTATTACGTAGCAATAGTCAAACAGTGGTAGTACGAGGGTTTGCACTAAAGTCTGTTTTAATTCTGGCGGGAGGAAGTTTCTGAATGGGTAAAGAGAATGCATGGTATAGCACACTCTCTTGGATATTTCCTTTATTTGGTATTCCCAATTTAAATTTTCGTCCAAGAAAATGCCGAGGTTTCTGACAACGGAATGGTACGGAATAGTGGCATTATTTACTGTAATAATTGGGATATGTCTGTTGTTCATTGTGTTCTTAGGAAAATATTTGGGGCTAAGAGGGATGAAGTTATAGGAGAATAGAGAAAGTTACACAACCCAGAACTGCACGCATTGTATTCTTCACCTGACATAATTAGGAACATTAAATCCAGACGTTTGTATGGGCGAATCCAGAAATGCATATAGAGTGATAGTTGGGACACCGGAGGGAAAAAGACCTTTGGGGAGGCCGAGACGTAGACGGGAAGATAATATCAAAATGGATTTGAGGGAGGTGGGATATGATGATAGAGACTGAATCTTACACAGGATAGGGACCGAAGGCGGGCTTATGTGAGGGCGGCAATGGACGTGCAGGTTTCTTAAAAGCCATTTGTAAGTAAGTAAGTGAATTAGACCTAGCAATCTTCTCAACGGACAACACATGCATTTTAGTACAATCGGTGGCATTCTTAGCTTTCGTTTAGTGCGTTCAATCACTGATTGTAATTATTATGTAAATATTACTTGAGTACAATTTAGGTTTATTTACTCAAGAAAATATTTATTTGAAATGTATTATAATAATATAACACTAAGTATATCGTGAGAACTTCCTCCTGTATCACATTCTGACGGAACTTAATAAGCATATAAGTCGAGTCCAGGATATCTAAAATTGGAATGGCTTTTCCATTCATATTTTAGAATATTTTCGTTTCGATCGATATGTCTTAATTTCCGTTACAGTTCTCCCTTCACTATCTTCATCTTAATCGTACACGATGTAGGTGTGACATCCCAACTCTACGCCTCATGCATTTTGTGAAGATACTCGCGATGTGCAGTACGGGAACAAGTTTCTGTTGTGGGAGTAGGAATAGAAGAGAAGGTCGGGCATATGTCTGAGTTCAAGACAAAGACAAACCCATTCCCCTATAATTCGTAAGTACACTCATCCGATCTCGTGTGCAGCTCTGTAGGAAGAGTGGGGGAGTGTCTGGGCATAATGCATGTGCTGTAACTCCCTTTTTTATGGGTCTTCATGGGTTTGGTGCGACATCCAACCTGTAACTACCATTTCCGCGTACTCACAGAGTAGATTTACATCCATACTGTAACTCCATCGTTCCTAAATCTTCATGGAGTAGGTTTACATCCAAACTAACGCCGTCTTTTCTGAATCTTCATGGAGTAGATTTACATCCAAGATGTAGCTCCATCTTTCCTAGATCTTCATGGAATAGATTTACATCCAAACTAATATCTTTCTTGGGTTTTCATGGATTAGATTTACGTCCAAACCATAGCTCTATCTTTTCTGAGTCTTCACGGAATAGGTTCACATTCAACTATATCTCTATCTTTTCTAGGTCATATGGAATAGGTTTACATCTTAATAATTGTAAGTCCATTTCTTCTTGGCTTTCATGGAATAGGTTCACATCCAAACTGTAACTTCGTCTTTTCTGGGTTTTCATGGAGTAAGTTTGTATCTAAACTGTAATTCCACCTTTTCTGGGTCTTCATGAAGTATATATATATAAAATACTAATGAAGTGCTTTGTATGGAGTGTGGCATTGCATGGGGCAGAGACATGGATATTACGACGAAGTGAAGAGAAGCGAATAGAGGCATTTGTGATGTGGATATGGAGAAGAATGCAACGTGTAAAGTGGATAGAGAGAGTACGAAATGAAGCTCTATTTGGAAAGAGTGAGTGAATAAAGAATTATACTGAAACTGATCAAGCAGAGGAAAAGGAATTCGTTGGGTTATTGGCTGAGAAGAAACTCCCTACTGAAGGATGCACTGGAAGAAATGGTGAACGGGAGAAGAGTTCGGGGTAGAAGAAATCAGATCATAGACGACATTAAGATATACGGATCATATGAGGAAACGGAAAGGAAGGCAGAAAATAGGAAAGATTGGAGGAAGGTGGGTTTGCAGTAAAAAACCTGCCCTTGGACAGAACAATGAATGAATGAATGAATGAATGAATGAATATATATATATATATATATATATATATATATATATATATATATATATATATATATATATAAACTGTAAGTGCATCTTTTTCGTGTCTTCTTGGAGTAAGTTTATATCGAAACTGTAATTACATCATTTCTTGGTTTTCATAGAGTAGGTTTACACCTAACTACAACTCCATTTTTTCTGGGTCTTCATGGAATAGGTTTACATCTAAACCAGTGGTCGGCAAAGATTACGTCATATAAAATACAGCCCGCAATAAACAATAAAGGGGAAGGGAAGAAACCCATACTTCTTAACTTTGAAGGAACAAACGGTGGCTAAGGGGAGGGAGATAATGAATTACCCCTCCACCCTGCTTCTGTATTAAAAGTTTCACTCGAGAGTCAAGAAATGGTGACCACTAATCTAAACTGTAACTTCATTTTTTCTGGACTTCCATGTTACGATGAGGTTCCCGATGAACATGATAATGAAGGTGATGAGAAGAATTTAAAACTATCGGAATGAAACACTCTAAAAATAAATTAGAAAGGCCATTCCGACACTTTTAATAACTGGAAAAACGAAGATATTTTTAAGGCATTCTAAATGTCATTTTCTTGCTGTCTACGGGACATATTTTAACATAATACCCCAAAGAACATAAAAGAGATAAGATGAAAGTATACTTTATTGGTGGCGACTGAAGCGGTGTGGAAGTTGGCACACAAAGTTGGTCATTTTATGCATGTCTTCTAATGCTACTGCTTCTGGCGTTGCGGATGGCCCCGAGCCTGCATTGGTAAGTAGGTTTGTAAATCTTACCAAAGGTCTCTGTGAACTGAACACCAATTATATCTGTGCTACGCCTCGAGCTCTTGCGATTCTTAAGGGAGAGAGAAAAAAACCTCTCCTCCCGAGGCTCCATAAATTGAGCCGAGAGCTTCCCGCGTAATCCTACAGCTCCACGGCGAAAAGAGGAGGGGGTAGAGGGGCGGGGCCCTTGAGGTACTCTTGAAGAACACATTATAAAGCTCAGGGAAGATTATGATGCTATATTATCCCATCTGCATGATGAGAAACTCCCCCTCCCCATATACCGTATTCTAACCACACCCTTTTGCTTTACCCCTCATTCTGAAAAGTGCGAAAGTCTCTCGTAAATAGAACACTAAAAAAAAAAAAAAAAAAAAACACTTCCACTCTGAACCTTTGGTTATTTCAGCTACTGACGCCATTGTCTCCTGCGAGCCTCAAATTTTAGATGAATGTCTTTAGCTCGTACTAAGTTTACACTTTTTATGTCAGCCTGTTTATTGGCCCATCATTCTGTGGGTCTGACGTAATATTTATAAGTACTTAACTAAACAGATTCTTACTTTATATACACAGTGGCACAATCAACATTTTACTACCAACTTGTAAACTTTACGTATCCTGTGTACACCTATTACCAACTGATGACACTACATTACCAATAGATTTCGGATTTGTGTGTAAATAGGTTTTCTGTCTTATCTTAACTACACCGACATAAAACATAAATAGTTGAACATTAGGACTTTGCGTTTGATGCTTAAAAATTTAAAGTTACGTATTTTACATAAATTTCATATATCTATGTCCTTCGACATAATATACATTCTGGCTTTTTCACTGTGTTATCGACTTTATTAAATGTTAATAATATATATTTTTTTAAATTAACACACGTAAATTACTTATTAAGTAAGGATTCATGCCTTCTATATATTTTAACATGTTTTAGAGGAGGGGCGGAAGAGAAGCCCCAAGGATTATTGTGCTCTGCCACTCCTGTTCTGTGAATATTTGTCGCAGAATGGTCGCGCTCTTGTACGAGTACAGCACGAAGCATCTTGAATTAATCCGGACTATGGTAATGATGATGATAATACGTGAATAAATGATGGCGAGGTCCATAGCAGCAATTCTGCTTCAGTAAGTTAAGAGAAAACTGCGAAAAAAAGCCCGAACCAGGTAACTTGTGCCAATCAAGATTTTCAACCCGTGCCCACTCGTTTCACAGTCAGACATGCTAAGCGTTATTCCACAGTGATGGACTATTTTAACATGTACAGAGTGTTAAGAAAATGCTGTCCAATAAACAGCAATGTAGGATAGGAAATAATAATAATAATAATAATAATAATAATAATAATAATAATAATAATAATAATAATAATAATAATAATAAAATAATAACGACCGGGTTCGCCTGGGTGGCGTAGTTGGTATAGCACTGGCCTTCTTTACCCGAGGTTGCGGTTTCGATTCCGGCCCAGGTCGATGGCATTTAAGTGTGCTTAAATGTGTAGATTTACTGGCATGTAAAAGATCTCCTGCGGGACAAAATTCCGGCACACCGGCGACGTTGATATAACTTCAGCAGTTGCGAGCGTCGTTAAATAAAACATAATATGTATAATAGCCACCGGTGTAGCTCTGTCATCTGAGGCTCTTGCCGATCCGAAGTTGCGCCCTTGGGCTGATTACCTGGTTAGGCTTTTCCCCGAGGTTTTCCTCAACCCTAAGCCGAATGTCAGGGATCTATGGCGAATCCTCGACCTCATCGCGCCAAATTCCATCTCGTTTTCACCAATGCTATTGACAGTAAGTAACATAGTAGTTGATACAGCGTCGTTAAATATCCAACTAAATAATAATAATAATAATAATAATAATAATAATAATAATAATAATAATAATAATCCTAGGTATAGGCCTATATATATACTGTATATATCGGTTATTTAACAAGCTATATAAACTGCGAGATTATCTTACGTCCTTAGATTTCGTGATAGCGTGATGGAATATTTTGGCGATATGGCGCGAAAGTTTCGCTATAAGATTACCTAACATTCGTCCTTAGTTGGGGAATACCTGAAAACCCCAAACAGTAATTTGATTGGAAGTCAAATATACTAATTATATTAGAGAAATTATATTATCTTCCTCATCAATAAATAGAAATATATAAGAATAATTTATTAGGAATTGATCGTTGCAAATAGGAAATGCACGAAGCGGGAATCAAACTCATGAAGTCTAGGATTATGAACCCAACTTATTACTCGTGACTGAATGTATAGGAATCAACGAACTTTGCTATTTGCAAAATTAATTATTGGGTTATTTTACGACGCTGTATCAACATCTAGGTTATTTAGCTTCTGAATGATATGAAGGTGATAATGTCGGTGAAATGAGTCCGGGGTCCAGCACCGAAAGTTACCCAGCATTTGCTCGTATTGGGTTGAGGGAAAACCCCGGAAAAACCTCAACCAATAACTTGCCCCGACCGGGATTCGAACCCGGGCCACCTGGTTTCGCAGCCAGACGCGCTGACCGTTACTCCACAGGTGTGGACGCTATTTGCAAAATCTGGCGGAAACTTATTGAAGTTAGTCTCACGACAAAAATGTTAGATTTTCTCATCAATTGTACGGCGAACAAGGATGTATTCAGTCAGAAGGAGTTCACTACTCATGTATGACAAGCACTGCCTATTAACCGGAAAGCTTTGAAGCGATAATATAAGAAGTTTAGATGAAAATAAAATAAATTCTCCGTATTCATACCTCCTGCTCAAGTAATGAACTGTTTATGTTTGTTAGGCTAATCAACTTACTGTATTTACTTTGTATTATTAGTAATTATATACGGTAATTTACACATACATTTACAATTTGTTACTATTTTCACATCTTATTGCTAAATACTGATTTATTATCTATGAAATACAACAAATGAAATGGAACTAAATAACGATTACTAAAACAATAATTTACGAATTATACCGTGAGATTGAAGTCTGATTAGTGTAATGTGTAGCTAATCGGCAGTGTATGCAATGGAGGGGGGAATGAACTGGCCACCCTACCTCATTATCTCCTGGCCTAGTTGCCTCATAAGTGGTGGCATGTTGGTATCACTTGTGAGATACTGACCTGTCTTCGGACCGTTGCTTACGAGATTACACAAGCTGGCGCATAGCGCTTGAAAAACGAGTCTGAAGTAGTTCCCTCGTAATGCCAATTCCGCCGCTCGGAGCGCTGTTCTGCCCTAAATATTCATAACAGAACACTTAAATGACATTGACATTTGGGACATTTAAAGGACTCACCATTGCTTATTAAATGCTTCGTACAATATTTTATGGACAATAGACGTAATTTCCAAACTTCTACTCTCAATTATATTACAATAAAAGGCTGTCATTCTTGATATTAAAACATATTACATATAAACTGAGGGACTGTCTGCTCTGTACTTCAGTTATACACCAAACATTTCCGGAAATAAATTAACTTGACATCTTACATATACGCACTATAGCCTACCCTTTTCACCTAATATTATTAATATTGTTATTAAATAAGATATTGCAACTAATTAAGATACTACATTATCTTTAATTTCCTTGAATTCATAATTAAGCACTTGCAAGAAGGCCTAACTTTCCCCTCTCTTTTAAAAAAAAAATACGAACGTCACAATAACTGAGAAGTATAATTATTGCGCGATTTTTTCTTGCAGTGGTGAAAACATTTCTATAGGCCTACTGATTAATCTATTGAGCATAGTAATAGTAAACGCTGTAGTATTTTAGTGCGTGTAAATATATTTTGAATTAGCATTTATTAAATTAGGAAGTTAGCCTGTAATTTGTGTGATTGAAATGGTTTACTGCTGTGTGCCATTGTGCAAATCGAACCAGAATAAAGAATGTGATTTTTCGTTTCATTGTTTTCCACAAGATGAAGGACTAAGAAAGAAATGGTGTGTAGCCATTTCTCGCGAAGGGGACAAACCAAGGACTCTTTGGACGCCAAACAAGAAATCGCATGTCTGCAGGAGACATTTCAAAGAAGCTGATTTTAGCATTAGCATAACATTAAAACGTTTGCTTTCTAATGTGGTACCATCCGTCTTTGATGATTTTCCAAAACATAAACAAAATGTTTCAAACATAAGTAGACGCAACAAAAGAAGGATAACAGAAGTGGTGAATAACATCCATCCTGCTAAGAAAAATAAACTCAATGTTGAACATAGTACATCAGCTTTCAATGAAGCAAATGTTTCAATTGAAGAAATCTATGAAGCACATAAAAAAACTATAGCCACACAGTGCTCAATTGAAAGTAAAAAAATTCCCAAAAGCCATTACATTACAACGTAAAAAAATTACTAGGACAATTCGGAAACAAAATCAGCTTATTGGAAAACTAAGACAGACAATATGTAATTTAAAAAGCAAGCTATAAAGATAGCTGAACAAACTTCAAATAACACTATAATATGCTTGGCATATTTATAATATTCGTAATCAATCAGTAATGCACAATTAATCGAACTATTTTCACGATACACAATGCTTTGTAATGGTACTATTCATCATTTCTTAGGGCAGCGAGGCGAACCTAGCGGCAGAAATTGTCATGACTCAGAGAGACCTATTCTCGATCGTGCTATGCGCCAGCTTATGTAATCTCGTAAGCAACGCTTCGGACAGTTGACTAAACAACAACCGTGAGAAACAAAGAGCAGTGGACTTCCCAGCCGCGCATACCAGGTAAAGAGTGTTGTGGGAAAGCATGATGGGGAATCCCACTAGAGTTGGGCAACACGATTCTTTTTCAGAAGTCGATTCCAACGATTCAATCACACATTAGGAATCGATTCTAACGATTCGTTCACGATTCTTCTCAGTCTGTGATTCCAACTATTCTTTTGAATCGTCAAGGAGTTCACAATTCTTCCCAGTCTGCGATTCCAACTATTCTTTTGAATCGTCGCAAGACACTTTCCTTTGCAAACCACGCGTAGAACAAAAACGTTCTACATCTCTCGCATAGATGGCATAAGAGGCGAGACATTGGATTGCCTCTTTCTCATTGGCTGGAACCATTCATTAGTCTACAAAATTACCCAAGATAATGTCTCTAAATTATAATTTATCAACTGAACCTTATTATGAAGTACATTTTTTGCATTACATCTCTATTTAACTATGCACATTTCAGGTTCGTGTTCATTATTTTCCATACTTAACAAATGCAGTATTTTGATTTCACTCTCGCTCGGGAGCATTCGACACGGTTCGGAAATGTCCGTTGACAGGTTACATCAAACAACTAATAGAATCGTGGGTTACGATACCATGCCGATTCCTTACTATTCTTTTGAACGACGATTCGTTACGATTCTTTTGAACGACGATTCGTTGATACGCGAATCGATTCTTACGATTCTTTATTATTAGTCGTTCGAATGAACGATTCGTTCACGAATCGACCCAACTCTAAATCCCACCAGCAATGAATAGCCCAGTTGGATGGAGTGCGGATGTATTGGTCGCGTATTCATTGTGATATTATTTGTGAGCGAGTGTTAGTGTTTGGCAAATAAAGAAATTGAATGGCTTTCACTGAGTACAAAGAATTTTTATTGTCGAACATTTAATGAGAAAAAAAAAAAAGATTATAAGGTAATGAAACGGTGTTTTAAATGAGAGTATCCGGAAACAACGAGTTTCTTAAAAAATGTATGCTTATAAAATTCTTCGTAGGTGGAGATCTATGGGACCTGTGTGTTATTAAAAAAGAATATTGTAGACAAAAAAAAATTACTGGGACGAAAGATTAATAGTATTGAAATGCGATTGGGATTGAGTCCCGCGGAAAGTGATAACTTTGGACAATACGTTTAAATTGGTAAGTAGACCAAATGCCATGTTTTATTTATTTATTATTTATTCATTTCGTATAATTCACTATTAATTAATTATACTGCATTCATTTATCAATTTAATGTAGTATATGGAAGGTAGGCTAATCACTGCACCAAAATGAAACTGGTAATGGATCCTGAGGAGATGTTTGAAAAATCTAAATACGTTTTTTTTCCTAAAATTCACCGTTTTAGAAGAAATCGTTATGTATCTACGACACATTTGGAAACATCAAGGCTACAGCAATAACTAGCAAGCGCGGCCATCCATCTCTTACCTTCCCCTCCCCCTCTGATGTACTCAGTCGGAGACATGCAACAGGGCGCTACGTTGCAAGAATTAGTTTAGCGATTTTCGTAATTATTCAATTTAAATTCATGGCTAAATGATTTAATCTGCAAAAAATATTCAAGACACTAACTAGATTATCTTTACTTATCTGCATGTATAGCAATCAGCCATTTCTCTCGGGCCATTATCGCAATAGAGCGCTGCAAACATTGGACAAAGACTATTTTTTTTCTGCTTAACGGTGCTTCATCGAAGGAAAAGTGTAATGGAAGTTTTGTTATATTTAACATTTAGAATCACCTCTTAAATTTAGGTGCATCTGTCCCCTCCCACTCTGCATATGCTATTATATAGGACAAGCAGTGATAAATCGGACGGCTGTGGGCAGACTCCACTTTTCAATGGATGTCCCTTATTTTTGATAGGGATTTGTTTTCTTTATTAACGTTTTCTGCATTAACTATATGAGCGCTAATTGATTCACTGGCAAGTGAGACCCCTGTAATTTTTGCAGTTATTTCTATTACTTTCATTTCAGTCTGGAATGCTAATTACTATTATTTACACATTCTTCTGATATTTGTCTTGCCTTAACTGAAAGAACTCTACTATGCAGCCAGAAAAAAGATATGAACAGCCAAAAAATTACTGGTGGTAGAGCATAAAGAACTAAAGAAAAAAAAGTCAAATAGTATTTTTGTAACAGTCAAAGTTTCCCCCTCCCCCAAAAAAGTGTTATGTGAGTCTAATGTTTTTGAAAATGAGAATAGAGTCTCATTATTTACTTTGCCCGATACGTTCGCTAAAGTAGTCGTTTGTTACTCTGTTGTGTGTCTGCTGTATAAATTACAGATATTTTTTGGGCGCAAGGTCATTGGCAATGGCATTCACGTTCAGTCGAAAAGTAAACAAATAATTAGACTACTATCAATCTTAAAAACATGGTATTTTACACATTAAAAATAAAATTATAAGAAATAATTAACCTTAACTGGACATTTTGTTCAGTAGACCGATATGTATTGTCTATATAATTTTGGCACTTCATATCGTTTACACTGTGTATACTACAATAGGCCTAATTCTGTATGTTCAAATTATAATTAACACAAAATAATTTCTTTACTCTTAAAGGCTTTTAGTGTATATTTAATGTGATACACTATTATTATTATTATTATTATTATTATTATTATTATTATTATTATTATTATATCTCTGCATAGAACATCTTGTTATACATAATCTTTTACAGTATCCACCTCGCGACAATGGAAATCCTTGTCACAAAGTATTAAGTAGGTGCTGCAAGACACTAAACATTATAAAAAATAGTTTAAAGGTTAACCTTCTTACCAATTTATTCTAATTATACTGACTTAACGGTCACTGACTATATGGTAACTTCTTTCTTTAGACATGTATCCTTATAGCACTGAATTTTCAAAATTCTCTCTCAATAATCTCTTCCTATTATCTAACATAATTAGAAATATATTAACAATCTATGTATTTAGTTTAATTCTGCTACACGGTTTGTATTTCATTGTTTAATTAATAGTACATAGTATTTTACTGTTTAATTCATAAGAACTCTTGTATACACGTAACTTTTATCTAAATCAAATTGTTGTATTCTTTGTAGCTTGTAAGTTCATACATATAAGGCCGTACGGTCTTAACTCTGCCAGCTAAAATAAACCATTATTATTAGGGTGACCAGACGTCTTCTTTTGTCCGGACATGTCCTTTTCAAGTCTTTGTCCAGGGTCCGGGCGGGTTTTTTAAAAAAAATCAAGAAATGTCCTCCTTTTCGTAACTTGTATGCCTGATATTTTGAAATTATCTGATTTGATGCATTTTTTCAAGTAATTTGCCTGTAGGTGACAGCAGCATCGACGGAATATATTGTTTGCCAACGATCATAACTCTCTTTGCTTCTTCTTGTTATGGTCGTTGCTCACAGGTAACTAGTAAAACGAGAAATCGAGGTGCTAATATAAATCTAAATAGATATTTTCTGTTCCCTTTAATAATTTATAGTTACCTTGGATTTCGTATGTAGTAACTGTAAAACCATTATTATTATTAAGTTTTTTCGTAATTATTTTGTAATTTTATAATAAAATAGATATTAACGTACTTTTAAGCATAATATAAGCCTAAATCTGTACTGTAAATATTTTGTAACAAAATAGATTTTGAAGTAATTTAAAGTATAATATAGGCCAAGTTTAATTCTAAGTACATATTTTCTGTCTTCTTTTTTTCGAACAATGTCCTCCTTTTGAAGCTTTGTATCCTCTTTTTTATCGATGTGAATCTGGCCACCCTAATTATTATTATTATTATTATTATTATTACTTGCTATCTTTCAGTATTTAAATAACCATCGTAGAATCTCGCAAAGGATGTTGAGATATTCTTTAATCATCACATTAATTTAACTATACTTCACATAACGACAAAGTAAAAGGGGAAAGAGATTGAGAGGATCTATACAAGAAGTTTTGAACGTCTAAACTGGAAAGCCTGTGGAAGGGAGCCACGGTTGAGGACTTTGTAAATGTCACTTCACTTCGCAGTCCATGACAAGAGTTATTCCATAAATACTTGCGTAGGGAGAGGTCACCAGTAACTGGATTCGTTTGCAGAATGAAAATGTTGAGCAAGCAGATTTTCTGCTCAAGTCCTTAAGTCCACAGATTTAAACGTCATATAAATGGATACAAATGGAACAAGGACGAATGTTCGGTACACTTGTAATTAATTTCTTTGGCGGTTTTCTCCTCATCCCACCGTAACTGTTACATCTTCTATTCACCCTTCTCTACCCTTCTCGGTCTCTGTGATTGTGACAATTTCGCAAACTCTAACAGCAGTGAGAGTGGAACACAGCGAACGGGGACCGAGCGAGAAAGATTATAACAATTACAACAGATCTAAAATCGACTAGATGAATTTCTACCCTCCAGGCTTACAGTTTCCAGTTTACATTTGAAATTATAACTCAAAGCAAAGTTCTCTTCAGTTTGCACAGTATTACGTATGTAAGACAATTAAAAATAACCCGAAAATCTTACGTGAGATGAAGTGCGTTACTGAATGAATTGCTTTTACTTCGGAAGATATCTGGAAAGGTCTAATACGCGTAAAAATTGTAATACAAAATAAAACATTAGGACACATGAAAGACTTACATACATGTCTACCAAATATGGTGGAAGAAAACGAACAATTTAGAATATTTAGATTAAAGGTAAATAAATTCAAACTTGATTGTGACACTACAGCATAAATCTCTTGAACAAAGTAAAATCTGAACGTATTTTAATATTTACAAATCATTAACAGTACCTTTTTTCTTTACTGGGTTGAATGTTGAACGTTAGTATTCTGTTCTTGAATTTTTTGTTAAATTTTCATTGCTTGTATACTTTGTGATCTGGTAGAGTGTAAGAGAACTCCCTATGGCCTTAATTCTGCCAGTATAAACAATTAAAGAAACAGGCAAATAAATAGATAGACAGATAGATAGATAGATAGATAGATAGATAGATAGATAGATAGATAGATAGATAGATAGATAGATAGATAGATAGATAGATAGATAGATAGATAGATAGATAGATAGATAGATAGATAAAGTAAATACATAAATAGGTAAATACATAAATAGGTTAATACATAAATAAGTAAATAAATAAAAAATAAGTAAATAAATAAGTAAATCAATAAATAAATAAATGTTGGTCTCTAAACATTACGAGACAAAAAGCGAATAGAAGCCGTTGAGATGAAATTTTTAGAACATGTTGCAGGATATAAAATATTAGGCAAAGTACCAAATCAAACAATACGAGAGGCTTTATTGTGTGACACAAAAGTCACTTGTCAAGCAAAATGCATTATTCTATTTCGAAATGACTGCTATCTTTCTTTTTACATTAATTGAATTTTGTGATTTAATCGTGAAGTAGGCCAGAAGAACAAGACTACTACAGTTTGTGTTTTCTTATGTTTTGGGATTATTGGGGACTGAAGGAGAAATCATCGTTATTTTGAATTGTAATTGATATTTACTCAGAGTTGGTGAACATCATGTTTACTTCTGAAGCTAGTACTGCTCTGTGGGGACAATCACAGAACAAGAGAAGCTGCAGATGAGTTTCATCACTGTCATCCAGACTTTTCAAAACCATCACACCAATGTATAGCCTCCTGAGTCTGAGATAACGACACTCGTTTTTTAGTAAGTTATTTTACGACGCTTTATCAACATCTTAGGTCATTTAGCATCTGAATGAGATGGAGGTGATAATGCCGGTGAAATGAGTCCGGGGTCCAGCACCGAAAGTTACCCATCATTTGCTCATATTGGGTTGAGGGAAAATCCCGGAAAAACCTCAACGAGGTAACTTGCCACGATCGGGAATCGAACCCGGGCCACCTGTTTCGCGGCCAGACGCGGTAACCATTACTCCACAGGTGTGGACATCCATGTTTATATGAATTTTTTTTGTCTTCGGAAATAAACTCCCTGAAGGACGGTAAATCCTCGTGAATCACCCTGTATATCGTGATTGAAAGTAGTATTATAAGTAAAACAAGTGATATTAGCTAAATTAAGTATAATGAATGACATTATCTGAACAAATACAATGTTAAAAAAGTTGGAAAGTACAGTCAGTCTCCTTTTTCCATTATAAGATATTATAATGGTGGTGTCAGAAATCCTGTTAAGTTTGAGTGTGGTATTTAGTGGGTCGTGTAATAAGAACCTAAAAGGGGGAGGTTAAACTAAGGGAAAGAAGAAGAAGAAGAAGAATGCAGTAGCCGTCCGTTCTGTAAGTCATCCATCGTAAGTTAAGGTAAAACATAGCTTGCGTGCCATCAGAGCGCGCACAACACATAGAAGAGGCGAGCTTATTGCAACTGGATCTTGCGGTGTTTGCGTACTGACCGATCATTTCTTCAGCATGTTTTATTCAGTGATGATTGCCCATTCTTTCTGGATGGGTATGCTCATACACAAAATGCACCATATTGATTCAAAGAAAACCCAAGATGGATGCGTTATTCCAATAACCATAGTGCTCCACAAGCAACACTTTTAAGAATTATAGAAGAATGTCTGGATCGCGTGAGACAGTGTCTTCAAGCAAATGGAACATATTTTGAACGTCTGTGGCAGTGCACCGTGTAGTTGTACTGAGAACAGTAATCTTACATGAAAATCTTGCGTTTAACTGAGAGTAATGCAATATAATAATGTTGTGCTGTAAGGTAGCCTATTTCATGTTAGACTGTAATCACACTCTAACCTAGGATTTTTAGGCTCGTTTATCGTAGGCTAAAACATACATTCTTTAATGCACCTCGTTTTACGCAATATCATCACTCCAGAGTTTTGTCGTTTCTATACATTTAGAGATTTTTACATAAACTTATTGCAACCTACTCTATTTGAGCCTAAAACTTCAAGGTCTAATGATTACTAAGAGATTTGTTCCAAATAAAATAACTGTTATGCCTACATTGCAATATCAAAATAATAGATATTGTTTTCCCCATTTGGAAAATGACGTTTGTGTCTCACGGTATATCTCTTATTGTAATAATAGTTAAGAAGCCCCAAGAAAACTGGTACTCGTATCTATACGAAATTAACTACAATAGGATCCCCAAACATATCACAAATTATAATCCATATAAAGAAGAGACAGAGGATATATGGGCCGCAACAGGCCGAAGAATCTTATCCTTAAAGTTAATGATGTTGTTTAGTCAACTGTCCGAAAACAGGTCACTCACTAGTCTCTGTTTTATGATTTTCAAGAACACAACAACAGATATTTTTAATGATTTCCAGGCTGCTTTTCTCAGTGAATTTAATATTTTCTAAAAAAAATTATTATTAAATATTAATAATCTTATTCGTGACCCTTTGAAAAATTCCTCCCTTCAGTTTTACATCATTAACTTTGGGAAATTTAGGCTTCAAATGCATAAATGCAACAGAATTTTTATCAATTGCTTTTACAAAATTTTTCCAAAGTTCCAGTTTTATAAGCTTGAGAAGTGAATATACATGAATATACGTACTTTTTCAGGATTCACTGACTGGGTTGTCATCACTAATCATCCATAGTTTATCTTTTGTCATTTGTTTTTGTTTCGTCGAGAAAGAAATATAGCACGTTTCGTTGATCTTTAAGGACCGTATTCATAGACATTTTTAGCGCGGGCTTCCAGTGGATGATCAGCGTTTTTCGTATTCATAAACCAGTGTTAGCGATAGGATATGATTTGAATTCTGTACAATTAACCAGTGGATAGCCGGGGCTAGCTTAGTACGCTCTTAGCGCGTGCTGCGAAATGTCTATGAATAGCACCCTATATCTTTACTTGAACAAAGAAACTGATTACGCAGCGCAGCTATGTTCTGACGTTCCATCAGACATTTTCGCGCTATATTATTCTTCATATAGCGGAACCCAATGTTTCTCATTATCTACCAGAGAGATGATCTAGACGCAGGGAAACACATCTTCTGTCACTTTTTAATATGTGATTCAAGCTTGGAATGTAACATTCTCCACACAAACTTATTCCTTCTCAAGCATAACTGCCGAAATTATGTATACTACATCTATATTATTATTATTATTATTATTATTATTATTATTATTATTATTAGAACAATCTCTCGGCTGTTTTTCGTCGGACTTTTCATTCGCCTGTTTTTTTCTCCATAAGAATTCTACTTTTCATTAATTCCAGTTACTTTAATAATTCTTTCATACACTTAATGCCGGATATCAAATAGATTTACCGCACCTCGCATCGTCATATTCTTTCTGGAAATACTCGTGAACCCGACATTTAAAGTCTTTTTTTTCGGAACGAATATGTTTCCCTCTCTACCAATTAAATAAGACACACAACTGAGCATAAGATAAAACGTACAATTAAGATTTCCATTGTTCACAAGACTATGATTCACACAAAACTGCTTGAAGTAGCAAACTGGTCATGACTGACTACCGCATCTGTACGCAATAGGAACTACAGAAACATCGGAGACTTCATTTCTATCCTCCCTCTACCTGCATCAGGAACAGTAACGTGAGGATTTTACAGGAAAGTGGTGAAGTAGCCTCTAAGGCTATTGAGATCAACCCTTTCTATTCGTGAGACGCACTATAGTAATCTATTTAACACTGCTTTCAAACAGGGGACTGCCCTCGATCCAATTTTGTTTTTAATATATATTAATGATTTATTGGCAATTAATGTAAAGAAATTTAGTGCTGTGATATTTTCGTATGCTGATGACACGGTTGTTATTTTTGCAGGTAAAACTTAGATGATACTTACTTTATTGCAAACAATAGCACCACATTGATTAAAAATTGGTTTGATTCCAACATCATCATCATCTTCACTTCATGGCTTAGGCTTAGTGCCTGTTCCGTCTTCACATTTTATTCAGTTCCATCTCTTCCTAGGACGTCCGACATCTCTTTTGCCTTCAGGTTGGTATTGTTGTATCAGTGCTGGAATACTTTCATTATCCATTCGAGACAGGTATTCTTTCCACTTTTCTTTATAATCTTCAACTTTTCGTTTATGTTGTATATATTTAATTCTTTACGGATATCCTCATGTCTTATCAAACCCTTTCTTGTACCTCCCTTTACTCTGCGAAGAAACCTCATCTCCGCAGCCTGTAATTTACTTTTATCTCGTTCTTTAATCCGCTTCCATATGTCAACACGAGTACTGCCATAGTTTTATAGAACTTTAGTTTTGTTTCTTTGATTCCAACATACTTGTCCATTTTCGTAAAGATCTGTATGAAATCTCCTGATTCGTTCTTGCTGTTTAAAAATTCATACATCCAATTGTTCTTCTAATAGTTGTAACTGTCCTATTCTAAACGAATCTCCTCAAGTTAAATATCTCGGAATAATAATCGACCAACATTTATATTGCGATAAACATGTTCGTTTTCTGTGCAATAGATTAAGAAAAATTATTCACTATTTTGTCATCCTACAAAATTACTTGACTGTCCATACTTTACGACTGATTTATCTCGCATTAGTACAAGCTATATTACAATACGGAATTATAGGATGGGGAAGTGCTTATAGTACCTCCCTCATGCCAATAATTCTGCTACAGAAAAAAAAAACAATAAAAATATGCCTTAATAAACCTCTTGATTATCCTTCAGAGCTGCTGTATTCAGAATTTAAAGTATTTGACTTCCATCGAATTCACATAAATATAATACCAAACGATCAGACAACATATGCCTCACGGTTCCTAAATGTACTACAACTGTAGCTTGTAATCACAGTAGCAACTTCGGTGCAAAGCTTTATAACATGACAATAGATAAATTCCCAAACATACAATTTGCTAATGCTCCTTATTGTAAAAAAAAATCTGTTAAAAATGGCTGTTAATAGAGAAAATTTAAAGTTCAATTATTGTGATATGAGTTTTTTCTTCTGTTTTTGTATTATTTTTTACTCTTATTCAATAAAATGTCTTAACATAATTTATGTGGAATGCCCTCTGAGCACAATTAAGTAACTTATTCTTTCTGGGGGTGCTTGAGAGTTGTTATATAAAAAAATCAGTATGTATCTTTATTCTGGCAGTGAAGTATTATTATTATTATTATTATTATTATTATTATTAATTACAGAGATTATTCGGCATCGAAATTCAAAGTGGAAGAGAAATGACCGACAGGTTTTTCCGGGAGCCCTCTATCAAGGACAGAGTTCTTGACGTAAATCTACGACACGGGACAAACAGCTTTACTTTTCTCCTGAAGGAAATCGTATCAAGGATTTTATTGTCTTTCAAATCCCATTAACCTCGACTGAGTTTAAACCCACGAGCCTCAGATCCAATGATTAAGATGGCAACTGTTAAAGCCGCCGAACACTAATCGATCCTTTGGATGAGAAGTATGAGTTAACTTACTTATGAACACAGTAATATAATTCATTAAAACTTCTAAACTTTTAATTTATGAGTTACACGTGAAAATAAAGAGTTCGGTGCTGTACAGGTTGAAAGTTACGGTACCTTCATTTCTATTTCTCTCATTCTACCCAAATTTGTAGCAACAATCCGTTACGTCCAAAATTGTAATTATTATTCATACGCAATTTAATAGAACAGCTCTTTTAAGTAAGCGAAACGGGACATACAAACTTGTATTTCGCCTTACGAGAAGCATATACACTATTCATTAAGGATCATTTATATTCAGAGACACCCCACGGTTATAGCTGTTACATAGTATGGAAGAGTACAGCAAGTTTGAATACACACACACATATAGGAAACTTTGGTAAGACGAAGGATGCGAGGGTACAAACTATACCGTAAACAAAGTTGCGAAGTAGAATGTGTAGCTCTCTCCTTTCCTCTCTTATTCCAGCCCAAACACCTGACGCGAGAAACTTGCAGGTTCTAACAGAAAGCGTTGTCGAGAGCCACGAGCCTCCAAGAACGCTGCAGGAGATGTTGCCAAGCCGACTGCCACATTTTTCTTAAACAGAATGTCATAATAAAGCATTCTACTGCTGCCCTAGCCGTTCTTAGCTTAAATCATATACACATTTACAAGTGTTTCGCAACGCGCATAAATATGAAGGAAATTGTGGAATTGTTTGTACCGCGTGGAAGGTATTACTACCTTAGACAAAGTTCTCCCTCTTCTGCAAGTTACAGAAAAACGTAATTTTGAACAATACGGTGAGGAAAAACTTTTTTCTCCTCTAGTAGCTTGTCTGATTACTTCAAGTTTTGCTTTCTGTTGAAATTCTATGGAAAACAACTTCTAGTTGTAGGCTACGTGTTTTCCTCTTAATATGCCTTAATGTTATATACATTTGCATATTATATTCAAGAGAAGACCATTTCGTTTAAATGTTTTAAGGAACACTAGGTCTGAGTTAAAAAAAAAAGATCAGAAAATCAATATTCTTTTTATGAGCATTTAGGAAGTTGACAGTAAGAGGCTTTTTACCTCTACACCTTCGAGATCCTGAAACGATTTTTATATAAGCCTGCTCCATGTGTCAGTATCTCTCTTCACAAATTTGTCTTTTCTCGAAACAACATTTTTTATGTTCGAAATGTTCCATGCGCATGCGCACCCTTAACCGCCTCTTCCTGCCGGTTTACTTGTTTCACGCACGCGAGTGCCATGAGTATGGAGATGATCTATACGCACTTTACTCATGCTCAGAAGATAAATGAACTTTTAATCTATTAGAGTTCATAATTGTTTGATAAGCTTTCTTGAATTTCTGTAAATAATAATGAAGTCACCCTTCGACTAAAATAACATAAAATCACACCGTCCGGCTCGAGCATACATTAAAATATGATACATGTTATTTCCTAAATTACAGTGCGAATGTGGCGGAGTAGTATTCTTCCGCGTGTAGAAAGTACAAGCCGCAGATTCGTGAAGTGTACAACCATTAGCAGTAAGTTTCATATAAGTTACTGAAACTATTATGGGTTTCAAGCCCAGAGATATCGCAGGGATGACACAGAAGATCTCTAACGGTCACCAGAAAACAAGGACCGGTCCCTTTATACCCAGAGAGCTCCCGAACGCAATGATCCTTTTAGGATACTAACAAGTGATGCTATAAATCATGCTACATCTAGAACCGGTAATACTACCTGGATCAGCTACCTTGTAGAAACAGACATAGAAACCTTTCGGGCGGGACACGGAGCATCCCTAGACACTTCGGTACAAGTAGGCTTTTTGTGCACCCCTGATGAATTGAGTTGCGTACTGATTGCTGGCCTGCTAAGTCGACCACACCATACATTTCTTTCCAGCTATCAAAAATTCTCATGCTGTACTTCCAGTGGTGGTCTATTGTAACTCATAGATCTACTTAAGTCGTCACATCCCAGTCATAAGAAAAGAACGTAGGAGACTTTGCAGATCTATGAATCATCTAGAATCCGCCACTACTGCTGTCTACCAATCTAGGGTCAAATCGCAAAAAAACATCCATTATGCGGACGACTCGACGCCGAACAAACACATGTGAAGCCCTATTTCTCGAAAAGATGATAATGAAAGTGAAATTGTGGCGTGTGTTGATGGAATGACGAGGAGAACTGAAAGATCACTAAGAAAAACTCTCACAATCTTAGTTTTGTATATCAAATACAATTCCGCCATCGTCCAGATTTGAAGTTGGGTCCGCGGTCGTGAAAAGCCAGCCCTCTGTGAACTGAGCTACTATGGCTACTGCCATCTGATAACGACCATTCAGGGCCACTCCTTCCTGCTAGAAGAACAATTGAAGGGTTCAGAGCCATTGTGGGCCAAGCGCCATTTATTAAAAACGGAGAGAGCAAATGTTAAAGTTAAGTGAATACCATAGTTTAATGAAGATTGACATAGGTATCATTTAGTTTTAATATGTATACTTTATACTACTTGGTATATGTTTCCATTGAATTATGGTAGTAACTTCATTTTAACTCTTGTTTTCTACGGTTTTAGTAAATGGCGCTTGGCCCACTATGATTCTGAACCCTTAAATTAAACATTGAAAAGAGAAGCAGAAACTAGCTGGAGATGGTCTTCTCTCGAAAACAACAAAGCTCGTACACCTTACCTTGATACGTACTAAATGATAAGTACTAAAATGAAACAGGAGAGCCCAAAGAAAAACTTTCATATTCCGATCCTGTCCACGAAAGGTATCACTCAAGTAAAGGCCGAAGATCCAAACCGTATTCACGAAATGATAAACCTGCGCTCTAGCATTGACTTACTGGAGGATAAGAGCTATGAATTAGGTGCACTTTCTATTGAATCCGATTATATAAAAATTGTATTGTTTTTCACTTTTGACTCCATAGATCTGACTTTACTGATATTTATATATTTTAATCTAATGTTTCTAAAAGAGAGTGGTGTTTTGTTTTGCAGTAATGGCTAATAAAAGTAATTAATCTTAGTACTCGATCTTTTCACAGATTTGACAATTCTGCTGTTTTCAGTCTCCATAATTTTTACTTGAAAATGTGAGTTACATTGAAATAATTGCTATCTCATTAGCACGTGAACTAAAAAATGATAATTAAAAATCTCCAACAAAACCTCATTCCATTATACGCCCAACATATTCAAAATACGTAACTGTAAACATCGCTATTTTTGGAACTAAAACCCAGGCAAGATTTTAATTACATCTAATTTGTACTTAATATTTTACAGACAATGTTTTATGGTAGCAAATATGTGTAATTAATAGGTAATTTTCAGTAATTGGTTGTCATTCTAAAATTTCAGATATTTCTTGCGTAACGACGTCATAATTGCATCATTATTTCAGTTTTGTACAGTTCGTTCTTCATTTATAATTTAAGGCTCATTTTGAACTTTTGCTTCATCATAATTTCCAACATAATTTTTTTCAGAAGGAAATTGTAACAAACGAAGCACTAGTCGCTACGTTCTCCAATATCTCACAGCAGTAGGCCTATAAATAACAAATAATAAAGTAGATTATTAGTTATTTACCATATGAGTAACGTAACGTTTCATATTACAATACGAGATTTTAAAGTTGGCAAACGAAGCCGGAGGTCGTTTTTGATAACCAGTCGAGTATTGCAATTTGAAGTTACGATAAGAATATCGTACAACGTTTTATCCACTTTGATAAAAAATTTTGTTTAGAGACAATTATAGACCTATTACTATTATATTCTTCCTGCTAGAGGCGATTCGTTTATATTTGATTAATTTTGAACACGATAGTTTTCTGTTTATAACAGAAGAACAGCAGTGCTGGGAGAAATAAACAAACATTGTTAAAATAAGTTCAAACGAGAATTCAGATATTGAAAAAACTGCAAATTCCGCAATTGAATATTCAGAACCATCGAAATCCCGCGCGAGATATGAAGTGAAATATAAACACATTTGAAGATTAGTGTTCCAAAAAAATTTAGAATATATGTCGGAGAAGATAATGCTGACATAATTTAGTATCATTACCTAACTAGTTGCGTAATAGAGTCATACTTATTAGAGTTGAACAACGATCGAGAAATCAAGACTAACAGCGCCCTCAAAGCCGAAAACCCCCACGACAATATAGCCTACGTCGTTGACTGCTTGTAACGAACGATCAAGACATCGGGTCAACTTTCGAACGTCAAGCAGCCTTGAATCGTCACAGTTGTTTATATCAGACTCAACTTTTATCTATTTTGACAACTGTTATATATGTATAAACAATCAAGTAGCCTATTTGAAACATCATCTCTACCTTTCAGTGTGTAATAATCCGTTTCCCAATTACTAGGCCTTATGTTTTAGATCAAGTATATAATCTCAATTAAAAAAATATTAACGCTTTATTTAATGTTATGTTTTATGTTTCTTAAAAACGTAAATTTATTTGAGAATTTTGTTTCTATTTATATAACCATAGGTAATATCTGATAATAGAACCAGAACATTTTGATAACCATGATACTATTTTGTTTTGTTTTATTGTATCAATTAAACATTTTTAATGTTATTTATTTCAATGATGTACGTATATTATTCAAAGTTACGAAATCTTTCCACGCCGACCAAATGCTATTTCGAGAATGATGAGCGAGACTCGATGCGCACGAGAATGACGAGACGAGACTCGAAAGACAAATGCAACGAACACAGCGAGCGAGAGCGGCAGTTAGTTTTGTTCATCTCTAATCCTTACCTAACTAGTTGCGTAATGGAAGTATCATTGCCTAACTAGTTGGGTAATGAATGTGTTTACAACATTTTTATTAGTGATGTGAAGTCTCATTACATAATCAAAATGGATAAAGTAGAATTAAATGAAACGTATTAAGATATTATTTATGTATTTATTTATTCATTCATTTATTCATTTGTTGTTAAACATAACAGGCAAAGCCCAATTACAACGTTCACGACTAACAAATATAACTAAAAAAATAACTGGACAGGACTAAGTTGTATAAAAATAATTTGATATTATAATATTAATAACAGTTGTTAAATGAGTTTGTAATCGCTTTGAGAAATTCCATCAGTGACAAAATAAGCTGATTGCTTTGTATCTTGATGTGGAATTAGTAAAAAATTGCTTCAACTTCAGCCCAACTGGAGTTTTTGTAATGTTGCTGCCCTGATAAACCGGCCTTACTATCTACATCTCTCTGATCGCAATTCATATACTACGTCTTGTGGCATCCTATATTGACCTGAAGATCGCGGTACCGTAGACATCGTGATTCACCATGGCGCCATCTGCCTGAGGGAGCTACACTCCCTGGTTTGCCGTAATCCTCTGTAAAAGCTCCTACTCTCCCATGGGATTTGTGTAGCTCTCCCAGTCAGATGATATCTGTAGGCGAATCACGGCACCACGTCTGCAGGATCTCCTGGTTGACTTGAAACTATTGAAGACGATAGATGAAGTTGAAATTAATGAAGACGAAATGAGTTCGAGGTGCAACGCCGAAAGCTACCTAGCAATTCTGCTTCAAGTGGTTGAGGAAAGCAAGATTTGAACTCGGAATCGCTCTTTTCACTACTTGTTACTCTACAGCGGAGAACGAATGATTGGATTAGTCTTTAATTTAAGCTTTAAATTCTCGATATAGATATGTATACAAATAGAAACGTGATTTTATGTCCAATAAATCAAACACAAGGGATTCTTGATCCCTTCCTCATATCCCTCTTCTCATCTCATACTTATTCTATATTATTTGGCTATTGGAATTGCATATGTGCGTAGGGGTGAGGTCGAATATAAGAATATAAGGGGAGAAGGACGTTTTCTGCCCTGTCAAACATCGTGGCCGGTTCCGTATTTCCCCCTCATACCACCATATGTACTCACTAGCTGTTCTCGGAGAACAGTAGAGAATTGTTCTCTATGGAAGTCCTCCCCCTCCAACCATATACACAATATCGGTTATCGACCCAAAGTGATCCTATTTCCACTCTTTCCATTACAAGAGTAAATAAGATGCTTTGGTTGCCGGGACATGCACTAGAGAGAGTACGGCCGCAGGGCAGGCCAAAGGAGGAAAGGTGAAGATTTCGTTGGAAGATGGGAGCTGTCATTGTCACGGGGCACCAATATTGAGCCGGACATTTCAGGTCGCCTCGGCCTCACAAACAGAAAGAATCTTCTGTAAACACTACACAGGTTCGCCAGGTCTCACGGGTATCAGGGAGGAAAAACAAAAAAAGATTTACTTGATCAGATTTTGTCCTCCCCTTGAGATGCGCGGATAAGATAAGCTTATTCTGCACTACTTCCTGTTTCACACGCATGTGGAATATCAGCAGGAAATTTAAATTCTTTCTGACTATTCAGCACGTATCTCGCTTTGATTTCTATTTGCTTTCTCTCGAGCGGAAAATCTCAGTTATGCTGAACCTCAAAAATATCTTTTGTTAATTTAAAATAAATGAACCATAATTTTGGTTTCAAAGCAATCTTCTATGGATTTATTCTAAGATGAGGGTGGTTGTCGTTACTGTTTAATTGTCTGAGATCGTTAGAATGTTATTATATTCGATTTCATAGTGAAGTGGTTTTGAATAATTCTTTGAATACGAATTGATTTAATGTCAATTTCAATAATGAAGTTCATTACCAGGCGACATCGCCTGGGAGTCTTAAAATGAGATGCATTGCAAAGTGTAAGAGACAGAAAGAATTACTGGAACGTCTACGAATACTCTCACCGTTTAACCATATATAAGATGTCCTGCTGTTCTCCCAAAATATATCTTTATAACTACATCATCAAAAGGACAACATATTTTCCACGCTGCGCTGTAGATATTGGATTAACGATTAGGGAAAACACGGGAATTTCACTGGAAGCAAGTAAAGGGATAGGTTTGGAAGTAAATCCCGAAAAGACGAACTATATGATTATGTCTCGTGACGTGAATGTTGTACGAAATGAAAATAAAAAAATTGGAAATTTATCTTCTGACGAGGTGGAGAAGTTCAAATATCTGGGAGCAACAGTAACAAATATATATTATACTCGGGAAGAAATTAAACACAGAATAAATATGGGAAATGGCTGTTATTATTCGGTTGAGAAACTTTTATCATCCAGTCTGCTGTCGAAAAATCTGAAAGTTAGAATTTATAAAACAGCTATATTACCGGTTGTTCTGTATGGTTGTGAAACTTGGACTCTCACTTTGAGAGAGGAACAGAGATTAAGGGTGTTTGAGAATAAGGTGCTTAGGAAAATATTTGGGGTTAAGAGGGATGAAGTTACAGGAGAATGGAGAAAGTTACACAACACAGAACTGCACGCATTGTATTCTTCACCTGACATAATTAGGAACATTAAATCCAGACGTTTGAGATGGGCAGGCCATGTAGCACGTACGGGTGAATCCAGAAATGCATATAGAGTGTTAAATGGGAGGCCGGAGGGAAAAAGACCTTTAGGGAGGCCAAGACGTAGATGGTAAGATAATATTAAAATGGATTTGAGGGAGGTGGGATATGATGATAGAGAATGGATTAATCTTGCTCAGGATAGGGATCAATGGCGGGCTTATGTGAGGGCGGCAAAAAACCTCCGGGTTCCTTAAAAGTGAGTAAGTAAGTAGGTAGATATTGGATTAAAGTAGGCCTATTCATTCCAAGTGGAATTTCTTATAAACAAGGACGATATCGGAGCAGATTTCCTACGAGTACTTCCGTTAACCTTGTCATAATTCCACGTTTTTACACAATAATCATAAGTGCAGTATTGCATCCTATTATCTCCACACGAGAACTCCATGAAATTTTATGACGCACTTCCTATGCAACCAGTCACCGTGTCCCGCTTAGAGGGCTCGAGAAATGAATGCTCACCATTTAAAATCAGATGTAGATATTATTTTGATTTACATCTGACAAGATGCAGAAACTGTCCAATTTTATGCACCAATGGTTTAAAAACAGTTGCATATTCATGCGCATGCGCACTAACGTTTATCGTGAAAACGAGCCTGGCGCCATTCAGTAGAACATTCCGTCATTGGACCATTCTCCTTCATCGAGGCGACAATCAAAGGGAATGTGTATCTGGACATGTGGAGAACTTTTGTTGTTGATCAACTCTCCCAGGATCGGTTTTTCAGCAACAAGGAGAACCCTTGCCTGGCCACCTAGGTCACCCGACTTGACGCCCATTGACCTCTTTCTGGGGCTTTATGACGAATGTTGTGTACCAACAAGGTACAGTTGACACTTTGGAAAAGCTGAGACAATGCATTATAAATGCAGCCGCGCTAATCACTCCACAAATGTTATGGAAAACTTGGCAGAAATTTGAGTATCTTTTGGTTGTCTTCAGGATAACTCGAGGCACACACATCGAGTTGCACTGACCATTTTCCGAAACTCAGAGAGTTTTTATATCAAATTATACAAAAAGTTATGTTATAAAACCATTATTTATACTTTAAATTAGCAATATTTGTCGATCCCTCTACGCGGGACACGGTGTATTTATGTAGAGGGTTTAAAGACATTTAGAACTAAAGTGGGAGTGTATCGAAATAAAAACATTTACAGTATGTACAATCTTAGAAAAAAGTTTTGTTGCACGGATACTTTATAAGTCCCGAAAAGTAGCCAGTATGCATGATCAGACATACAACGAAACAAAACTAATTTAATAGCCTCAACTAGTTCTTCTCTTGTCCCTGATCATGCGCAGTGCCTCCTTTCTGAGACTTGTAAAGTATCTGTGTGACAAAACGTTTTTCTAAGACTGTACCTGAGTGTATATTTTTTACATTTAATCTCAGAAATAAGAGATAAATATTTTCATACTTTTATAAGAGAAAAATCAGTAAAAGAAAGCCTACGTAACGTACTGGTCAAATCCAGTTAATAACTGATCGAAAACATCTGATATTTAATCCATTTGTTGTAAATTATGTTTTATTTAACGACGCTCGCAACTGCCGAGGTTAAATCAGCGTCTTCGGTGTGCCGGAATTTTATCTCGCAAGAATTCTTACATATGCCAGTAAATCTACTGACATGACCCTGTCCCATTTAAGCACACATAAATGTCATCGACCCAGGCCAGGATCGAATTCGCAATTTAGGGCACAAAAGGCCAGAACACTACCGACTGCGCCATCCCAGGTCGACATATATTTGTTAGTATCGCACACCGTCACTGGGTGCGGGCTTCAATCTGGTTATCTATGACAGCAGCTAGGATTACGCCAAAGAAGGTAAAGTATTGCTGTCATCAAAATAGGAGAGTACACTACCTAAACTGAAAATATGAGTGCTTTAAAATCATCAATTTTCAGCCAAATACTGAGTAGGTAAAACAATATATTCGACATTCTTGTTTCAAATTGCTCATCTAGTATACTTAAGCATAAATATAATATCTTTACATTCTGTGATTCTCTGAGTCTGTCCGTCCATCAGTCAATTCGTCCGTCCGTCCGTCCATTCATCCCATCCATCCATCCATCCATCCATCCATCCATCCATCCATCCATCCATCCATCCATCCATCCATCCATCCACTCACCCACTGTCAATTAACATGAAGAAAGACCGTACAAATAATGAACTCGATCAGAAAGTCTTAAAACCATGCAATCATCCTCAATGGATCAGATCTACTAGTCGTCAGTATACTTACTTACAAATGGCTTTTAAGGAACCTGGAGGTTCACTGCCGCCCTCACATAAGCCCATCATCGGTCCGTATCCTCAGCAAGATTAATCCAGTCTCTACCATCACATTCCACCTGCCTCAAATCCATTTCATATTATCCTCCCATCTACGTCTCGGCCTCCCCAAAGGTCTTTTCCTCTCCAGTATCCCAACTAACACTCTATATGCATTTCTGGATTCGGCCATACGTGCTACATGTCCTGCCCATTTCAAACGTTTGGATTTAATATTCCTATGTCAGGTGAAGAATATAATGCGTGCAGTTCTGCGTTGTGTAAATTTCTCCATTCTCCTGTAATTTCATCCCTCTTAGCCCCATATATTTTCCTAATCGCCTTATTCTCGAACACCCTTAACCTCTGTTCCTCTCTCAAAGTGAGAGTCCAAGCTTCACAACCATGCAGAACAACCGGTAATATAACTGTTTTATAAAATCTAACTTTCAGGTTTTTATTCGTCAGTAGAGAAGTTAGAATTTTCTTCGTGAGATCGTCAACAAACTACAGAAGGTACAATTTTAAGTTGTTGTACCTTGTGTATCAGTGTTTATTAAATTATATTATAAATTTTTTCATATAGATCTTTATTTTCCGCTGAAGATATATCCTGTGGACTCGTGTTCGATACCCGGAGTACCCCCCATTTATAACTTGTGTCGTGAAAACCCGTGGTCCGGTAAATATGGGTTTTCTCCGGGAGCTCCAGTTCCCCTGTGGCATGCCAACAAATCTCCATCATATCATCGCGGGTGTTGAAAAGTCCAGCCTCCGATGATGCACCCTGGCAACGATCCTGTTTGTAAGTTTGTCTACAAAACTGGCTTCATATGGGTGAATGATGAAAAGTCAAGTACCCGCCAAAAAATAAAAAAAGAAATAGATCTTCATAGTATGTTATGTCTTACAATATGATAATTAAATAATTATTTTTTGTTCATTATTTTTTTATCATAATCATAATACACACCCCTGTTTGAGGTTCTGGCTGATATGTATATATGTCAGGCAGTGCATCTCATTTGACGATATGTGTCAAAGGAAGAATAACTGTTTGTGTGTATCTGAACTCTGATTATTGTCATATGTAGCTAATCGGCGATGTATGCAATGGAGGGGAAAAGGAACTGGCTACCCTACCCCATTATCTCATGGCCTAGGTGCCTTGTTGGTACCACTTGTGAGGTTCAGACCTGTGTTCGGACAGTTGATTAAACAAACAAAAAATCATAATACCAACGAACTACATGGATCAGAGCTTTAACTTTTCCGCTTAATATTATTATGCTTTCATTGGATGACTGATGTTACTTTTGTCTATTACGAGTAGATTGGAATACCAATTCTGGAAATATGCCCACTACAATCTTCTTGTATCATATTATGAGTATCACTTTGAAATCAAGACACTATTTTCTGATATGCTGTTCAAGTTGCAGACGTAACGGATTATTCTGCTATATGTAGGTTCTGATTGCCTAACAGGGATATAGATAAACGTGTTTTAGTTAGCACTAACTTGGAAACACTGTTATAAATCTCATTTCACAGGTTTGCAGCAGTAGGGTTGCAAATTCAATTTTCCTGATTACGAATGGAGGGTCGGGAGGTTAATTTCAGTACCTGAGAATCTGAAACGCATATAGGTCCAGAGTGTAATTGCGTGTTTCGTTACTTATGAAATTAACTCGACAGATAATTATTTTAATAAATTGTAACGCAAACAGGAGATACAATTATTCTTACAATAAATTGAAGCAATTTGAAGGTAGATTGAATATATTAAACTCATATAATATGTAATGTGCCACAAATTAAACGATTAGTACTGGCCTACAACAATTATTGTATTGACAGTGCAAAGCTTAAATTCGTGAACAGTAGCCTGAATGCTTTAGGTTTAGTACTACGATATGTAGTACATAGGGATACCTAGCAGTAAATAAGACTTGGAAGAAATAATTCACAGACACGTTTCTTAGAAATTACGAAGTTTTTATTTATTTTTTTATTGGGTTATTTTACGACGCTGTATCAACATCTAGGTTATTTAGCGTCTGAATGATATGAAGGTGATAATACCGGTGAGATGAGTCCGGGATCCAGCACCGAAAGTTACCCAGCATTTCCTCGAATTGGGTTGAGGGAAAACCCCGGAAAAAACCTCAACCAGGTAACTTGCCCCGACCGGGATTCGAACCCGGGCCACCTGGTTTCGCAGCCAGACGCGCTGACCGTTACTCCACAGGTGTGGACAATTACGAAGTTCAAAATTATATTTAGTAATAATAATAATAATAATAATAATAATAATAATAATAATAATAATAATAATACTTTATTGCTAGAACAAAGATACATAATGATTTTTTAAAAATAAGAACTCTCTAGCACCCCCAGAAAGAGTAAGTTACATACTCGTGCTCAGGGGGCATTCCACATAAGGTAATGTTAAGACATTTTATTGAATAACAGAATAAAAAGTAGTAAAAGAAAAAAGAAGAAGAAAACACAGATCACAATAATCGACCTTAAATTTTCTCTGTTAACGGCAATTTTTAATAGAATTTTTTTAAAATAAGGAGCATTGGCAAATTGTACGTTTGGGAATTTATTTATTATCATGTTATAAAGCCTTGGAGCGAAGTTGCTACTGTGATTATAAGCTACAGTTGTAGTACATTTAGGAACTGTCAAGCATATGTTGCCTGATCTTTTGGTTTTATATTTATGTGAATAAGTATATTTCGGTTTTTATGCATGAAATTCAGTAATATATTGTTATAAATTTGATGAGAATCAAATATTATAAATTTTGAATACAGCAGCTCTGAAGGATAAACAAGAGGTTTATTAAGACATTTTTATTATTCTTTTCTGTAGCAGAATTATTGGCATGAGGGAGGTACTATAAGCTCTACCCCATCCTATAATGCCGTATTGTAATATAGCTTGTACTAATGCCAGCTAAATCAGTCGTAAAGTATGTACAGTCAAGTAATTTCGTAGGATGACAAAATAGTGAATATTTTTTCTTACTAATAAACCGTGTATAATTTTTATACGAGACTTATGCAGAGTTGAGAGAGAAAACGTTACTAATAAACCATGCATATGCAATGAATGTATAAACAGGCTGTAACTAACCATGGGAATTGCTTTGCAGTAGTTATATACACGAAACCCCTTGTTTAAGCGTTGTATATAGAGAAAAAATGGCCGCCCCTCTAACAGCTGTTCGTATCGACTGCCATTTTATGATGATGGTTGCCTTGTAACCACAGAAGAACAAACCAAAGAGCACAGAATAATTGGAATAATATTGTTGTAGCTTGTACTCTTTGACCAAAATATAGTGTGGTAATCGATCAGAGCCAGTTGTACTATCGATTCTTAACACGGCACACTAGAGCGCTCTACCGGATGCAATAGAGAACCTCAGATATTCTATTACCTTTCGTAATGAAGTAATGAACTATGACGTAAATGTGTAACAGTTGTACTGTTATACACGACGTATGTAGTGATTATTAGTAAGGAATTTACACACGACTTATAAACCAGCTACTCATTGTATAAGTATAAGATAGCTAAACGTCTGTATATACAGTTTTTATTAGTAAGACCGTTAATCTATTGCACAGAAAAAGAAAATGTTTATCCCAACATAAATATTGGTCGATTATTATTCCGAGATATTTAACTTGAGGAGATTCATTTAGAATAGGACAGTTGCAACTATTAGAAGAACAATTGGATATACAAATTTTTAAACACAAGAGCGAATCAGGAGACTTCATACCAACAGATGTTAACGAAAATGGTTCAACCGTAGTTTTAGAATGATTTAAGACAAGTAGGTTGGAATCAAACCAATTTTTAATCAATGTGACAGCATTGTTTGCATTAAAGTAGGTATCATCTCAATAATAATAATATAATAAGCATTATTATGCATCCGATGCAACATTTTGAAATCAATATAATCGTACATGTATTGAATATTAATAACGGTTTATGGGAATATAATTTTTGTGCAGGCAGACAGGATGATCGATGTAATTTCGATTCCATTTTGTAAAAAGCAGTCAGCGATAAGAGCTTCGACCGAAACCCAGTAAGATGAAACCCTGTAATTAAGTGATTCAGCTTTATAAAGCGTGGAATTAAACTGGATTCTATAGCAAATAATTTTCTAAATTTCAATTATGTTGGTTGATTGAGAGATGGAGATGTGACAGGTCTGAACTGGATTGGACTTTGTGGGAGAAGGTTAAACAAACTTCGTTGCAATAATATCGTATTGGATTTGAAGGGACAGGATTCAATTGTTTGTTTCTTTTAGGATTTGATTTCATATACGTAGGTAGTATAAACCTTTTGTGTTTGATACAATAGGAGTTGGTTTTATTGACAACATTGGATTTGATTTATATGATGTGGTAGGATTTGATTGCATTTAATGTGATAGACTCTGATTGCATTTGATGTTATAGGATTTAAATGCATTTTATGTGACAGGATTTTATTGTATTTCATGTGATAGGATTTTACGTATTTATGTGATTGGAGTGATTGCCGTTTATATTAGCCTACAGGATTTCATTCAATCTGACGTGATAGCATTTAATTCCATATGGCTTAATTGCATTTGATGATAGGATATGATTGCATGTGATGCGACAAATAAATTAAATCAATTAATCTGGTACCATTCCTGTTAGTAGTTTTTTTCGAATATAGAAATATTGTTGTTTACGCATTTGTTTCCAATTATAGTACTAGATCTCCTATTGTAATTAAATAATTTTCAATAATTTGGATTAAAACTTCTTGTAATTTATTGCGACGTTTCACACTATCGACCTCTTTCAATCTGGATTATACATACAAAACATTGTCAAATTGCCGCGATTTAATTTTATTCTATCTTAGAAACCAAAAATTATAAATAGGTACAAATGAAATTGGCTGCAATACATTTTCCAAATAGGGGAACGGGGATATCCAAAATGTGCTTTGATATCAGCTTTGATATCACACTCTTGAAAGTCTCCTGGATCCTTCTTGACTGAAACAGGTCTCCCGTTGGCTCGATTTATCAACAGCTTTACATTATGATAATGATTACGCTAATAATGAGACAGGTTTTGATATATTATGCGATAGGGTTGTAATTGCATCTGATGCGACAGGATTTCATTGCATTTGTTGCGACAGGGGTTTCATTGCATTTGATGCGACAGTGTTTCATTGGATTTGATGCGACTGGGTTTCATTGCATTTGATGGGACAGGGTTTTATTCCATTTGATGCGACAGGGTTTCATTGGATTTGATGCGACAGGGTTTCATTGGATTTGATGCGACAGTGTTTCATTGGATTTGATGCGACAGTGTTTCATTGGATTTGTTGCGACAGTGTTTCATTGCATTTGATGCGACAGTGTTTCATTCGATTTGATGCGACATGGTTTCATTGCATTTGATGCGACAGGGTTTTATTCCATTTGATGCGACAGAGTTTCATTGGATTTGATGCGATAGGGTTTCATTGGATTTGATGCGACAGGGTTTTATTGCATTTGATGCGACAGGATTTCATTGTATATTATGCGAATGTTTCATTGCATTTGATGCGACAGGGTTTCATTGCATTTGAATGCGACAAGATTTCATTGTATTTGATGCAACAGGAGTTGATTGCATTTGATGCGACAGGGTTTCATTGTATTTGATGCGAGTGTTTCATTGGATTTGATGCGACAGGGTTTCATTGGATTTGATGCGACAGGATTTTCATTTCCTTTCATGCGACAGGGCCTCAATGCATTTGATGCGATAGTTTCATTTCCTTTCATGCGACAGTTTGATTTTATTTAATAAAATAGGGTTTCATTGCATTTGGTGCGATAGGGTATGGTTGCATTTCATGTGACACGTTTTGCTTGCAATTGCAGTAATAGCATTAGGGGTTAAATTTGTCACGATGTAATTCGATTAAATATGATAGGAAAGAAAATTATTGTATTAGTATTCATGGTATAGGAAATTGGTTTTGAAAACTGAATAAAAATATATAATAGTATTTTGTTGCATTTTCTGCATTAAGCACTGAATTCGATTTGATATAATACGATTGGATTAGATTTTATACTACATAATATAATTCACTTTGATATTATGAGACACAATTGAATTCGTTGAGATAAAATTAGAATAATTTAGTAGAAAGTAATGATCTAATTTTTATTAAATGTTCTTGGATTGAATTCAAAGGCATGAGGTTAAGCTTGAATTAGATTTCATAGTACAAAATTATTGAAATGAACGGGATAGGTTTGGATTAGACTATGAATTATATCTAATATGACGAACCATTGGTTTCGACTGAATATTTACTGACGAGACTTTAAATTAGATAAGAAAGCATGAGACTAGTTTAGTAGATTTGATAGCTCGAGTATAATGAGACTGGACAGAACTTGATAGGATTGAATTGGAAGAGACATGATAAGATTACATTTATTATACAGAGTGAAAGTGAAATAACCTTGCAGATTGAAAGGGACGATAGGATACAAGTAAATGAATAGAACATCTATATTACATTTTGTGATTAAATGCACAGTTAATTAGAAAATTAAGTTCGGAATTTCAGCAATCCGGCAACATCGCCGCCAACACACTCTACTCGTGATACAGATGTAAGAGGTCAACGAACTCGATGTGTCTCGATAGGCGAGGTGCTCTCTGCCAAAACGTTGCCAATTGCTCGCATCGCACAATGACTTGAAATTAAAGGTTTTTAAATTTGCATTTACACGAAAACCGTGCACGCTATTGAAATACGCCAGAGAGATAAATTATTCTTTATTAGATTTCCTATTGATATGGACAAAAATCATGATCCTACTTGCAATAGTTACCGACTAAGAAATTATTAAACATTTGGGGAGGGGGAACATATTTTTCTGAGAACACTATGAACTTTCCACCAATATGATATTATAGTTTATTGTTACATACAACATGAGCTATTCGCTCTTGAAGTCTGCATGACTATTTCACTTCCACCATGTATATGTGTGATAGGCCCTATACATACGCGTGCAGTAATGATAGACTACGACAAGATACAATTTTAAAATATTCAATACAGGATAGAGCTTTAGAATTAGCTTCCACACATAAATGAAATTTGGGTAACTGCAATATATTTACTTGTTATTCGTTGTAAATTCTTTACCAATGTTATGCATAAGGTAAATTTGGTCGTGGGGAGAGTATTTACGTCTTTAATGAAAAAGGGATAAAATCAAAGAAGGGTGTCGTTGAGACGGCAGGCACCCCTTTACAAAGTGTCGTAAAGGCAGTGCTAACCCTCCGTTGAGTGTAAGACTTCAGCTACTGCCCAATTACGTACTCCTCGTCTGTGTCCCATAATGAAACCCATTCCTCCCACCCTACCTTCAAGACCGGCAACGTTCTTCGGCAGAATCCTTTCGTGCAGAAGCTTTTCTCTTCGGATCAGGACTGCCGTTATAAGTGGCAAATCTACATTAATAGAAGACCATTTCATGATTATAGGAAACATTTCTTTTCTTTTAAATCAACTGAAGTGACTTTTCAAATATGAAATCCCTACTATATGCCACAAACAATGTTACAATGCTGTATCCCAAAACTTTATACTTTCTCATAACGTTATGATTTATAGATTGAAATGAACTTATATGATAGGGAGTAAACATACATAAACTTATTCACTTATCCTCATCAGAGAATGGATTCCTTAGAAACTCATTCTGGCATTTATTTTTGCTCGTTAAATCACATGAACAATTCAATATTAAAAAATGTAAACTTAAATTTGATATAAAAGCTAGAAACCACTACATTATATGCAATAAAGGTTAATACTTTATATAGACTTAACTTTACTGCATAAACTTACATCCTCAAGCTTTTATGCATAAATTTACGTAGAAACAAAGAATACAGCCCATAGCAGTACGGGGGTTACATGCAAATGAAAATAATCCGAGCAAAATACGACCATAAACTGACCATAGTTTTAAACGCGGTTTTTAAACTTGAAGGTACAAGGGAGTAAATACCACTTTGAAATATATTTCATAATAATGAATATAACTTATTGCTTTGACGACATTAGTGATCGATTTCTCCCAACAATTAATTCCATAAATCGATAACGATACTCGAGTACTAATAGATTTGGTTATATTTTGTATAAAGTTTCCTCTTTGGAATGTTCAAGTCTTCTTGATTCATAACCATAATCCGTGGCGCTACAGCCCGTGAAGGGCCTAGACCGACCAGCCGGCTGCTGGTCTCACGCCCACATGCCGAAGCAGAGGTAAACGATCATCCAACCAGAAGGTAGGTATCGTGTGGTTAGCACGATGATCCCCCCAGCCGTTATAGCTGGTATTCGCAACCGGATTTCGCTACCTATTGTAGCTCCCCAAGTGCATCACGATGCTGGGTGGACACTGGTCCCATACACTGGTCGAAATTTCATGAGAAAATTTCTATCCCCATGAGGACTCGAACCAGGGCGCATTCCGTAACGCGAGTCCTAGGCGGGATGGCTTAGACCACGACGCCAAGGCGCGGGACTTGATTATGTTCTATTATATTTATGTTGAAATTTTCTACTTTGAATATAGCTTAGGAAAGTCACGAACAAACCACAGACAGGAAGAGTGGTCTCTAGAATAGTGGTTCCCAAAGTGTGGGTCGTGTAAAGAGCTGAGAGGGCTCGCGAGATGATTTACAAAATAAAACAAAAAGAAAATACCTTATTAACACATACCGTATGTTGTATTTAGAAACATAACAAAGTTAAACGTGAAATTAAAAAAAAAAGTTTCAGTAGTTATAAAGTAAAAAATAACTATGATAAAAATGTGCCTGTTTTTGAGAAAGTAACTTTTCAGTTCTCAATTATATATTCGATAAAACAGCTTTCCAAGGAATCAGCATCCTCTAGTGTAGACTATCCCCATTCCAAGTGACCATTCTCGTTCATGAAAGAACAATTAAGAAAGAGCATGATGAAGAAATGGGGTGACCACTGGAGAAATAGTGCATCGAGATCGTTAACGAAAGAGCTGTTTTTCCCCCACTGTTTCAGATCGAGTTAAATGTAAATTACTGGCACTCAATTACATTGTTACCCAATTTCTATCGGGTCATTGTAAATTTTGTTCCTATTTCAAAGATTTTGCATTAATAACAAAAACGACTGTTTTTGCAAATGATTACAGACTGTTTACCATCCCCTATTTGATTGCCCAATTTTTTGGAGAGAAAGATGTAAATTAACTTCACGTGTATATGAATGTCACATTACATTACTGTCTTCCTCTTTTCAAAATTTTTTGTTAAGCCTTGCTGTTGTAAATATTTTCTCACTTTCACTTGCAATATTTTTAAAAGATTGTAAACATATATATTATGCTTACGATTTTAACTACAACCCTAACATACCTTCCTTAAGTGCAATAGGGTTATATGTAAATTTCGGAGACCCAATAAACACACACTAATGTCACTTTCAATTTGAAGGAAATTTCTCGCTTTTGTTTTGATGACTATCATCATACACTAAAAACTTATACTGTATAAATAAATACGCGTTTGCAAAAGCTATAACAAATTTAAGAACTTCTTTTGCAAGTTCGATTTATTCTTACATTCTTCTGATTCAAAACTGATCAACGCTCTACCAAAAAAAAGTATACTTTCAACATTCCATCTGTGGGTACATATTTGAAAGAGTCTTTCCTTAATATTTTTTCTTGGAATTACAGCGAGTTAAAAGCAAATGTCTAAAAACGGATTTAATATCCATCTCTGAGTGTCGTAACTGTTTTGAGTTGCTTTCGGAAAATACCGTTGTTTAAAATTATGCAAACTTAATTGAATATCCTGAAAAACAAACTCAGTATACTGTATATTGTACCATACGGTACGTAGCTAAATTTTCCGTGATCACTTTAATACACCGGAATGAATCAAATTTCTTTTTGTCCGACGAGAAATCGGTTTCCCTATAAATCCCTCGATTTTATCTCTGGTTGTTATGTTTATATTTCGGCCTTGCAAACTACTACTTAACTGCTTAAATGTCAGAAAAATATATCAGCAAAGAAGGCCAGTCTAAGAAACCGAAGAGAATTGGAAAATAGTTTTTAAATTCCGATTTCTCGCCTTGCAGGTACTGGTACGATAGAAGTTGGATGGTATCCACTGTTTTGAGTAAAATTATCGCTGTTTTATTTTACAGGGATTTGTATTTTTCTAATGGGATTAAATATTACTCAATCAAGGCGAGTGGAGCCGCTAGCGTAATGTGAACTATCGCGATGCGGTATTACGAAAGCAGGAGCAGTAGCGCCACGGCTCCGGGCTGCAGGACTCCACTGGCCTTGGTCGAGTAATAACAGCAAGATAGTGGTGGGAGTTGCAAACAAATATCTCGGCATAAATGAATGCGTCTTAAAAAGTTTGGGACAATTTTTGACTCTCAGTCGGCTGCGGCGCTTGTCTGCCGTTCTGGAGCTGCGCTCGGAAGCGAGTTCGATTCCCGCTTAGGCTGTTTACCTGGTTGGGTTCTTTCCGACGTTTTCCCCAACTGTAAGGCGAATGTCATGTAATCTATGGCGAATCCTCGGCCTCATCTCACCAAATATCATTTGGATATCACCAATCCCACCGACGCTAATAACCCAGTATTTGATAGAGGATAGCTAAATAAACAACTAAAATCTTTTCTGACTGGCTGATCACTATTTTTTTCAAACTCTTTTCGTTGAGATGTTAGGCAAGAAGGTTTCCGGCACTGGGGCATGCTTAGAACACTCGCGGCACGTAAGCATGGATGTAGGCACAAGCGTTTGTTTTAATCCTGCAGGCCCACATACTCAGGAAGCTGCGAAGAAGAGAGCTTTACAGATCCCCGCAAGTTTATGACGTCACATGGTATTTAGTGGTACGAGAAGGCTCAGATGCTGAAGTGTGGGGAACCTTTATGGATGAGGAGAGAGCCATGTGGATATTAAGGTCCTCTCTTTCACAACGCTTTTCCAAGTAATGAAATTCTACGTCGACGATTGTTAATCTGCAAGCCAAGCCAGTGTGAAACTTTGCATTTTTTTTCTCCCTGAGGAATCTTAATTTCATCCCCTTCCATAGTATTACGTAAGACTCGTACAAAAAAATGCGATATTTTACAAGCGTAGTTTGTAAACGTCCTGTCAACTAAAATTTCAACGAGATTTATTTACGAGAAATATAGCCATTATGAAGATAGCTCATAGAACAGCTGTTGTCCATGTTGAAGACCCCGGTTGGAGCCACGGAGAGACCAAGCGGAAATTCATACTGAACAAATATGGACTCAAGTTATCTTTCTATCATTTGTTAATATTTCACTATCTTTCATATAATTTGTGGAGAAACATTTTGAAGGAGCTGCATTATGGCATACTTCTAAGAGCACAAACAATATAAAAATTAAAGGTATATATTTCCCATGAACCACGTGAGTAATACGATTTTTTTTAAATTTGTGTCTTCGTGAAGAATAGAAATACGGTACTTGAGTAATAAGGACAAGAAGACGATGAGGAAGAAGATAAATGAAAGGAAGCGAACATGAATAAAAAAGAATACAAGGAAAAGGAAGAAAAAGAGACGACAAGAAAGAATTGGAGACTGAGATGAAAGAAGAGATGAGAAGGATGTAGAAGAAGGATAAGGAGGAGAAAAAAAGAAAACAAGAATAAGACTTGATGCATTTTAAGCGGAATGCGGGACAATATAAAATCTTTAAGACATAAAACACAAAGAAGTACACAAATGAAATTCTATAAAATCTATGCCAATGTATAGCTGCGAGAACTGGAGAATAAAAAGAAAAAAATAAATAAAAGAAGAATAGAAACTACGGAAATGAACTTTTTGAAACGTAGGTGGTGTTACCACATTTGACAAGAACAGAAATTAAAATATCCGCATACAGCTAAATACCGCATTTATTCGAATCTAACGCGCACCTAAATTTTTGAAGGCTTGAAATAAAAAAAAAATGTTTACTGGCGACTGTAAAGAGCAGTTGCAAAGCTGGTGCGAAATTCAATTTTACTTTACCCATCTACGTATCTACACTTGCCTTAATATACCACGGGCTGTAGCCACCTCTGAGATTTCACTGATACTTCTAATTGTGTCGCTAGTCACAAAGAGCCCATTTTACCTCCTTTCCTGAGTGAATTTCAAAACCTCTACTTCAGGATGCCTTCCTTTTTGTGGGTCGGTGAACTTCTTCCTCCTCGCTTAGAAGCAAATATCGCCAATCTTTATTGGCGCCGTAAGCGAATGTTGTACTGTCATTGCAAGTTATCTTGAACCTTACATCCCCTAAGTCTGTCTTTGGAATTGCTCAGTACGGCATGTACTCATCAACCTAACGGCACGGCAAGGATGCCCCTCCCTCGGGTAACGTGACTCTTTTCAAAAAACGTTGGTTCTTTTACCTTACGGCTCTCTACTGTAAAAGAACTTGGTTCAATACAGACATCATCTTCTCTCGATACTCTGGTTTTGAGAGGAGAACATAGTTTCGTAGCAAGCTTTAATTAACCTGTTATTTAAATATAATCGTGTGTACACTCCTCTCTCATCCGGGCTGGGGACCGGCAATGGAGGAGTTACTACAGCTACTTCTATACATTATATAGGCCTGCATGACTTACACCTTCAGCTAATAAGTACATACTCGTATTCTTATAACAATATTTTACAGGCTTATTATTTGAATTTACATTAATTTACAATTATACACAATCCATATCCCTATCATTGCTGCCATCATCGCTTGTTCCAAAATTAATTATTTCGCCAATGGCATCATACATTCGGAATTATCTTCTTAATCGTAGGTACTACTTTCTGAACACGATAGAATTCTTCGATTGTATCCCGAATAACATGTTGATCGAAGTCGTCCACTTCAACTTTACACAAGTCTAATTCTGGAATGAAATAATATGTTTAGTAGAACTATAAGAAAATAATAACTTGCTACAGTAATTCATTATGTCGCTCTCAATACAGACACTATTGTACATAACTATTATAGCAATAATTTCTAAACATTACAACCTATTCTTTCCCGGAGTAGTGTGAGGCTCATTCGGTTGTAATTCAATATTATTTTTAATTCCCTTCAAGGAACTAATACTTTTGCCAGAGCATTTAGCCGCTTTCTTATATTCCTTAGCAAGAGGTTCCAGCAAATATTTGTTTAATTTTTCCTCCTCGCAACGCTTGATTTTATTATATTTGAGATAATTCCTCTTTCTCGGCTATGGATAACAGCGTTACTTTTTCTCCGCGGTGGTGTGATTTCACCATAATTACTACCCTGTGGTTGCTGCTCCATGGTAACACTACGCAGTGAAGGAAATAGTACGGTACTATGTTTCTTGACAAGAGATTATGCTGCGGAGCATGCGCAAACAACTCAGTTGGCTCCACCCGCATTACGTGCTTCCTTCCCTCTGTCCCTCTGTCCCCGCTCAGAAGTTTCAAGATAACTTGCAATAACAGTACTCTGATACACCGAATTCTCTTGCAGCCTGCCTATTTCCATGGTTGTCAGCATAATGTATAACTTTTCGTCTGATGCTTGCCTCATACGACATCCTTCCCTTTTTGATTCCCATCTCCTGATCAAGTACAATTCACTTTGGAGTTTTTACCTATATTAACAATACCTACAAAAATACGGAACCGCGCGAAGTGTGGAACAATGAGGAATGACGAGCAATGCTGTAACCTGAACAAAGCCGAAGTATGCGCAGAACCTAAACAGAACGTTAAGGAAAATTTTCGACTTTGCATATGAATCTAGTGCGCCATCGATTATAATGCGCACCCCAATTTTGGAGACTAAATTCAGTTGAAAGAAGTGCGCATTACATTCGAGTAAATACGGTACACATAATTTAGAAGAAACTATTACACACCAAAATCACAACTTGTACCAGCATATCTCTATGAATAGGCAATAATAGGCTACCGAAAATAAATTTACATTCACTTCTTCTCTTCGAAATCTTGAACACTTTTATTCCTTCGTACCTGTCGTCTCGCTTCACTTACCTTCCTTCCCACCATTATCTGAACACACGTTCTCGCTATGAAACAATACTAACAATACCATCCCATCGCACCTCCTCATACTCATTCTCTTTCACAGTAGCCCTGCCAAGACTCTGGAATTCGCTATCTTCTAGCATCAGGGACTGTCGAAATAAAATTGAATTCAAACGCAAACGTACTAGGCACTCGGTTAGTAATTGAAACTCGTTCTGACATTGTTTCTTGTAAATAGTTCTCTTAATCTATCACAAAATATTTTAATATCCGGTAATTTCATCACTGTATAATTTTATTATTTTAGATTTAATTTGTACTGAAATTTAAAAAAAATCTTTCTTTGTTCTTCGCTTGTACAATAAATTGTCTAGCCTTTAGTAATCAGATTATCTTTTCGTGCTTTGATTGTTATTGTAATTGTAATTTAATATTAATTGTAATTATAATTGACGGGAACAACGATGAGGGTGCATAAAATTAAATTTTTTAGTTAGAGGTACCATCTGTTGGATTACGTTGAGTACTATTAGAGGCTTTACATGGTTATTTCAAAATCTCCAGGTACAATAAAAAAATTAAAAGTAATGACATTACGCATACGAATTAAAGCAGAGTGTTTTAAAGCTTAAAATTCATTTTTCTCTAAAGTTTGTTGTTTGGACCGTCATCGTTCTTCCCGCCAACTCTTCAATTGTAATTGTATTCTTCATATTGTAGTTGTAATCCCCTGGTAGAAAGAAAGAGAAGGCCTGGTAGCCTTATCTTTACCAGGTTAAATACACAAAAAAATACATTTTATTTATTTAATCTGGCACAGCTAAGGCCAGTAGGCCTTCTCTTCCGCCCAGCCAGACTCTAATTCTAATTGAATACATTTAGTTACATAGTTATTACATTAATATGTAGATAATAAAAACAACATGAAAGTAAATAATGAAAGTTGGATAAGTAATGTTAGTGTGACAATAATAAACATTGGTAAGACATAATAATAATAATAATAATAATAATAATAATAATAATAATAATAATAATAATAATAAAAATAATAATAATAATAATAATAATAATAATAATAATGATGAGATAATTTAAATATTTATTCTGTAATATATATATATATATATATATATATATATATATATATATATATATATATATATATTAAACATTGAGGAACCTGAAAGAGCTATTATTGTTAACAAGAATTGTTAGAAAAATATTTCGTTAGTCTATTCTTAAATTGGTTTGATGTCTGACAGTCCCTGACATTACTCGGTAGGGAATTCCAAAGCCGAGGAACAGCCACAGTGAAAGAAGATGAATATGAGGATGTTCGGTGAGAGGGAATGGATAATATTGAGGAGTGTTGTGATCGTGTGTCTAGGTTATGATGGGTGGATAAATTTTGAAAACGAGACGCAAGTTAGACAGGAGTAAAGAAATGCAATATGTGAAAGAGAAAGGAAAGACAGTGGATTTTCCTACGATCTTCTAGACAGAGCCAGGACAACATTTCGAGGGATGGTGTTACGTGATCAGCCCGGCGAATATTGCAGACGATACGGACGCACATATTATGAAAACGTTGTAGTCTCTGCGCAGAAGTAACGCTTACATCAGTAAACAGAATATCACAGTAACCAAAGTGGGGCATCACGAGTGTTTGCACTAACATTTTCTTCACGGAAAATGGTAGAAAATTCTTCAATCGCCTAAACGAGTAGATTAATGAGAGTACTTTTTTGCAGGTTTCTGCAACTTGAAGGTTCCAATTTAAACTTTTATCCATATAAATACCTAGATTCTTTACTGATTCACTGAACGGAATTTCGGTGCCGTATGTTTTAATCGGGGAAAAATTTGGTATGGTAATAGTGCTTAACAAACATGAATGACCCACAATGATTGACTGTGATTTTTCTGGATTTAGTTTAAGTCGGAATTTCCGTGTCCATGTCCAAATTGAGTCGAGATCGTCATTAATTTTAGTTATTGCATCATTTATTTCGTCAGTGTGGAATTTTATGTATATTTGAAGATCGTCTGCATAGAGATGGTGTTGGCAGTACTTTAAATAAATAAATAAATAAATAAATAAATAAATAAATAAATAAATAAATAAATAAATAAATAAATATTATTATTAAATTACAAACTACAATAATACCGAGATACTGGATGATCTAGAACAAGGTGACAAGATGAATTCCCCTGAAGACGGAACAGACCAAAGGCCTAACCTAAAATAGATGATGATGAACTAGATAATATGTCCTCCAGATCGGTAATGGAGACAGAAAAGAAAGCTATAGGGAATACTAGACAAAATTTTGGAGTTTACACTTGAGATCGGTGCTAATAATCGATGATATGCGTCAAGATTTATGTTGCGCTATTAAAATCGAAGGATGAACATGTGTCTCCGAACGATTAAGATAATGGTCATTTGCGATGAGCCCTTGATAGATGGCCAACGTTTCAAATTATTTCGAGCGTGAACTACGATACATCAACACGGGCTTGATGTTGCAATCTAATTAGTGTAAGAGCGTATGAAATGAATAAAATTCCACCGTCCGTCCAACATATTTCAAACGGATGTATCATGCAAAGGCTTCATCCACGATGACTTGATAATCAGGAACAGCGGTAAGACAACTTTTGCTTTCTAATTACGGTCCATGTAAATTTTAAAGAAATAAAACCGTTTCGAGGTTTTAATGAAAATACATGTTTTCGCCATCCTTGGAATAAAGGAAATGATTTCCGATGTACTCTCTCTGTCTGACAGTATGTCTGTGGAATTAATCAAAATCTTATTACGATAATAAATGAAGGGTTCAGAACCATAGTGGGCCAAGCGCCATTTATTAAAACTGTAGAAAACAATGGTTAAAATGAAGTTATTACCATAATTCAATGGAAAAATATACCAAGTGATATAATGTATACACATTCGAACTAAATGATATGTCAATCTTCATTAAACTATGGTATTCACTTAACTTTAATCCTTGCTTTCTCCGTTTTTAATAAATGGCGCTTGGCTCACTATGGCTCTGAACCCTTAAAATAATCCTAATATAATTCTTATTCAGTTTAATGTAATAATAAGATGTAAATGGAAGGTTATCCTTCATTAATACATTTTATTCGATAATATTTGACGGGGAGAGGTACACCATTGGCCAGCAAAAATTTAATGAAATTATTTTTTTTATATTTCAGCTACTATAAAAGCTAAATGAACAAAATTTTCATGCTTAATATACGAACAGGAGTCAAAAAGTAACCTTAATAATTGTTTTATCAATTGAATACGTACAATAAGACTTCAAACACTTCATCACTTTTCAACATAGTATAACAGGAACATTTGCATTGAACATAGTGGGGTCTATGTTGTAAAGTGATGAAGTGTTTGTGACCTTGTTGTACATATTCAATTGATAAAACTACTATTAAGGTTACTTTTTGACTCTCCCTCGTATATACATTACAGTTTATAACACTATTCAGAATATTAAAATAGCTAATAATTACCGGTAAAAATAATATCCAAGTTGCATAATTTTTTTACAACCGTAAAGCATTTACATAATAACATATACAATTAATTAAATACCTGCATGATTCCTTTACTGAAATGTTTTGAAGTCCTACATCAAGAACATAATCTAGAACCTTTTACCTATTTCTTTGAATTAAAATTAAGCAATAACCATTGATTTCTTGAAATATTTCACAAAACTATGAATTTTTAAGTGATTCTTACTTTAAAACTGGTGTAATAATTACATGAAAAACATGAACTAAAATCCTTTACTTCTCTCTTGAAAAAAAACTTTTTTTTTATTGAATTTTTATAAAATGTGTTATTATTTCTAAATTTTCATTGTCCGTATTATTTCTTAAAAAAAAAACACGAACAAATTCTACAGCTGAGAATCTAGTAAATATTATTAAGATGTCAAAAACACACAAACGCGCAAAGTTTAAATAAATTATTTCAGAAACTTATTGACTTATCAGGAAAAACAAATGTAAGATTTAAAGTTGCTTTTCGGAAAACGAGCGGCAAAGAAGAAATATAAAGGGATAGGTGAAATGACATGCGAGAATGTTAAAGAGCGTTATCTCGGGTAATTTAAGAAATTCTTTCTTCACAAGGAAGAGAGAAGCGTATTGTATAAAATAGAAGAAGTAAATGGAAAAAATGTTTTTCCTGATCCATAAAGACGTAGGCTACCTCCCCTCCAGTAGAGTATCTCAGTGAAAATATAATCTTTTTCAGAATTACAATATAATATATTTCGGATAGAAACAAAGTAATAATCGTTTTATATAGGAAAATGTTTGCAACTCAAAAGCGTTAATAACTGAAAGTAATTCTGTTGAAAGTTCAAGAGGTGATCTGACTGCATATGATTAACAAGTGGCTGGGTACTAAGCAGTTAACCAGATTAGTCTCTTCTTTTGAATTTATGGTGCTGCTTAGACGTACAAAGTTTGGAACGCCTCCAAGATCGAGTACGAAACTCATTAATCAAAAGCAGGGAGAGAGGAATTTTGCTTAGGATTTCCCAAGACAATCGAGCCGTCTCACACCTATTGTTCCTTAATCAATAGAGACGTGGGAGGGACTTAAACAATCTGGAAAATTATCAAATTATTCTACAGGAATATCTTACGACTGTCTACTTTTTGTAGGGCAGTACTTCCTTTTATGTACTTTTGTATTATATTTTTTCTATAAAACAATAGGAAACTTTTGTGACTGCATAATCAAAGACATTAACTTAAAAAACTGACTTTCGCCATTTTCCGCCCCATAATGATTTTAACGTTATTCTCACCAACTTTTCTTGGTGTTCCAATTGATCTTTTCCATTAAGTTATTTAATTATTTAGCTTTTCTTCTTATGGGTGGAGGACCCGACGCTGCAAGGCACAAGGGATAGATGAAGAAGAAGAAGAAGATATTCTTCTTGTAATATATTTCTTGTATGGGTTCTATTATGCTCTTCTTATTTTCTTTGATTTCTCCAATTATTTTAGAACGATTTTGATATATGTACATACGTATTGAAGGCTTTCCATTCACTTGTCAGGATTTATCCTTGGTTTCTAACATTAGACAAACATATCGATGGCTCGGAACCAGACTGTTCCAAGTCCATTTTACTATTTTTTTTTTCAGAAGAGCTATTTTAAGCTCCTGACATTGAAAGCTTCATGAAACAATTTGGAATAGCTTCATAACAACCTTATGGAGAGAAATATTTATAATTTTGTTCGATTTATATATGCAGAGAACAGGAACACAATGAAACACAGATTTCTTTCTTATAAAAAGTTGGACTTAGAACAGTCTGGTTCTCATCCACCGATATAGAGAGATTCCTATGTTGATTGATTAGTTGATTACACGAGGGCAGGATCCGAATGAATCCTTGCACTTAGACCGTTTTAGGCACATTATACCACAGTCTACTATATACAGTCACGAAGCTTGAGTTTTGAGGGTGCTAGAAACAATAGACTGTGACGGTACTATTTTGTATTGCCTGTAATGAGGCGTTATTAGCGATCCTAGTGGTGAGCAACTATCTAATGTTTGCATATTTACTACGTATTGAGCTTCGCGACTGTATATACTAGACTGTGATTATACGCCATATATATGCATTGGTTACCTAATTCCGACGGACGGTCCAGGAGCATTCGTGAACCCGACGCTGACAGGCGGCCCATCATTCCTGGGCCCTAAATCATCTACTAATGCTTCCGAACTCAGAGATAGAAGACCCAAGCCCTTAGAACCTAGATCAGCATCGGTAAACCGTAGTATCCCAGACATCTCGACATTTCCCCCGTTAAAATAAGTGCAATGCATATCCCTTTCAGTTACTTAGTAAAAAATCTTGGCATTCACATGGATAATAATCTCAACTAGGACATACAAATCACAAGAACCTGTAGAAAAGTATATTCTATTATTCACGTGCTAAAAAGGATGAAAATATTAATCTTCTCGCTTGTTTTAAAAAAGTCCTTTGTGCAGACGCTTATATTTCTCTACTTTGATTATGCTGATATTTTACTGACTGACTTTTCCAGCGAAACAAAACGAAACTTCAGCGTGCTCATACTTTTTGTGTGCGTTTAGTAAGCAATGTTCGCAAATATGATCATATTGCCCCATCCCTGGAAGCAATAGGTTGGCTTAAATTAGATAAGAAAAGATATTTACATTCACTTTTCTTTCTCTACGAAATGTTGAACTCTTCTATTCCTTTGTACCTGTCGTCTTGCTAGACTTGCCTTTCTTCCCACCATAAACTGAACACACGCTCTCGCTATGAAAAAATACTAACAATACCATCCCATCGCACCTCCTCATACTCATCTTCTATCACAATAGCCCTGCCAAGGCTCTGGAATTCGCTACCTGCTAGTATCAGGGACTGTCGAAATGAAATTGAATTCAAACGCAAACTTACTGGGCACTTGGTCAGTAATTGAGATTCGTTCAGACATGATTTCATGTAAATAGTTCCCTTAAACTATCACAAAATATTTCAATATCCGGTAATTTCATCACTATACAATTTTGTTATTCTAGGTTAAATTTGTATTTCAGTAAATACAAAAAAAAAAAAAAATTCTTTGATCTTCTATGATAAATTGTCTAGCTTTCATTAATCAGGTAATCTTTTCGTACTTTGATTTTTTATTGCAATTGTAAATTTAATATTAACTGTAATTTTATTCTTCATATTGTAGTTGTAATCCACTGACGGTCTTATCTCTACCAGATTAAATAGATAGATAGATAGATAGATAGATAGATAGATAGATAGATAGATAGATAGATAGATAGATAGATAGATAGATAGATAGATAGATAGATAGATAGATAGATAGATAGATAGATAGATAGATAGATAGATAGATAGATAGATAGATAGATAGATAGATAGATAGATAGATAGATAGATAGATAGATAGATAGATAGATAGATAGATAGATAGATAGATAGATAGATAGATAGATAGATAGATAGATAGATAGATAGATAGATAGATAGATAGATAGATAGATAGATAGATAGATATATATATAGATAGATAGATAGATAGATAGATAGATAGATAGATAGATAGATAGATAGATAGATAGATAGATAGATAGATAGATAGATAGATAGATAGATAGATAGATAGATAGATAGATAGATAGATAGATAGATAGATAGATAGATAGATAGATAGATAGATAGATAGATAGATAGATAGATAGATAGATAGATAGATAGATAGATAGATAGATAGATAGATAGATAGATAGATAGACGGATGGATGGATGGATGGACGGACAGACAGACAGACAAAATAAATAAATAAGTAAATAAATAAATAAATAAATAAATAAATAAATAAATAAATAAATAAATAAATAAATAAATAAATAAATAAATAAATAAATAAATAAATAAATAAATAAATAAATAAATAAATAAATAAATAAATAAATAAATCATCCCAGGCTATTTTTGCTATCACAAATGAAGGAAAAGTGAAGTGTGCTTGTGGAATGAAAAAGTGAAACGGGAGTACCCCGAAGAAAACTGTCTGCAACATGTTTTGTCCAGCACAAATTCCATCCAGACCTGACCGGGACTCAGACCATGTTATTTTCCTATCTACCAATTTACCTTCCTACTAACGCACTACGTACCTATGAACCTTTGCTCCGAGCAACTGATCGACGACCACAGCAACTACTCGTTGCTCCTGCAAACCTACTGAACTATCTATACACCAACCTAACATCATTCAATTCAATTATAGGGCCTACATCTACAAACAGTCAAAAATAAAACACATTTTTTTTCGCTACCTGCCCATTCCTCGCCATCCATCCATCCATCCAACCATCCATCCATCCATCCATCCATCCATCCATCCATCAATCCCTATATCCTTCCAACTATCCAACCGTCAATCTACCCACCCGGCCACTCCTTCATTCACCCACCTATCCACTCCTTCATTCATCCATCCAGCCATATATCCTTTCAACCATCTAACCGTCCATCCACCTACCCACCCACCAACTCCTTCATTCACCCATCCATCAGTCCATCCATCCTTATATTCTTCCAACCACCCACCCATCCATTCCTTCACCCACTCAACCACCCACCCATCCACTTCATTAATTAATTAATTCATTCATTCATTCGTTCGTTCATCTCCGTCCGTCCGTCCGTCCGTCCGTCCGTCCGTCCGTCCGTCCGTCCGTCCGTCCATCCATCCATCCCACCATTCATCCACCTTTCTTTGGTATTTTAACTTCAAGTTCTTGTTATTTTTCCCTTTTACATAACACAGAACTGCATGCATTGCAGTCGACACCTAACATAATTAACCACATTAAATCCAGATGTTTGAGATGGGCAGGACATGTAGCGTGTATGGGTGAATCCAGAATTGCGTATAGAGTGTTAGTTGGGAGAAATGAGGTAAAAAGACCTTTGGAGAGACTGAGACGTAGATGGAACGATGAAATTAAAATGGATTTGAGGGAGGTGGGATATGATGCTAGGGACTGGATTAATCTTGCTCAGGATAGGGACCGATGGTGGAATTATGTAAGGGCGACAATGAACCTCTGGGTTCTCTAAAAGCCATTTGTAAATAAGTTAAGACAAGACACAGTTTAATCTTCTGTTACTTGTGGTCAACACAACTCCTGGTCTCCAGTGAATATCCTAATTCATGTTGAGATAATGATAAAGGGGAGTAAGGAGAGGAATAAATTACACTTCTTAATTTTATTAGAAGAAAGAGAACTTTTCTAATATGCTTACGGGCATTATGTAGAAAGACTTTAATGTCGAGACTTAAGTAGCACGCTGAACAATATTAAGAATTACTCTTGCTTTCTATTGTGTCATATCTTTGAATGTATGAGTTGTAACAGTTTGATTAAATGCACGAATATAACATTAATTCGTTGCCACTTGCATTCAGGATGACTCGCTGTTTAAAGCTTCATTAAACATGACAGTACATCCTTCATCTATCATTCACCTTCAGGGACGTCTTTATGACCTAGTACAATCGGAATCCATAGAAAATGTCATTTTGCGGAAATTGAGGTGAGATGTGGAACAGATTCATGTATATTATAGGCTTAATTAAATCAATGATTCCTCTTAACCATGGCAATGCTAACGATTCAATTGGGACGCGCAATACAAACTATAGATTACAGCTCGGAGGTAATTGTATAGCCGAGAGGTGGGGCGTATTAAATCTAATGTGTTCATTGTGGCTTCGTATAAGAGACGGAAATTATACTATGACTAGCAAGTATCGAACCTTATGATTCAGACAACGAAATCAACTATGGGGGTTCTTTATAAGTAGGGGGCGGATGTTGACCTAAAATCTACTTAAAATGATCATTAAAATGCCCTTAAACTAATGAAACAATGACATAAAATTAAAAGAAAATGGCATTTAAATATTATTCACCGTACTCGCATCAGCACTTCTTAAAAATTAGTGACCTTGTTTCAATGACTGCCCTGCAAATGTCGGGAAGAGGAGGTAGGAGGCAACTCCCTAGAATTTGACTAAGACAAAGGAAAAGAGCATGCAACAAAATTAAGGTTTTAAGGGAAAACTATAGGTTTTATTGAGGGTTTATAATATGTTTCAATCAGGAGTAGTCCATGTCAGTGCCTTCATTCTCCGTTTCCTCCTTCCGTTTTCACTTTTGTTACTAGATCTTCCAGATGAGGGAGTGTGAATGACAAAACAAATTGTATGCGCAGCGTGCATCCTTGCAATCTTTGTGTTAAAAATACTGTCTACTACAGCAGACATCTCTTCCGAACCATGTTGGGGACACAACGTCCTGTCCAGGACACGGTGAAAGTTTCTTTCCTTCCAAACATAAATACTAAAGACACCCTCGTACCGACAAAAACAGTAGCGGTCAAGGCCCTTACTTAAACTAAGCTGTTGTCAAGCATTTTATATTACTTCCGTTGTGTGAAGTGAAGCCTTGAGTGGAATGAGGGATGGATTTTAGAGTCTGTTCCAAATTATAAAACTCAAACTTCACTGTTATTCACTTATTCAGCATGTAATTATTATTGATCTATTTGCTTAGAAAAAGATTTAACAGACCTATCGGTAAAGAAGAAAGTAAAATGCATTCCAAATGATCTAAAAGTTCTTCAGAGTATTAAAAATGCCGAAAAAATATAAAAATGACATATTAGTTCAAAAACTTAAAAAAAAAATACAAAAAATGAAATATAAGAAATTAATTTTTTACGTTGATATTAACGTACAAAGAATTAATATATTAATAGGCATCGTTCTAATGTGAAAAATAAGAAGATGACTTGTCATCAACATCCGCCTCCTATTTATAAGCCATTTTTCTGTGAAACGATTTGTCGTGGACATTGTGTTTTTGTAAATTTAATATGGCACGCTAGTTTTCCCTTGCTCTCTTTATTATTGTAACAAGGAATGTTGACAGTAAACAGTGGGTAGATAGCGATATTTTGGAAAGGAAAGCAGCACAACTTAATAAATTCAACATTATTTTAATAATAAATTCCAACTGAATTGTAAAGATGTAAGGTTTAATGTTCGATCCTATAAGGTTTTTATTGATTTACAAATATTAGAACATCTCTTCGCATTATGAGCTACTTTTTAATCACTTATTTATCTACGCTTTTTAATGCGGTATTTGCCTAGTTCAAATGAAAGACGGCCGAAGCTTATTATGTGTAACAAGGGTAAAAGCCGGAGTTCGCTTTAGAAGTATTGGAAACAATGGTTATAGACTTTACGATTTGGTTTGGTTGGCATACCTGTCATTGTTGCTTCGAATAAACATAAAGGAAAACCGAATACTTTAGGATGGAAGCGTCCAGAAGTTAGAGCATGCTGTAATTCTTTTTTTTTTTTACTGCAGAAGGGAATACACCTGTTGAAATCCATAGCAGATTAGTTGCAGTATATGGAATAACATGCCTAGGGAAATCAAATATGTGCTTGGTTCCTTTCGGGCTGAACATCTCTACAGGACAATCCGTGACCAGAGCTAGCGCTCAAGGCTATCACGCCAAATTCAATTCAACATGTTAATGCTCTTGTACGAGAGAAAGGAAAATAACAATAAGCGAACTAGTTCATTTCTGAATATCAGCCAGGAAAGTGTGTAACTTATTTATGAAAAGTACCGGTATTACAAAGTTTGCACGCAATAAATGCTCCACTCTTAAACTGATCAGAAAGCCGAATGTGTAAGAATTTGCCAACAGAACCTCAGACGATATCCGGATGAAGATGATCAGTTCTTGCACTTCATTGTGCATTGTAACAGATGACTAGTCCTGGTGTAACATTCTGAGCCATACTATCATTGGAATAATCTGGAATGCAAACACACCTAATTTCCTCGTCCTAAAAAGCTATAGTTGCAAGAAAATGCAAGGAAACTCATACTATATTATTTTGTTATCGAGGTCTATTATCACAGGAATTTCTGGAGCATGGACAAGCGATCAATGTCTAACGTCATACAGATTAGACAAAACACCAAGAATGAACGCTCAGGCCTTTTGAGAAGACAAGAAGAGTAATTTTACTTCATATCACTACGTACTTGAGCTGGCACTACCAGATCAATAATGGATGAGTAGTAAAGGTTTCGCTGGGAAACACTACCACATCCCCCTTTCAGCTCAGATTTATCTCTGTATGTGATTTCCATGTTTTCGGAGAGTTGAAGAAAATTCTGAAGGGAACCACATTTCCATTGGACGAAGAGGTGCAAATCCTGTTAAATATTGGTGCACCTCCAGACACAGAAACTCTACGAAGGCGGTCTCCATCACCTGGTGTTATAATGGGAGAAGTGTGTTAAAAACCATGCCTAGGAAAACTGTCTTTACAATATCAATAAATGAAAGTACCGGTACCTAATTCAGTTCAGAATCAAATTTTATAAAATCAAATAACCACCTAATTTTTCATGCTTCATTAATTATGCTTTCTACAGGTATTATCAACTAACTTCATACTATAGGAAACCAAGGCCATGTCGGAGAGTGAAATATAATATTTGGATAATAAATTAAATATCATATTTAATAATATTCATTTTTATCATCTTTTCATAAATTATTTGTTAAATACTATTCAAGGTTTTGGTTCTCCCTAGATAAATTTGCTCTCAACTAAATTTACTTATAAATATTTGGCTACAACTAAATTCTCTTCTCTCTAAATTATATGTGGCAATTTGATTTTACGAATAATTACTTCAAGCATGAATCATTTCTTCCATAATTCTCTGTTGTCGGAAATCGAATGGTCTATTTATTTTCAGAACACACTGTCATATTTGTATCATGACTCATAAAAGACGAAACTCTTAAGTCTTGAGGTCGATAATCGACCGAGTGTTACACTGTCTTACATCTGAGGTAGCTATATTTGATGGAGTAATTTCTAATAAGACTTCCCAATTTATATCTTTTCAGCTTCTACATCGTCGTCGTCATCGTCATCGTCATCATCATCATCATCATCATCGTTACAACCATCATCAGCAGCAGCATCAGCAACAGAAACAAAAACGTGACTTAGTACTGTCCGTTTCCACTTCACAGAATCCTCCCTAAAGTCGTTTACTGAATCTGCCTATTCATCTTCGTCCTTTAGGGCTATATTCCATTACAATTTTAGCTGTTCTTGACCTTACATATGTTTAGAAACTCTTATACAACCTAAAAAATTCCCACAAATCCCATGGTTGATGGTGAATCCCAGATTGAAACAAGTGTTCAACTGACTAGGAGTTCACGTAAATATCTCTGTCAATTCTGTCGCAAGGATGTCGAAACGAGAGCAATTTTTAAAATTCTCCTTCTTTCATTCTTCCTCGTGGATCTTTGTAGCTAGAGAATTCGATTCTGATTCCCTTATATTCCAAACAGTGCAATTTAGATGTTATTAATAGAAGCTGGACATTAATCAAAACTATTTTGGTGGTTGTAAAATTTGTAATTCTAATGCAACTATAAATTATATGTGCCTACAGAACGGAGGTTCATTTCACCTGGTGATCGATTTCTATTTATGTTCTGATCGCAAATTCCCTGTCCATCTGTTATCTATATACAGAATCACATATGCTTCCGCTCATCTATAATTGATGTTTGCTAGTCAAACCATATTATAATCTAAATTTAGATATAAGATTTTAGGGTGCAAGTACGTTAACGGGTGGAAAAAATTACGTTTAAATTTGTCCACTTTTAAAGCTCAGAATGTAGGGAAAATTCCAGCCATAATTCGATGTAATTTTACAGTATTGTAATGGATAATTTAGAAATATTTAATGTAAGATACATAACTTTTAGGTAATACATAGTATTGTCTTTACTCGCTATTACATATTGTGTTAAAAATGAATAATTTTAAATGTGCATACATGAGTATAAGTACACACATCTGGCACACCAGAACTCTCTACTGGATGCAATAGAGAACCTCAGATATTCTATTACCTTTCGTAATGAAGTAATGACGAAACTATGACGTAGCTGTGTAACAGTTATACTGTTATACACGAAGTATGTAGTGATTATTAGTAAGGAATATACACACGACTTATAAACGAGCTACTCATTGTATAAGTATAAGACAGTTAAACGTCTGTATATAGAGTTTTTATTAGTAAGACCATAAATATATATGCAAATTGACTGAAAATACTTGTTTTAAAATTAATGTTTTGCGTTTTGCGCGGCGTACTGCTATGAATGATGCAGAAATCACATCACGCCTGTTATTCATTCTTAACGTGTGACTTAACCATTTAGAAGTTGTGTGAGCATTACAGGCAATTGGCCTAAAATCAGCAGCGTTCAAATTAAAAAAAAAAGATAACTCATTTCCATATTTTCCACATGGAAAGGTCCTGTGGAGATATAAGTGTTTTCGACAGCCTCGTAGCACTACAACCACCTGTATCAGTCTGTAGCAACTGTTTTGAGTCATCCTGTATACTGTACGAACCGTGCGGATGTAACTCTCTTTTAACCTCTGGGATATAGGTCAATAAGAAGTTGAGATGGAGGCCTTGTTAATTAGCAATTATTCACACAAAAAGAGTTTACTCAGTGGTGAACAGCGGGAACGTTGGAAGCAGTTAAGTATACATCAGCCCGTCTCCTGAGACTGAATTTTTAAACAACACACCCGGTACGCTGCGCTTCAACGGGTCATAACATTGTATGACTTTAGTCACATGAGATTTCATTCTACTGAATCTCAGGCACACAATGTAAAAAAAAGTATTTTATGAAGTTGGAAATACTTTATAATTAAATGAAATTTCTACTGTAAAATTTCAAAGCACAATTGAAACAGGTCTTGTGACACTGAGATATAAAATATTTTATAACATCTCTTCAAATATTAGAGTACGTAATTATGCAAAATCTTCTTATTGTGTTAAAACAACGGTGACGAGAGGGAGCATAGCAATGCTAACTACGATCACTTGAACTAAGGGAGAAAGTGGGAATGTTGATTTTTATTTTATTCAGGCACTTTTTAAGAAACAATGAATTCAATAGAAGTACAGAATGTATAAAGGACACAATGGTATAATTAAGTTGTATTTCGTTACGTTAAATTATAATAATGACATTAAAGTCCTTGAAAAAAAATATGAATGTGCGTATGAAAATAAATTAATTCAACCAGTTAATAAAAGAGGCCGTCCGTTCATCCGCCTCCCAGGAGTATGTAGGCTTGGCAAAAAAATAACGTGGTCTGTTGCTACATTTTAGTCGTATAAATGTCTTTAGGGAACAGACAGCAGAGAGAATAATATTATATTCTTGGAATATGACAGTGTTAAACACGAGGTTTCAGAAAAATGGAAACAGGATGTTTAAAAATTATTATAGCAGAAACTTTTTCCTCTCATATGAGTTTAATGACAATTTCAGATTAGAAGATATCTGTAGTTCAAAGGGTAGCAGTTCTGACTAAAAATGCAGTGCAGTCTTATTCGATTTTCGGCAACGAATTAGATAGGCTATTTATCTCTCTCAAATAGAGCTTTGTGTCTTTCGGTGCCCTCTACTATGGCAATGCGCCATAATAACTATGTAACTTCTCCTGTAACCTCTTATTATGAATGTCTGACTGGTGTGGACTGCAATAATGAATGTGCTTGTTCAGTAACGAAAAACTTCAAATTTTATAATTTCTTTTAAATCTGTGCTACACTGACCGAAGTGCTGGAGGCAGAAGGAGAGACATACTTCCTTATTTTTTATTTGATCTGAGGTATATAGCAAAGAAGTGGCGTATTCCTATTCTTTTAAAAATAATACACGATAATGGTTCATGTCTGATCAGTACAATTACATATTGTGGCACCCGTCTGGAATGTTCTAGTCGCGTCAGGGAGTTGCGCGCGCATCTAGCGAGAAGAAAGGCGCGGGGAAACTTCGGTAGGAGCTCGGTAGGAGCTGTAGCGCGGTACGGAGTAAAGGGAGGAGAACTAAGGTGACGGCGCGGAGCGGAGAGAGCAAGGGAAGCATCAAGAAGCGTATTCCTCTCGCAGATTCTGAAAGCCAGGCGAATCGAAGACTACAGAACATGTGGTTTAATAAATAACACGGCGAGTGCCGACAGAAGAGTCAGTCGACAATCAGACTTGAGTCTTCAAGTCTACAAGTGAGTCTTCGAGCGAGCCAGGAAGCCAGTCTTCGAGAGCATCTGGAAGACTTGGGTTCGACGTACAGAGACCGTAGCCGGAAGACCTGAGTTCGACATGTGGTGGACCGCAACTGGGGAGACTCGAGTTCGACGTGTCGTGGATCGTAGCCGGAAGAACGGGGTTTGACGTGCAGTGAACTTGAACACTGAGCTAGAAGAACTTGCCAAGGCAAGCAAACTGTGAACTGAGAACTGACAGTCTTATTCTGCACATAGTGCATTGTTAACATTAATTGAAATTAGGAGTACATTGTTGTTCTTCTCAATAATACACGTCGTGTACTGTCATTGTCGTCGTGTGGAGTGCAATAACGACTATTGTGTTGCTGCGTTGAGTGGAATACCCATTGTTGTAGAGTGAATTATTAAGAATAAAAGGCACATTGTTGTCGGGTGTGTGGTGGTAAAAGTAGAAATAAAGGTTTCAATATGTATCTAGTCAGCGATATATATAATGGAGGGAGAAAGGAAATGGCCACCTTTAATTTTTTAATGTGACGCACCTATTCTCGCGAAATTTTATATTTCTTTGCAGTCGCATTCATAGTCTTTTTTTGTTCTTTCACAGCTATATAATCGTAATTTATTGTTTTTTTTTTTTCTGAAAACTGTTCACTTATACTTCGCCATGAATGTTTAGAAGGAGACATACTGTATGGTAAGAACTTGAACTACACGGGCACTCCTCTCCGGAAGTTGTTTCAATGTATTTTTCTTCTGTATTTGAAGAGCCGCTCTCTGTTGCACTACTGTCACACCAAAGACTCTGCTCCTCTTTCACAGTGCAATTACCTTGTATGATATCTTTTTGTGTTCTATACAACTGTTCAGCAATGCGTCTGTCAAAACTGAACGATTGTATATTGACGAATATAAAATCACGCGAAATTTCTCTTTCAGAATTTCTACAATAGCGTAGGAATTGTAACCGCACCGTCTGTGAGCCACAGCTGTACTGCACATTCATGTAAACACTGCTATCTCAAGAGAGGTTAGCTGTCTAGCAGATACAGACCTACTGTGATCTATCACAATTGCAACGGTACCAGAGCATTTTAGTGTTGAAGGTTCAAGACTATTCGTATACACAGGAGTCACTGCGTACATTGATGATTGACGAGTTGCATAAATACCGAACATTAATAGTACACAAAACGTGAACAATTAAAACAAATTAATGTGTCTTACATACGATTGCGAAACGTAATATCAATGTATGGTCTTTTCCTACCAATTGTTATCTACTGTGAAAATGTTATGGTAATTGGAGGCGGGAGTTACCTTGTAAGTAGGTTTACACGTTACCAATGGATGGGTGAATTTAAACAAAACATAAGTTACTACTGTACTCCAACCACGAGAAAGTCTCCAGGGAATGAAACGAAGCGGGGTGATGCTGTGAATGAATATTGATGTCATAAATGTCATAAGTTCACACACGTGGGTAAGTTACTCGTATCTCTATTGGCTATCTCTCAAAGCACAAACCATAACACTAATATACACATTTTCATACTACCCTAGTTACAAAATTAGATCACTGTTAATCTCCTGGTCTTTTAATCCCTCCATACAGGAAATAACATATGCAGGAGAGCGCATGATTTTTAAAATGACGTTATAACTCTAATATTATCTATCTACTTCGCTCCAATAGATGACGCAATAGTAAGCACGTTCCTTTCACGGTTTATCTCCTGGTTGGAGAACAGTAGACTATTATGAACAAATAGGTGAAGTGTGACTATAGATTATAGATTAGCAATGGATTGAAGTTCCTAGACGAAGTGTGGATTACCAATGAATGGATGTGGTTAAAAGAAATGTAGATTACCATTGCCGAATGTGGTTAGGTGAAGTCTGACGTACGATTTCGCTGCTGAAGGATAATTTTCCAGGAGAAATTTAGGTATGTATGAATGAAAATGATTCTATCATAGAAATCCCTTAATAAAAAAAAAAAAATAATAATAATAATAATAATAATAATAATAATAATAATAATAATAATAATAATAATAATAATAATAATAATAATAATATTGGAGTGCAAGAAGTCAAATGACTTTATTGTGAAACGCCTGGCATTAGAAAACAACAACATATTATATAATGCCAGGATTGGTAAGCTTCTGACCATGGAGGACGACTGCTGATTGAGGTTTTGCAGCCATTTCCTTCAGCTTGTTTGTTACTGTGTAAAATTGTACCTAAGCTGTCTCCAACTACGTGAAATCACACTCAATAGTTGGTTTACCTTATTCGAGATTATTGCTTTTCGTCGTGTAATTGACGGATAATTGTGTAAGTTATGTAATGTTTAAGTCCCGCGCCGTGGCGTCGTGGTCTAAGGCATCCTGCCTAGGACTCGTGTTACGGAATGCGCGCTGGTTCGAGTCCTCATGGGGGAAGAAATTTTCTCATGAAATTTCGACCAGTGTATGGGACCGGTGCCCACCCAGCATCGTGATGCACTTGGGGAGCTACGATAGGTAGCGAAATCCGGTTGCGAATACCAGCTATAACGGTTGGGGGGATCATCGTGCTAACCACACGATACCTCCATTCTGGTTGGATGATCGTCCACCTCTGCTTCGGCATGTGGGCGTGAGGCCAGCAGCCGACTGGTCGGTCTAGGCCCTTCACGAGCTGTAGCGCCACAGATTATTATTAATAATAATAATAATAATAATAATAACAATAATTTATAATAAATTTAAATAGTAGAAAATATTCTTTTACATATTCGTTAGCGATCGTGAAAAGATATTACAAATTTAGAGGTGTTTGGGTTTGGTGTTTCCCACTTGACTTTCACCATTCATCGAACAAACTACCCCAACAACAAAGAAGTTTGGGTACATAAAGAGTTAAGAAAAGGAGGAACCAGTAGTGTTATGCTCGGAACGCTCTTTTTTTAGAACCGCACGAGCCAGAAAGCGCTTTAAAATGCAGATTTGAAGTCGCCTCCAGCAGCGCGTAGCTAAAATGGCCCACGAGGAACGTGTTTTCCTTTTATATGAGAGTCCCACAAAAATACCAAGTTACAACAAGCGCACCGCATATATAGGAGCTTTACAGAGAGCTTGTGAGAGACAGGGGGAGGTGTACTCATGTCAGCGATACAAATACTCGGCATCATCATCACAAAGCACCTCGAGACGAACAAGATGTTTCACGTTTATTAACTAAAAGCAACGAGCAACGCGTATTTTCCAGTCGTAAAAATCTAACATCTGTCGTAGCTACGCTTTCAGAAATTACACTCTTGAAAGTTTAAACGATGCGTTCATTAACAAAAAGAACTCCCTCACAACAGATCGTTTAGCGGGTAATTTCTATGAGATAGCGTTGGTACTAAACACTTGGCAACTTCTGAAATGTATAGTAGTTGTTTGCGTGTTTCTATACATTTATGACCTGAATATCTCGTGAAAGCAGTACTGCACATGCGCGTTAGTCGGCACAGACTTGCGTCTCAAGAGTAATTCACCAGCGATCCTTCCATACAACTTCACACAGCAGAATTAGGTTAGGAGGGCAGATTTCAGAACATTATCTCATCAATAACAGGAGTATGGATGTACATTTTTCTCTTCTTCCTATACAAACACCATCGCTATCGCCATTGTACACCAGAAATAAGTCTTTTAGATCTGTTTTCATTTTAAAATTTGAGGAGTGTTTCTTCAAAAGTCGCTAGACGCTCAAATATTCAAAATTTAGTTTTTTTTTGTGGCTACATGCCAGCATTCATGTCACGCGTATCTCTGTGAAATCAGATTATTTAGCAAAAATTTAATTGTATTATTGTTTTCAATTTCTTGTGTCGCCGCTCCAATCACTCGCCTTAATTTCAATGTTGCAACCAATAAGCTGCTTCCATTATAAAATGACACCTACTTGTCTAATCCACGTGGACTAAAACCGAGGTTGCAATGTCTTGTGCTGAGGACGAACATTAAGGAATGTAATTTCAAAGAGTTACCGAATGTTACGCACGAGGCCGCTCAAAGACCTGCCGAATGTTTAGCATTAGACTGCGGCGATAATAAATGCCAAATATTTACATCTTCTGGTATATTTTTCCAATGGTTAAGTATATTTTGTCTGGCTGTGTCGGTACTACTGGTGTTTTAAGTACGTACTGCAGAAAATATTCAACAGTCTATTCTTCCATGGCCGGCAAGAAGACCGGACATGAACGAAACTGAAAATCTGTGATCTATACTGAAGAAGAAAGTGAACAAAAAGAGGCATACAACAAAACATTGTCTCATTTAAGCACTGTCTGATATTTGGCGAAATGATGGTGATATTCAAAGAAAGTGTCAAACTTTGGTTTCCAGCATCCCTGACAAAATCAACGTGTTAATAAAGAATAAGAGAATGTTCACAAAATATTAATAACCTCAAGACTCAATTTTCTATTCATTATATCTGTGCAAAATACATTTTTGTTCATTATTTCTGTCGATAAATACAGCTTTGTTGCACATATAATTAATTTAGTCTAATAAATTTGTCCACGTCTGGTAATATAAAAATTTCCAATATAAGCCAAACAAAATATTCTGTCACTTCATTTCACTTCACTCTTAACACAATTAATTCTTGAGAGATCATTGTCGATGAACTGGTTTCTGAGAATTTGTTCCGAATACTTAACAGCGGTAATAGCCAGAGTTTTCAATGTACTGGTTGTAACATTAAATCTCTTACAGAATTCAAGAAAAAGTTTGATATGGTTCCACGAGAACCTGAAAACAAACCTTTCGCTTCAATATTACCATTAATTTTGTATTTCTGCTTAAAGTACTCACGAACAGGCTCATAAATATTTTTCTTCTCTGTGTTCACTTGTAGAGGTTGATCAATATTGGTCTTAAATCGAACCGTTGAATCTATAATTACGACATCTCTGTCAATAGCAATTAATCGACACGTCGTGTACTACAATTTGCAGCAGAGCAGAATACCTCTTGGTGCACTTCAAAGAATTGTGACAGACCGTTAACAAGAAGCTCCCTATCAGTATGATGGTGAGTATTACGAAGGAACATACCATCCTGGCGGGATCCCAAAACCTCTTGATTACTCATCCGAACTTTCGTTCACTGATTTTTTAATATTCTTAAAATTAGACAAATTTATTATAATGCTTTATTAAACTTCATACATAAAAATCGCAATAAACTGAAATTGTATCATTAAACTCGTAAATACAGAACTGAAAGATCCGATTTTATACAGGTACAGCTTTTAAGGGGTAGGTACAGCTTACAGTAGTAAAATTTTTGGAAATATTCAACATTTTTTTCCTGCATTACTGTAACTTGTACAGTAATGAAAATTGGTATGTGTAAAATACTGTATATATATTCACTATTAAAAAATTACTTACATATTGTTTTCAAAATTCTAAATGTTGACAGTTCACTGTGCAGTGATGAAGCTTTTCCCTCATAACTCATAAACTCGTTAACATTTTCATGTTCTCTCCTTTTATTTTATTGCTGAAACTCGTGTACAACAACTACATTCCTTAATAAATAATATTTTCTTAGTTTGTGTTAGAAAAAAATAGTGATATTTGATCATTTTTAAAAATGAATTTATTTTTTTTTATCAAAGGTAGAGAAGTAATCTTGCATCATATTGTAGATATGACATGCATAAATACACACAAAAAATTTCATCACAGAATGTTGGATAGTTTTTGAGTTATGTGAGAAACGCTTCATCACTGCACAGTGAACTGAATTTTGGAGAAAAAAAAGTAAATATATTTTTTTTAATTGTAAAAATATTTTTTTCTTATAGCCGAAGGACAGTGTTTTACACATAATAATTTTCATTATTGTATAAGATACAGTAATGGAGGAAAAAAATGCTTGAATATTTCCATAATTTTACTGCTGTAAGCTGTACCTAACCCCTTATTATCATGGTACCTACTTTGGTACAAGGTTATATAACAAAATAATTGAAAAATATCCAAGTTTAGGAAATTTTAGTGTCAGAAAATTAAAAAAATAGCGTTAAGAATTCAATTAGTAAAGATTATGTATTTGTTTGATGTGTAATTATTTATGTACAGAGTGAGTCAGCCAGGGCCAGACCGGCAGCAACGGAAAGTTGTATCGGTAATAACTGCTGCGACATCGCAGTGATGACAAGTCTTGCTCGCGTACGTTTCGTGTTTAGTTACGTACATTTCATTACATTTATCAGACTTATTATAGCCAGCCCTTTTATTTCATGTCGTAAGGAATTTAGAAGTTAAACTTCTTTAAAGCGCTGTCCAACATTCTTCGATCTCTTCGGCGTATCTGCTCTGCTAGCGTCCCATCCGGTAGCTTGTGACTTACTTTCGTAGTGATGTCACGTTACACTTCTAAAAAAAAAATTAAATTTCCTCTCTCCGGATTGTCAGCTTTTCATATGGATATATGCTTCAATTTTTATTACCTATACAATCGGATAGCAGAAACACTGATTTGGACGCCAATGTAAGGGAATATATCTACACAATATATTAAGTAAAGTGGTGTGGAGTGGGGCAGAAGGCTATTTGTGTAATTCCCCGATAAAAGGGGGAGAGGGGAGCACAAGTATTTTGTTGTATAGCTACCTCGAACCTTCCTCCCCCTCTCAATCAAGTTCCCTTATCGTTGGGCTGCAGACCCGAATACAGAAGGCTGTTCAGGAAGTCATTCCCCACCCCTATAGTCTCTCTCCTCTTCCCCTCCCTCTCACTCTCTCTCTTTTGCGCCAAAGCTTAACATGTAAGGTATGAGGAAGCTAAAATCTTGTGAAACTTGCGGGGGAAGTAATGGAAGAAGCAACTCTTGCTAGAAGTGTATAGATAATGCTATTAGAACTACCTTATGCGGTCTCTATAACTTTATGCCCCAGGTCAGCGCCAGTTTACTTCAAGGCATATTGCTAAATGCATTTTCGCTACGCTGATAAAGTACTGGAATTGATTTATAGGATGCGTAGAAATCAAATATACCACTCATTGACGTTTTTACTACACTGTGTCAAAATTTTACTCGTTTTCTTCCTATTTTCATCCCCAACATGTACAGATTTAAGAATCAGTTACATACTTATGAATTTTAAGAAACTCAGAGGTTCATTGCCGGCCTCACATAAGCCCGCCATCGGCCCAATCCTAAGCAAAATTAATCCAGTCTCTGCAGTCATATACCAACTCCCTCAAATTCATTTTAATATTATTCTTCCATCTACGTATCGGCCTCCCCGAAGGTCTTTTTCCCTCCGGCCTCGCAATTAACACTCTATATGCATTTTTGGATTCGCCTACGAGGCATTCACCTTACTGTTGGAGAAAACCTCGGAAAAACCCAACCAGTTAATCAGCCCAAGCGGGGATCGAACTCGCGCACAGGGTCATTGTAGGGAACACGATTTTTAAATATCGAATCAGGAGATAAATCTATTTTTATTTGACGGATCAACTATTTTTGTTACAAGAAGGGGTTTTCACCCAAATTGTTTTTTTCAATTACCAGGGGGAAAATATTCCCTTATTTTTAATGTTAGTGAGCTAATAGTTCTTTATGATATTTCTAACGATATTGGACAATACTTAATAATTTGTTGCTGGAAATTCATTTAAGAGTGGGAAATTAATAGCATTCTTGATTGACAACATTCTTGAGAATACAAATTTAATTTCTTTATCGATGCTTATCATCCTGAAAGGTCAATCTGTTTATATTCAGACCTGTTACGAACGTTGTCAAAGCGCTAACAGCACAGAAGAAATATAAGTCTGCTCTATAACATGACATACAAGGTGTTAAGAAAAAAGTATGCAATATTTTAAGACGTGCTAGTATGCATCAAAACAAGAAAATAATGTTTAATAAACATGGGTCCTACAACACATATTTTCTGAGATCTGTACATTTGTTCATAAGAGGTGCTCAATGTCACGTGCATTCATGGCATTGCATTCCTCTGCCCTTTGGCGTAAGGAATCACGCACTCTTTGAAATTTGTTCTTAATACGTTAATAATAAAGTCCTGATAACGAACCCCCAGTTAAACTCTGTGTAGCACGTATGGCCCTATTAATCTATCACCAAGAACGCCTTCCCGTACGTTGATTGAGAATTGGTGCTGATGCCATGTTTCTTCAACTGAATTTTCATCAGTCTACACATGCTGATTACCAAAATTCACAACACTATCTCTGCTATATCATATCCGCAATCAAACATTTGTTTTCAGTATTCCTTGCGACGTATCATTATTCGATGTCAGGAGTGTCGACTACGGTATGATTATCTGGTAGTCTGCTGTATTGTAGGGCAGAGAAATGCGTTGCCATGAATGAACGTCACATTGAGCACCTCCTATGAACAAGTGTTCTGATCTCAGAAAGTATGTGTTATAGGACTCATGTTTATTAGACATTATTTTCTTGTTTTGGTGCATACTATCACCTCCTAAAATACTGGATACCTTTTTTAATACCCTGTATAGCTTCTCCTGCGGTGACGAAGTGGTCAGACCTTCTGCTTGTCACACTGGCGGTCCGGATTCGAGTCCCGGTCACAATTGGAAAATTGTAATGAGAGGGAAATGATGCAATCCTCATAATGTCACAAAACTCAACATTTTCCGTTGAAAAGAGTGCCACAATGTAGAGATTCTTCACAATTGACCAGAATCCGTCAAAACATATACACTTCTTAAATTTTCACAAAACTCAACATATCCTCTAACTCAACATTTCACACTTTTATTACAACAATCTAATACATTTCCATTTTGACAACAGTGAAATTTCGAAGCTCAAATATTTATAATATTTTGTTGTTTCCCGCGATAATTCACTATAAATCTGGCCGCTGTTGTAAGTGCATGTATTCTGTGAGTAGTGATGAAAAAATAATAAGAACCCTGAGTATTCAAAATCCGCTCAAGCTATTGAAAAGGGCTGGAAGAGTAGGAGCAGAATATGTTAATCTAAGATTAAGAAATACAGTACAGTGTCCAGTCAGTAAGTTTCTGTTGTCACTGCAACTGAAAACGGTACCTCCTCCTAAATACACGTCACATAACAATCTACCAATCACAGTTATCAGTTTCATCGTCCATAGACTGCTACAAAGGTAAGACACTCGCACTTAAGGTTCCCATTACTTATTTCACATGCCAAAAACGGTGGCACGGCCTGTACGTCTGTTGACTGAACAATGTCATGATGACTTATATTTTCTTGACATGGATTGTCCCTCGGTAAGGAGCATAGATATTATCTTCATTCTTTCTCTCCCCCCTTCACCTCCTATGCAAGTTTGTGATGGAATTTCTTTCTTATGACGAAACACACAGTTCGCTCACTAGCCAAACAAGCAAGGACAAGGACCAAGATCGTTGAATAGAGCTACAAGCACTGAAGTGCTTATGTGTGCAAGAATTACATATTTAACACCAAGTTTGCCGTTCGGGTATTAATTTAGGTAACGATTTTACAATATACACTGAGTGAGCAAGCATCATGAGGCAATCTCACGAGGCAGCCTCTCTTCGTGGACAGGTACAAGGCTTATAGATTCACCCTGTTTCATCAGAATCTTTATGCCAGCTTTCAAGATAAAATTTACAAATATACAGGATGCAAATAACATAATAATAATAATAATAATAATAATAATAATAATAATAATAATAATAATAATAAGCTATTCAATAGAACAGTATAGCTTTAAGAATGGATGTGTATTAAGATAATTTCACTTCTGTCTAATTACGATTGTATTAATAACTCAGATTTATCATGGTCTTCATTAATTCCATCTCTATTGAGAACTCAGATCGCATTGTTTGTTATTTCATATTTGAAACAATATGTTGCTCCAACAGATATGACCGCATGTTCGTATTTTATTGTGGATAACAGAATTTATTCACGGCAGTAGAAAAAATTGTACAGAAAACAATTAATACATGACGTTGCCTTAGGCTACTACATCAATAGAGTCTGTATAATATCAGCTATGATGTTCAACGTTCTTGTTTCAGCTATTCAAATGTTGTATAGGAGAGTACAATAGTAAAAAAAAAATTATACAAATCCCATTCGGAGCACTGTTGTTATTCTAGTCACGTGAACTTAATTTGATTCCATTGTATCATTTCGTTGAGAGTCATTATTTTATTCTAACAATCGATAAGATACTAAAAATTAACTTCGTTTTGTGTTCTGTTTTCAAACAATAAGAGTCTCTTGAGCTTTCATTGAAAGAAGGATTTTAATTTATTTATTTCAATCTGCCACTGTAGGAAGCTTAGATATAAATAGATTTTTATATCTCAATATTGAAATTTTCAATAAGTTATTGATCAATAACAAAAAAGTGGCTCGGAATTTGGGATTTGAGGAAATCCCTATGCTTGCGTGTAACGTCTATAAATGAAAATAGGTTATTGAAATTAGGAAAAACACAATTTCTTGCAAGATTTAATGAACAGAATGAAATGAGTTACGAGTAACAGCCGATAATAATAATAATAACAATAACAATAATAATAATAATAATAATAATAATAATAATAATAATAATAATAATACTTATTGGTTTTTAAGGAACCCGGAGGTTCATTGCCGCCCTCATATAAGCCCGCCATTGGTCCCTATCCTGACCAAGATTAATCCAGTCTCTACCATCATATCCCACCTCCCTCAAATCCATTTTAATATCTTCCCATCTACGTCTCGGCCTCCCCAAAGGTCTTTTTCACGCCGGCCTCCCAACTAACACTATATATGCATTTCTGGATTCGCTCATACGTGCTACATGCCTTCCCCATCTCAAGCGTCTGGATTTAATGTTCCTAATTATGTCAGGTGAAGAATACAATGCGTGCAGCTCTGCGTTGTGTAACTTTCTCCATTCTCCTGTAACTTCATCCCTCTTAGCCCCAAATATTTTCCTAAGATCCTTATTCTCAAACACCCTTAATCTCTGTTCCTCTCTCAAAGTGAGAGTCCAAGCTTCACAACCATATAGAACAACCGGTAATATAACTGTTTTATAAATTCTAACTTTCAGATTTTTTGACAGCAAATAATAATAATAATAATAATAATAATAATAATAATAATAGTAATAATAATAATGATAATAATAATAAGACAATAATAAGAAAAATAATATATAATATTAACAATAACAAAAACAATAATAATAATAGTAATAATAATAATAATTATTATTATTATTAAAATAATAATAATAAAAATAATACTGTTTATAATAATATTAATATAAAATAATAACAATAAAACAATAATAAGAAAAATAATACATAATATTAACAATAACAAAAACAATAATGATAAATTAAATAATACTGTTTACAATAATACTAATATAAAATTTTAATAATATTAACAATAAAACAATGACAAGAAAATAATAATATATAATATTAACAATAAGAGAATCAATAATAATAATAAAAATAATAGTAGTATGTATATATGGTACAGTGACACTTTGTTTAGCCGCGCGGTTTTCATTTTCCCGTCGCCCGCCGCTAGGAGCTTATCTGCGGCCAAGCGGCCACCCGGTCTGCCGGCACTGAAACATTTAGTATAGGAATTTCTACTTATCCAGGTCACAGTAGGTGTTGAAAATGTCCCCTACCAACTGCTACACACTGCTGACACCTTCTTATGAAATTGTTAATTACTTTAATAAGTTCTGCTTCACTGATTGACTCGATTTCAGCTCTTATATAGCCTTTAAGCTCATTTATTGTATGCTGGTTTTTCGCACAAACCTTAGTTTTAAGTGTCTCCCATAGATAGAAATCGCAGGGTGTTAAATCTGGACTTCGTGGGGCTCACAAATGTTTACTGGTAATTCTCCTTCCGAAAATTCGACGCAATTTCCTCATGGATTCTTATAAGTTATAATAAATAACTTTCCATAGAGAGAGAGGCAGACGAACAGAGATATTAGGCCTATAACATGTTCAAACTGACTTAGCTATTCGTTATTTAGAATGCTGAAATATGTATTAACGCTAAACTCTCGGAAAGGAATATTTCAGCTGTTTTTTCCGATTGTCAATTGTTCACCCCCGGATGTCACGCGGCAGCAATCGCAATCGATCAATAACGCGGTTCAAACAATGCCAGGCTTACTTTCAAAAACGATTTTTTTTGGATCAAGATACGTTTACAAATTAATCAAATTACTTCAACAACTATTTTATTGAAAACAGTTAAGAATTGAGAGACTTCTCGATTTACGTTCGAATGCTCTACCACTGAGTTAGGCTTATACCACCGCTTAACTATAATATTATAACGTTTAATTATTGCAGTGAGAGGGAATACAATAGTGGAAATGTCGGGAGAATTGTCTCTATATCAGCACGGACGAACATATGTCTAAAAAAAATAGTGTACGACAGAAGCTTACATGATAAAATGGTTTTATTTTGTTCGTAGTGTTACTTAACTCTGCTTGGAATCTCGTTTCGCAAACGTACAGATTAATATACCATTTTTAAGACTAGACTCGTAAATAACTCTTCTTCATAATTCGTATAAGAAGAAGCAAAAATATATGATTGCGCATACAGTGAACTATTATAGGCCTAGTTCAGTGTATTTCGAGCTGGAAGGTGGACGAAACTTTTAAATTAACTATGCATATTTACTTACTGGCTTTTAAGGAACCCGAAGGTTCATTGCCGTCCTCACATAAGCCCGCCATTGGTCCCTATCCTGAGCAAGATTAATCCAGTTCTATCATCATATCCCACCTCCTTCAAATCCATTTTAATATTATCTTCCCATCTACGTCTCGGTCTCCCCAAAGGTCTTTTTCCCTCCGGCCTCCCAACTAACACTCTATATGCATTTCTGGATTCGCCCATACGCGTTACATGCCCTGTCTATCTCAAACGTCTGGATTTAGTGTTCCTAATTATGTCAGGTGAAGAATACAATGCGTGCAATTCTGTGATGTGTAACTTTCTCCATTCTCCTGTAACTTCATCCCTCTTAGCCACAAATATTTTTCTAAGAACCTTATTCTCAAACACCCTTAATCTATGTTCTTCTCTCGAAGTGAGAGTCCAAGTCTCACAACCATAAAGAACAACCGGTAATATAACTGTTTTATAAATTCTAACTTTCAGATTTTTTTACAGCAGACTGGATGATAAAAGCTTCTCAACCGAATAATAGCAGACATTTCCCATATTTATTCTATGTTTAATTTCCTTCCGAGTGTCATTTATATTGTTACTGTTACTCCCAGGTATTTGAATTTTACCACCTCTTGAAAGGATAAATTTCCAATGTTTATATTTCCATTTCGTACAATATTCTCGTCACGAGACATAATCATATACTTTGTCTTTTCGGGATTTACTTCCAAACCTATCTCTTTATTTGCTTCAAGTAAAATTAACTATGCATAGTGCAACGAAAGTGTAAAAGAAATTTGTTTCTCTTTGATTGAATCCTATTTGTCACTTTAGCCTGAGCCTTTTCAGTTTTAATGTCATCTTTTGGCCAAGTAGTTTTTGTTCCGTAAGGGAAAGTATGCATTGCATGCAGATTTTCGATTTTCAGTCAACCCCAAAAAAGAGCAGTATCAGCAAGATCTATAAACAATGGTAACAGAGTAATTCCCCCAAAAGTAGTGGGACAACATGAAATATACAACGTTGTACGTTACAGCTTAGCCAGGAAGTATCATATATCCTTGAACTGTAGTGGGGAGATACAAGAAAGCACTACTATCCCATGCTCTCTTTAATCTGGCTGCCTGCTTTCACATGGAGTTATGAACTTTGGCAATAAAAGTCACAAACGTTGTTGGGTTTGTTACGAACTGGTGAATGCAGTCCGTTTCTCAGTTCACTGCATTACTGGTCCACTCTCCATGTCCTATGGGCCCTCCTCTCATTTCGCAAACAACCCTTGCCACTGCTACAGTCTGTTTCACAGAAAAATAAGGCCATGGCGCCCGTCGCAGTGGAACGACTAGCACTGATTTTTCTCAAGGCATGAGACTTTTATGTTGGACAAATCCATTCAGGCAGAGATATGAATATTAACTCTTGTCTTCAACCATTTCTATCAGAAATTAAGAGTTGCGGTTGTCAAACAAAACTTTTTTTTTTTGTTTACTGATCTGAGGCTTAGCTCCAATTTCGGCCCAAGACAATACAACTCCTTTATTAATAATTATCCCCACGTAACATTAATGAACGATTTTGATTTTAAAAAAGAATGTGTACAAATTACATTTGAAAACTTTTCTCTATAAAAAAAAAAGAGATAGGCTCTTAGGCAATATTATATTAAAATGAATTTAATTTCAATTTTGTAATGTACTGTACGCTGATAATAATGTTTACATTTTAGCCTATTTTAATGCGCTTTATGTATTTATTTTTTTACTTTTGCCTTTCCAAGAATTCAATTTTGTAAAAACAACTCAATTTAATACTAATTAATTAATTATTTTTATTATTATAAAAATAATAATAATTACTACTATTATTATAATTAAAATGGATTTGTGGGAAATAGGATATGATGGTAGAGCACTGGATTAATCTTGCTCAGGATAGGGACAAATGGCGGGCTTATGTGAGGGCGACAATGAACCTCCGGGTTCTCAAAAAGCCATTTGTAGTAAGTATTATTATTATTATTATTATTATTATTATTATTATTATTATTACTACTACTACTACTACTATCTCTGATAGAGGTCCTGGCTGATATGTACATCAGTACATCTCGCTTGACGGTATGTATCAGAGGAAGAACAATTGTCAGAACTATGATTAGTGTAACATGTAGCTAGTCAACGATATATGCAATGGAGGATGAAAGGAACTGGTCCCCTTACCTCATTATCTCCCGACTTAGTTACTTAATGGGCGATTCCTTCTTGGCGTCAGTTATGAGTTATGACTTATGAGGTTGTTAGAATATACGAAGATGGATATTGTGTTGCAATTAGAAAGCAACAGAGAAAGATAAAACAGAGATTTCAAAATAAGACGAATTATAAATCCCATATGTAAACTGAAAGAGGAGTAAATTAATTGCAAGAAAACGTAAAATCATTAGTAAGGAAAATTGTATGGGTAGGATACTTTTATTTTATTAATCATTCATTTCTTCTCAACGTAATTTGGTTTATTTTACCGTAATTTTAACATTATTATACTACTACCACTACCACTATACTACTACTACTACTGCTACTACTGCTGCTACTGCTGCTGCTACTGCCGCTGCTACTGCATACATAATACACGGTGGAAGGTAAGGTAGCACATTAATTGACAGGAGCCATAGATCTCATTATTTAGAGTAAGTTTTGTCAAATAAAACAAATTATAGGACTTACGGATAGTGAGATAATTAGGCTACAAGTATTTCGAAAGCGCTGAGGGCAATTGCAAGAGTCTCAACGCCGCATAAGTAGTACCCCACACCCCATGCGGTCAGCGACTTGAAGGGAGTGGGTTAAGTTCAACTACCTTTCACCGTGTACCTTGCAAAAATGACCTACGTAAATTCCGAATAGGGACGTAACGGTTATTTGTTTAGTTTGTGTCATTTTATGGCAGAAATGTAAATTAATAGCCCGAATGAACAAAACAGCTCGTGTTCGAGCGCAATTATTCAACAATGAATACAGAATTATCATCTTACAATGCAATACACTAACATTTCAATACTAAGTATGGCGTAATATTTTTAATGTAAACAAGAAATACGTACAACAATAACAAGAAATAGCATGAATATCAGGAAATTATGTCCAAATTAGCGAAAACACTTAGGATTGAAGTTTCAGTTACAATTAATGAAAAAAGAAAACTGATGTAAGTTTGTGAACAAGATGTAATTAACATTAGAGTTGGTTGTTTTACGAATCTCTAATTCTGGGCGTTGATAATGAAATGAAGATTAATAAACTGTGTAAACCACATTCCACTCACATCTTACAGGTACTGTTCAAAACGTCCACCATCAGCGTGCGTGCAGCTTTCACATCTTCTAGTCCAATTATGACGAACCAGTAGTCCTTCACTGTTCCGAATTTCTTCCTCGACCTGGATTATGTCTAATACTCACGATTTGTGAACTCTGGCATCTCGTAGTTTTGAAATAAGCTAAACTGTATCGCTGTACGTCCAACTGCACACCAATGCCAAGTAAACATCACAACAGCTGATCGGTTGCGAGTACTACGAGACTGCCGCCCCAACAGCGATGCCAGAGTTTTAGACCTTCATTACGTGACTCGACAATCAATGTTTCCAATGTTTCCAATGTTTCTTCAATCGATTAATTCGAAATCCGTGAATTTTCTAATTAAAATACTGCTGCAACGTGAACATAACAAACGTTCTCTTCGTTGTTATACCAGAAATTAAACCGTATTTTAAACAGTATTCGTAAAATTCGCGATCGAAATGTCGGCATACAAGTATTATTTCTTCACAAACCTCGTAAAAACGAGCAAAATGGTATTAGACCTTTTTGTTTGTTATGTTTTAAGGAATCACATCCTACAATTAATGTACTACCTTATCTTCCACCCTGTATAATATAATATAATATAATATAATATAATATAATATAATATAATATAATATAATATAATATAATATAATATAATATAATATAATATAATATAAACTTTGCTACTGGCATAGTCAGGAGGGAGCGATGTTGTTAGATTCAAATCCCGCTTCGACAAATATCTGGTGAGCTTTTCTCCAAGATTTCCTCCAACTATAAAAAGAATCTTAAGTAATCCTGGAGCGCATCTTCGGATTTGTTTCACCGAAATATCATCTCGTAACCAATTACATCGATGCTAAGTAACTGCGCAGTTTGTACATCGCCGTTAATCAACCGATTAAAAATTATGAAAATTGTTTATTTACGTCTAGCGGTAACAAATTAACGGGCTGAAATAAAATCCTCGTCTCAAATACAATTAAATTCTAAAAAAAAAAAAAAAAAAAAAAAAAAAAAAAAAAAAAAAAAAAAAAAAAAATGCACGAATAATAATTTGATCCCACGCCTTTCCAATTTGTAGCCGATCCCCCTGCGTATTGAGTCAAATTCTCTCTTTTATGAACTAATAATAAAAATGTTATTCACAGTGAACTCAGAATTCTTGATGAGAATACGCAAAGAGAATGCGATGAAGGAAATATAGAGACAAATCTAGTTTCGTTATTCTTAGTTCCTAGATATGATAATCAACATGAGACAGCGGTCTATAAGAACAAATGACCAAGATACTTTTCTTTTATTGATGTCATATAAATGGAAAGAACACTCTAGCCTGAGCTGTGCAATTTACGTTATGATACACAAAATCCAATGGTAAATATCATGTGTCTGCATTTCTCAACTCACTCTTTTCATCTCTTGTCCCTACTACACAGAGTGAATAAAAAGTAGGAAACATTGCTTATAAGTTTCTAATTTTTAGTTTTATAGAATAATATAAGGGATAAAATTTGTTTGGAATAAATCCACGCACTTTGTACATGTTCGTGAAACATTAGCTTTCCATTTTTATAGTAAATATATAAGTTTTTTTAAATAACAACTATAATTATTTTTTCATTTTTACATACTGTATTATCCTCCTGGTCACAATGGTAAGAAATCATACACATTGCCAAAATGACCTCCATTCACAGTCAAACAATGCATCAATTTATTTTGAAAACTATCTAATACTTTCAGCAAATTTGTCCCATTGATCTGTTTCATCTAAAAGCAGATCATTCGTTTTAACTTTTGTAAATTGCGTAAGTTGCTTCTATAGACATTCACTTTCAAATAACTCCATGAGAAATAGTCTAATGGGTACAAATCGGAGGATTTTGAGTAACATTTAACTCTTCGTCTTCTGCCAATCCACCTTCCTGGAATCTTTTGATTAATGTAGTTTATCTTCAGAAGTTCGTTCATAGCAGAGTGTTTTGGAGAACTCACTTCTTCTGTTAAAGATATCTTTCTATTCAAGTAGTTTATATTCACATGTTAGTTCATATCAAAGAGTATTTTGCAGAACTCACTTCTTCTGTGAAATATATCTTTTGATTCAAGTAGTGTATATTCACATGCTCGTTCATATCAAAGAGTTTTTTGCAGAACTACTTCTTCTGTCAAAGATATCTTTTGATTCAAGTAGTTTATATTCACATGTTCGTTCATATCAAAGAGTGTTTTGCAGAACTCACTTCTTCTGTCAAAGATATCTTTTGATTCAAGTAGTGTATATTCACATGCTCGTTCATATCAAAGAGTATTTTGCAGAACTAACTTCTTCTGTCAAAGATAACTTTTGATTCAAGTATAGTTTATATTCACATGCTCGTTCATATCAAAGAGTATTTTGCAGAATTAACTTCTTCTGTCAAAGACATATTTTGATTCAAGTATAGTTTATATTCACATGTTCGTTCATATCAAAGAGTGTTTTCCAGACCTCATTTCTTCTGTCAAAGATATCCTTTGGTTCAAGTAGTTTATATTCATATGTTCGTTCATATCAAAGAGTATTTTGCAGAACTCACATCTTTTCTCAAATATATCTTTTGATTCAAGTAGTTTATATTCACATGTTCGTTCATATCAAAGAGTGTTTTGTAGAACTCACTTCTTCTGTCAAAGATATATTTTGATTCAAGTAGTTGATCTTCACAAGATTGTTAATACCAAAGAGTGTCCTGGAGGACTCACTTCTTCTATCAAAAATATCTTTTGATTCAAGTAGTTTATTTTCACAAGCTCATTCATATCAAAGAAATGTTATGTTTTACTTAACGACGCTCGCAACTGCAGAGGTTATATCAGAGTCGCCGGATGTGCCGGAATTTTGTCCCGCAGGAGTTCTTTTACATGTCAGTAAATCTACTGACGTGAGCCTGTCGCATTTAAGCACACTTAAATGCCATCGACCTGGCCCGGAGTCAAACCCGCAACCTTGGGCATAGAAGGCCAGGGCTATACCAACCTCGCCAACCAGGTCGACCATATCAAAGAGTTTTACTCATTCTACTAACATTCTCGTAACACGTCTTCCTATATTCTTCTATTTCATCTTTTACGCTGAGTATTTGTAGTCCGTTTGGAATGTCTTCATTGAGTTTTTTTGTCCATTAACGTGTATTCCGCCACAAATCGCAGATAATATTTCATTTCGGCAACTTCAGTTCTTTTTATTGTTTGTTTTCAAGGATCCATGTTTCTGAACCATTCTAAGAGCAGGTAGAGATAATACTTTGTAAAATTTCAGGAGTGTTTCCTTCCTTGTTTTTCTTGCCAATGTTCTTTTGAAGGTACAGCATAGATATTGAAACGCTTGGAGGTTGTTATCCATATCTTTTCCTCTGGATACTTTAGATACAATCTCTAGATACTCCTAAATAATTAAAATCTTTTACTTGTTCTAATAATATGTCGTTTAATGCTATTTGGTTCCTTGTATTTATGAAATTTTATAAATAAAAAAAAATGTTACAAAATAAATACTTTGAATAATTTCGAGGGAAAAATTGTTCCGGGGCCGGGTATCGAACCCGGAACTTTGGTTAAACGTACCAACGCTCTGCCAACTGATCTACCCGGGAAGTCTACCAGACACCGATCCAATTTTTCCTTCTATATCCACAGACCTCAAAGTGGGCTGACATCCGTCAAGCAACCAACATTGAGTGCACACTAACTCTGTGTGACTTAAATTGTGGTTTTCTGTTAACGAACAGTGACGTGTATTATGAAAATCAAGCTTTCAGGTATAACTCCCTGTAAAGTTGATTTGAATAATTTCGAGGGCAAAATTCTTCCGGGGCCGGATATCGAACCCGGGACTTTTGGTTAAATGTACCAACGCTCTACCAACAGAGCTAGCCGGGAACTCTACCAGACATCGATCCAATTTTTCCTTCTATATCCACAGACCTCAAAGTGGACCGACATCCGTCAAGCAACCAACATTGAGTGCACACTAACTCTGTGTGACTTAAATTATGGTTTTCTATTAACGAACAGTGACGTGTATTATGCAAATCAAGCTTTCAGGTATAACTCCCTGTAAAGTTGATTTGAATAATTTCGAGGGAAAAATTGTTTCGGGGCCGGATATCGAACCCGGGACTTTGGTTAAACGTACCAACGCTCTACCAACTGAGCTACCCGGGAAGTCTACCTGACACCGATCCAATTTTTTCCTTCTATATCCACAGACCTCAAAGTGGACCGACATCCGTCAAGCAACCAACATTGAGTGCACACTAACTCTGTGTGACTTAAATTATGGTTTTCTATTAACGAACAGTGACGTGTATTACGCAAATCAAGCTTTCAGGTATAACTCCCTGTAAAGTTGATTTGAATAATTTCGAGGGAAAAATTGTTTCGGGGCCGGATATCGAACCCGGGACTTTGGTTAAACTTACCAACGCTCTACCAACTGAGCTACCCGGGAAGTCTACCTGACACCGATCCAATTTTTTCCTTCTATATCCACAGACCTCAAAGTGGACCGACATCCGTCAAGCAACCAACATTGAATGCACACTAACTCTGTGTGACTTAAATTGTGGTTTTCTGTTAACGAACAGTGACGTGTATTATGAAAATCAAGCTTTCAGGTATAACTCCCTGTAAAGTTGATTTGAATAATTTCGAGGGCAAAATTCTTCCGGGGCCGGATATCGAACCCGGGACTTTTGGTTAAATGTACCAACGCTCTACCAACAGAGCTAGCCGGGAACTCTACCAGACATCGATCCAATTTTTCCTTCTATATCCACAGACCTCAAAGTGGACCGACATCCGTCAAGCAACCAACATTGAGTGCACACTAACTCTGTGTGACTTAAATTATGGTTTTCTATTAACGAACAGTGACGTGTATTATGCAAATCAAGCTTTCAGGTATAACTCCCTGTAAAGTTGATTTGAATAATTTCGAGGGAAAAATTGTTTCGGGGCCGGATATCGAACCCGGGACTTTGGTTAAACGTACCAACGCTCTACCAACTGAGCTACCCGGGAAGTCTACCTGACACCGATCCAATTTTTTCCTTCTATATCCACAGACCTCAAAGTGGACCGACATCCGTCAAGCAACCAACATTGAGTGCACACTAACTCTGTGTGACTTAAATTATGGTTTTCTATTAACGAACAGTGACGTGTATTACGCAAATCAAGCTTTCAGGTATAACTCCCTGTAAAGTTGATTTGAATAATTTTGAGGGAAAAATTGTTTCGGGGCCGGATATCGAACCCGGGACTTTGGTTAAACTTACCAACGCTCTACCAACTGAGCTACCCGGGAAGTCTACCTGACACCGATCCAATTTTTTCCTTCTATATCCACAGACCTCAAAGTGGACCGACATCCGTCAAGCAACCAACATTGAGTGCACACTAACTCTGTGTGACTTAAATTGTGGTTTTCTGTTAACGAACGGTGATGTGTATTATGCAAATCAAGCTTTCAGGTATAACTCCCTGTAAAGTTGATTTGAATAATTTCGAGAGAAAAATTGTTCCGGGGCCGGATATCGAACACGGGCCCTTTGGTTAAACGTAGCAATATAAATACTGTGATAGATATGCGACTTTCATTGGTACTTCCGGACACACTGTATGAGCGTAAATAATTATGCCAGAAGTATAGGGACATTATGTTGTTTTGTGTAGTACAAGAACTTCGGTAGGAGATTCTGTATGCAGTGCTTGAAGAAGATAGAGGACAGATAAAACCTTTTGGAATTCTGTAATGACAGACCAGTGGTAAAACCTAAGTACTTGCATCGCAATTACGTATAAAGGCTAGTTGCAGTTACAGCAGTACTTACATCGTCTGCTGAAACGCTATTAGGAATTGAGGTTACGGAAGAGTCGATTACAAAAAGAGAAAATGCATCTCTGCACAAAGATATATGTAAGAAGGGATTCTGTAATTGGTAGTCGGGACGAAGCTGTTATCAACCAGTAAATGAGTCTCCCTTACATCCAAATGCTTTACTTTTATGTACACTGTTAACCCCTATTTGAATTGCTGAGACGGTTCCGTAATGGAACCTACATGTTTAGAGATCGTTAGAATAGGCTTGACTACTAATTACGCAGTTTTCTCGATCTTGCTAATTAATTTAAATTAAAATGAACGCGGACCCTCCTACCGGAGCGGTCGACGGGGAACTCATCTGTCTTCGTCGTACGCAGAAAAGAAAAAAGAAAAGGAAATCTCTTTTAAATAACAAGGTTTCCGGGAAGACGATCACACAAGAAATACAAATTAATACAAATTCCTTCTGTGGTTTCTCGAACTTTGAGTCTTTTCCACAGAGAATCACAAGAACTGCAATATGCCTAAGGCTATTTTTAATTTTTCATTTAACTTATCTTCTTCCTTTTTAATTCGTAGAAGCTATTCGGAGACTATTAGACCTATGTATAATACAGCAATGATAACATATAACACTGATCAATGCAACTACCAGGATAAATAAAGATCTCGGAGAAGATGCTTTACAGTTGTTTATTTAACGACTCTGTACCACTATACAAGTTTATTGAATGAATGTATACATTTACAGATATGGACAAATTATTAGACTAAATTAATTACAAGGGTTGGATAGAAAGTTATGGCAACACTGCTGTCACATGACGATGGTGCGTTCGAGAGCTGCCAGCTGTGTGAATATAAACAAGGACTGTTAGATGAGTTAATGCAGCCAGCGGCGACAGTACTCTGTCAATCTACTGCAGTGTGAAGAATGTTGACTTTCATAGGGATAGTGCGAACGCCCTAAGACCATGATCACAAAACTAGAGCAACGTTCCTGGATCAAAATGAAGTGGCACGAAGTCGTAGTGCACAAGAATGTTGTCAGGGACTGCGTGAAGCATGTGGCGGTGCAGCGTTGCCATATCGCACAGTGGCACGATGAGTTAAAACGTTTCGGGAAGGCAGGGACGCCGTTCAGGACAACCTCCGTACAGAACGACCCCACGTGCAGAAAAACACAGTTCAACTCCTTGCTTTCCTGTTGGATGCTGATCGCCGATGAACTGCGCGTGACTTAGCAGCGGAAGTCGGAGTATGTCACAAAACTGTGCTCCATATTCCGCACGAATTCTGGATTACCGCAAAATTGCAGCGCGTTAGATACCCAATGAAATTTCCGAGATGCAGCAACGGCACCACTATGCAATCGCACAGGCCTTGTTGGACCGGTACCAAAGGGAAGGTGACGACTTTCTTGGACGAATCGTCGCTATGGACGAAACTGGGCTCGCTCGTACGAACTAAACTTGAAACGCCAATCAAATGATTGGAAACATCCCGCTTCTCCTCGTCCAAAGTGCTGTGAAGGTGATGTTCATTGTGGCGTATGACATTGATGGGGTAATACTGCGCCACGCTCTACCTCAAAGGCAGACGATAAACACGGACTACTACTGTAGGTTCCTGCAGCACCACCTTCGTCAAGCACTCAGGAGAAAACGACGACACTGAGTGGTACAGACCCTCATCATTCTTCATGGCAATGCAAGGAGTCACCGCTGCTGCTGTCAAGGACCTCATTTGGATGTGTTTTTGTGTCTCTATATATTTTGTATTGTTCTAGTATGATTAGTTTATGGCTTTTTGGTTGAATATGTCGAATTTTCATGTCTGTGTTTATGTCGCTGTAGATGTGGTTAGCATTTGTAATGTGTTCTGCTTATCCAAATGAAATTCTCAACACACAACTCAATTTCAGAACACACTCTTTGACTCCACATTACATTGCACAAACACACCCCCACAAAAACGGAAAAAAAATGCGCCAAAACCAGAACTAACCAATTCTGAAGATGGCCCACAACAGGCTGAAACTAGTCAACCAGGTACTATAATATTTAACACGCGAAAGCTATATAATACATATTCCGAAGTGATATAGTGTTAAAAGTTGTGTAATCAAGATGCGTAATTGTTCATCCTTTATACATGTCATTTCCATTTTTATTTGTAGCCATCGATTTCTGAAACTATATTTTTACCTTTTAATTTTGATCTTACAAATTCATTTTCCTTTTTAATAATCTAATCTTGTTAATCATAACAATAATCACGAACATTTCATTTGGGCTGATTCTAGTTTTGATTTTTTCTTTGTTTCAATGTTCAGGTTTAACTTCCGAATTTTAAAAGTTGTTTTGCTGTTATGTTATCTAATTTAATTTGGGTCTCATTTAATATATGTTTTCCAAAATCTCTTCTTCTTGTGTCATTTATAAAATTATATTTTTTTTTTTTCCTGTTCTACATCAGTATATCTTTCCCTGTTATTCCACTGACTTTCCTCCAGATGTAGTTCTAGTAAGCGCGCCTTATAAAATCTCTCCAAGTCGTTTTTGGTCTTTCGAATAATGTTTCCGAGATAGTAAATGATTAAACTTGTTCATTAATAAAATTATCTCATTAAGTTAACTTGTTGGAATCCTTTCCCTGAAATGCCAGTGATTTACAGTAGACTAGTTTTAGACATACCTGTATTTAAAATTTACAATCTTTTATAACTCCATTTAAATCGATTAAATTTACACTTTTTTACAAATCGAAAAATTTCCTACATTCAGTTCGAATTTACATTTCTTAATCCACAATATTTTAGTACTGGAAGGTATTATTGTAATATGTTTATAGAAAAAAAAAATGGAGTTTGCGAGATTGATGTGAAATTTATCATTTGAATATTGATAGATCCTATTTCTATATTTGGGGTGAGTCTCATTTTAAAAGCATACACATGAGGATGATATGGTTGTGGTGGTGATGATAATGATGATCCATTATCAAACTTCTTAACGGTATATACGAATCAATTTACCCGAAAAACTATCAATAAAAAATCAGAAATTTACTCGGAAATTAACAATTCTATCTAGTAATTCTGAAATATCCTATTAACACATTTGTCTTAATATTCGGTTTGTGATGTATACATGTGTAGGACGTCACCCATAAGAATACAAGCATCAGGCGTATGTACAGCATCGACCGAACTGTATCGCGGTCTCTTCGCTCGGGAGTTGTTAACATGTAAACAGTGGCTAATTGTCCAGGGCTCACATCGATTGGGTAGGATGGACTAACAGAAAATACCACATTTACACAGAAAATTCGCTATTTATACCCTCTGTTGACACATCACTGTTACGTCAGCTACAACGAATCTCTTTCTCCGCATTACTTTTATATTTAAAGCGCTGTTTCGGCGACTTTCACATTTTAATTAATCCAATGTACTCTTATGCACAAAACATTTGGAATTTTAAGTTAAGATATTTACAGATAAAAGTTACAAATAGAATTGATTATTGAGAATTTATTAAGTGTAGGCCTATACATAATCAGAGATGTCAAAACACCTGGGCTGCGTGCTCATACTACAAGCAATACAAATCCAACAAGGTTCACTTATTAGCAAGATTAAGTACAAACATGGCTCTTAAGAAAATGTTGTGCGGGTTCTTATAAGCACGCAGTGCAGGCGCTTTGACATCCCTAACACAACTTTTAATAACTGATGAATTATTAAGTAATTCAGATTAAATAAATAACGACTTCACTGTGCAAACATTTTTAATTATGGTGCTATAATACCTGAGTGACTATCATCTTCTGAATCCTAAAGAGCTCCAGCGCTATCTTCTGGTTTCTTGTTATGGTGGGTTGTGTTCATGATTGTATCAAAAAGAGTGTGTTCTGAAATTCAATTGTGTGTTAAGGATCTATTGTGGGTGTGTTTTGTGTGTCTATAAATTTCGTATTGCTCTAGAGTGTCGAGTTTGTTGTTGTTGTTTTTTTTTCTTTTGGTTGAATATGCAGTATTTTCAAGTCACTGTCTGTTTCTGTAGTTGTAGTTCAACAAAAAAAAAAAAAACAAGAAACTCGATACTCTTGAACAATACGACATTTATATATACACAAAAACACATTCAACACATCCTCAACACTCAATTAAATTTCAGAATACATACCCTTTTCGAAATAATGATAAACACACCCCACCAAAACAAGAAACCAAAAGATAGCGCTGAATATCACTAGGATTCAGAAGATAATGCAAATAAGATCGAAATTAGTCAATCATACATTATAACACCATAATTTAAAACGTTAACATAGTGAAGCATTATTTATTTAATCTAAATAAGTTAATAATTCATCAGTGATGATATAAGTATTAAAAGGATGTATTAAGGAATGAATAAAGATAATTTTTAAATTCAATTCCTTGCTTTATGTGCTCTTTCAGTTCATTATATCACTACAACTCGTAATTTTATTCGTTTTAAAAGATCCCAGAAACTAATGCAACAATTATCAATATGAATAATTTAAAATATTTTCTCCGGTTTTTGGTTAATTAACATCAGGAACGAGAATAGGCATAATTGAATGGGGAAAAGATAAAAAACAATCCTACATCAAAATTAAATAGTCCTATATTTTGATAACACCGAAAAATATAGCGCTTATCATAGAGAAAGGGGGTAGAAGTTCTTGTGCAAAGACTATTCCAGAACAAAACGGAAGTTCTTTCCCTAAAAGTAGGCCAAATTCTTTGTTCAGAATTACCAAGACATGCGTGGAAAAAATTCTCCTTATAAAAAGTCTTCCCTTCTTGTAGACTGCTGAAAGAACATTGTGTGTAAATAACATGTACCAACACATGTGATTCACAAAATCGTTGGATGAAATAATTTGTGTTCAAAAGTGTATTTACGTCTTTCAGAGTATCTCTTTTCGATAAAGTTTCAGATATTCACGACTTTCTTATTTGTAGGCCGGTAGATGTAATTATTTAAAATCAGTCTAGTCCACGTCTTTGAAGTTGAAGGATAAGATTCAAGAACCCAATTGACGCTGTCGTAAACATTATTTTATTGCCAATAAGTAATCTTTATTTTTGTTTAAATTCTGATGAACCGTCTAAAATAAACCTATTAATTTGGAAGTATAATTCCCTTTTAGATTCTTTGAAACATTACACATCCTATTTTTTCCATTTCGATTTCTGTTCTTTCCTCCAGAGGTCTCTGTGTCTTTATATAGTTCTGCTGACATATTTTCAATCCAATCGAAACGGCTATCAGGTATATATTCTATAAAACAGACAATTCGATGGGGTTGAGAAAAAACTAGTCTGTAATTTTGCCACAGCCAGGATCGTCCTACTTGCCGAATGCTAAGGTAAAAGATCTGACTTTTTTCCTTTTTCTCATGTTAGTGATCTTGGTAATCACTACCATTATCTTTTTTCATGAATATTGATCAGGTAATCAATTTTGACCAAGAAGTGGATTTTTTAGTAGGTTATTTTACGACGCTTTATCAACATCTTCGGTTATTTAGCGTCTGAATGAGATGAAGGTGATAATGCCGGTGAAATGAGTCCGGGGTCCAGCACCGAAAGTTACCCAGCATTTGCTCGTATTGGGTTGAGGGAAAACTCCGGAAAAACCTCAACCACCTCAACCACGTAACTTGCCCCGACCGGGAATCGAACCCGGGCCACCTGGTTTCGCAGCCAGACGCGCTGACCGTTACTCCACAGGTATGGACCAAGTAGTGGATCTCCTCCGACATGTCACAGTAGTTTCTCTAATCTCTTTTGTCATAATCCATGTACTTTCATTCTATTATAAAAGGTAAAGGTATCCCCGTAAGATGCCATGAAGGCATTTGGGAGGCATGGAGGTAGAGCCCCATGCTTTCCATGACCTCGGCACTAGAATGAGGTGGTGTGGTCGGCACCACGCTCTGACCGCCTTTTACCCCCGGGAAAGACCCGGTACTCAATTTTATAGGAGGCTGAGTGAACCGCGGGGCCGTTCTGAAAGTTTGGCAACGAGAAAAAATCCTGTCATCACCTGGGATCGAACCCCGAACCTTCCAGTCCGTAGCCAGCTGCTCTACCAACTGAGCTACCCGGCCGCCTTTCATTCTATTATAAGATATATATATATAATTATATTGTTTTTTTTTATAATTTTTGTTTACAATAGATGTGATTTCTAGTTCATGTAGAATTTTGTAAATTGATTTGTGATGTACCGAGGTGACTAACTGTTCTTATAAGCATGATTTTGGTAGCCTCTTAAGGAGAGACTGAAAACTTAAATAACAGAAACTGACAGGTTATCGTTTAATTCTTTTTATCTTTTAAAACATTCAGCCAATAATAACCAAATTTTCCAAAAATCTATACATATGCATCATGTATATGCCACATGAATTTCATTTCGATTGGATGAATAGTTTAGCTATATTGATGAGTTCTTTGAAAGTACTTTTTTTTTTTTTTGCTTCCATCAACTCAAAACATTGATAATTAATGTACCTTTTTCTAAAAAACTAACGTATGCAGAAGTGTGAATATTATTTCACACATGTTAGGGGCCATAGGTTACAACTTCAGGAACAGAAAATATATCTTCATTAAAATAATAATTAAAAAAAATATACCTAATGTTCAATATTTCTTTTGAAAAATTGTACGTTTTTAGAATATTAATTTGCATTATCAATGAGTCTTAAGACACGTCAATATAATTGTTCGTTACTTGGTGTAATACAGTATAATAAGCGTCTGTGCAAAATTTGAATCAAATAAGTTTCTGAGAAGAGGTAAATTTAAGTTTGCAAAACTTTTATTTGAGAAATTTGAGAGAAAAACAGCGATAAAGAAACATTTTATTATTCATGTTATGTAGTCTAACATGCCTCAGAACATGCCATTTAACCACCGGCGTAGCTCAGTCTGTTAAGGTACTTGCCTGCCGATCCGGAGTTTCATTCAGACGCGAGTTCGATTCCCGCTTGGGCTGATTACCTAGTTTGGTTTCTTGCGAGGTTTTCTCAATCGTAAGGCAAATGTCAGGTAATCTATGGCGAATTCTCGGCCTCATCTCGCCTTCACCAATCTCATCGTCGCTAAATAACCTCGTACTTGATATAGATTTGTTAAAGGATCATGTAAAAATAAAAAAAACATGTCATTTAAAGGGCGTAATTGATAACTTTAATAACGTCGTTGTTCCTGCAATAACTCTTATGTGCAAAATATAAAATTTTTCAGTAGGAAGAACACATTTATTCATCCTATGACAGACGTACATAGGAGACTGTAAATTCTTACATTTTCGAAACAAAGAAATATAATTTTATATATAGGAGATTTTATTATTTGCTGTATCACTATTTAAGTTACTTAATAGAGCAAAAATTTGAAAATCAATAAATATGTCACATAGGAGTTATTGCAGGAACAACGACGATAAACTATATATTGTGATTCAGGGGAAAGCGGTAAATTTAATTAAATTTAAAGCGAAAAATGCCATTTTTTATTGTTTCAGTCTTCGAGCTTCCCTTAAGATTTTGATGTACTCGGATATGTTTGCAATTCGAAAAAGGGACCGAATGGTATACTAATCACTACACTACCGTACACAAGCACAGATAAAATAACAATTCCAGCTACAATAATTCTGCCCTTCCTGTACGAGTGGACTACTGAAATGAGATTGTTGTATAAAGTATTAACAGGTGTTGGTACATGTGCTTTACGAAATTGTAACAAGCAAGCATGGAAAAGTCATTGTATGTAGAAGATTAGTACTTACAGCTTCCACTACTCTGGTCTCCGGGGCCTGGACCGAATCCGACGGCAGCATGAAAGAAAAGAGAGGAACAAGAAAAGAGAGCGAGTTAGTGCCCAGCAAGCAGTTCGTCAGGGATCTGCTGGAAGTTAGTGGGTTGGGGTGGGGGAGGGAGAGGTTCCTTTTCAACAAAGTAATGCCACAGTTGAGGATAGATTTATGGTCCTGAAGTGTGCTTACTCTCTAGCAGTGAGAGGGAATGATGAGCATTATGAAGATAAGTGTCGCCAGAATAAATTAAAAGATATGCAACCTTACTCTTTTCTCATCACACCCTCTCTCTCCGCTCACATACATACACACCATTTTTCTTTTCTCATTCAGAAGTGGTAATGTCACCTCACTTTTTTTTTTTTTTTTTTGTTCTTTACGTTAACGTGAGTTAGGTAAGTTTTTAGTGAATCTTTTAAAACTTTTGTAAGAGAAAGAAAACTAACTTACGCTTAAAAATCTTTAAGAATCTTCCTCCCTAAATTCTAGTTAAAGCAATTATAAAAACAGAAATTCAGAGTAAGGCTATATTTTTTTCTCTCCCGCTGCGCCGTCAGTGACAGATATCAAGTGAAAATCTTCATTTTAATGAAATTTTCAAACTGTTAATTTAAAATGAAATCGTGCAGAGACTTTTAAAATCTAGGTCACCAGTCTCACAAACGACTAACTTATATAAAAAAAAGAGAAACAAGTGTTGCAAGCAATATATAACATCATCTATACGTTTTATACATACAAACCAAATTGTTTTAATGACGTGTTAACATGTACACTTGGCTGCAAAAGAAATGCAGAGCCAAAGTCGCTATCGATTTGAAATATCGTATTATGAGGGCTTCGCTTAGGAAACAATAAAAATAGAGATATACAGAAGACATTGCATTTAATTTTCAGTTCTGTATCTATATTTGTAAAAAAATGTTATATATATATATATAATAAAATTGATGCGTTTTTGTTAATACAATATGAAACGTAACTGGTCGTATATGTTGATTATAATAAGGACAGCAAGTGTTGCCAGCTTCAAATCGAAAATTTCCTCAACGAAACAGGCAAAATTTCCCTAAATTTCCCCAATATGTATGCAAATTTTGGATTGGTGCAGGAAATGTCTGGTAAAGAAAAAAAAATATGATTTGATAAGACGTAAAACTGTTGTTATGTTATTGTAATATATGTAAAACTTCCACATTATCCCAATACTGCTTTATAAAATACCTAAGCTACTAACAAGTGCAAAATAATGTATCATTTTAAAATTAATCTGAATGAAACGGAGATTCACTTTTATTTAGCATTTTTATGGTGTATAGAAGCACAATACGAATTAAAGACAGCAACTGCATTCTAAACCTTCATATTATCTTATTGGTCAAATTAAGTATAATGGAAATACACGTTTTATCATAATGTGCTGATTTACTCGTATTTCAAACATATTATAGTGAGTAAAGTTGCTTTCTTCTACATCAAAACAAAGAGTGATTAGCCGTTAGTAACAGTATGTTGAAAAAGAGTAACAGATTTTTGTAAGTAATGAGCTGAAGATTATGATTAAAGAAACAAGAAACATTAATTGACAGCCTATTGGTGAAGTAGCAATAATTTGAAATTTAAATTGTCTTTCCCGTTCGTGTTCTGATTTGTCGATAACTAGCATTCTGTACAGACGAATCTTATCAAACGGATAGACAGGAAGGCGAGCAGTGAAGTCGGAAGAAAAATGCGGATCTCAAAAATAACATCATATTTTATTGGAAGTAGAATTGAGAGTATGTGTATTTACAACACGCATCTATCATTAAATATATATAAAGTGTTCAATTTTTTATTACACATTTGTTCCGTGGATTCGATTGAAAGACAAGAACAGCTCAACAGTCTGGTATTTTCTTCAAGTACTCAAAATTTCCCTCTTCTTTACCGAAGTTTCCTAATTTGATTAAATATCCTCAAACCTGGCAACACTTATGACAACATCCATGAATAATAAGGAAGGCTGAGGAATACCATATAAACTGCAGTATCACTATTTTCGTGCAGTATGCTTATTAATGTTCTAAAATAAAAAATATATAAATAATTTAAAATTAATTCATATTAAATAGTAACGTGAACATGTTATAGAAGTCGTATTTATACATTTTTTTTAAACTAATCTCTGGAAATAGATTTCCACCTAGCCATGTTTCCTAAGGTGCTCGGAAAATGATATAATTTCGTATCGGCATTTCTTTTGCAGTCCAGTGTACTACGCTACATAATCAGCCAAGTTGTACACAACATTAATCCTGTATATAAGCGTTGGTCACGGACTTGGAATTTCGTTTATGACAAGGATGTGTATCCGTTATCAATTATATTTTATGTTGTCTAACACACGGAGTCGAGGTAGTGTTGACTTAAATGTAGGGAATGCCACCGTGTGCCCATGTCATATGTGTTGGGTCACTAAGAAAAACACCTTTGAAATTGCGCTAAAGTTTTTCATATGCATAAGAATTTTGAACTCTAGGAAGATGCGTGATATAGACCATCAGTCTGACACGCAGGCGGCCCACGTTCGTGTCCAGATCAGGGTTGAGTTCCTAACAAATACAGATTTAAAATTCCACTCAAATTTTTCCGACGATGTTAGTGCTACAAGCAACTAAATACTAATCCATGGTGCTTCCGCATGTTGAGGAATCCTAAACAATGTGGTGGCTACCTGATATAGACCACCAACCCATCACTCAGGTGGTCTGGGTTCGGTTTCAAGTCAGGTCTGGGAGGCTTGGATTTTTCAATAAATCATAAGGTCGTATATAGGGGTTCTCCAGTTTCAGCAATACTTCTCAATTCATCAGCATTTCTCCGATCACTGATTGGTGACGTGCAGAGCAGGTTGGTCCAGAGGCCATGGACAGTTACCTTCATGGGGCCCTGGTTACACAGCAGGTTTTCGATCATTCGGGCGGTGTGGGTGAGATAGCACCTATCGCGATATACCAGAGTAGGTAGGTGTCCACCCGAGAGCAATACTAACCCCTATACTAAGAAATATATAGGCCTACGTAGAGAGAGAGGTTTTTTTTCCCTACCCACGGCAAATTCACTCTGCAGCGTAGCCGACGAGAATGCTGTGATTCCCGCTATACGGAAGCAGTAACAGACGGAGAAATGAGCGGGCAAAAGAACAGCGGCTGCGCATGTGTTATTCGCATTGATAGGACACTCTGTAACACCCATTTACAAAACTTTACTCTGCTGTCAGGCTCACCCGATTACAATTAATGCACTTGCCTCATCTTATATGGCTTCAATTTAAGTAGCTATATTGCGACTTTTGCTGATGATTTGGATACACCAACCTCCTGCGCTAAACCCCCGAGAGATTTTCGCTGCAAATTTTCAAGCCTAGCACCGATATCGTCTGAACTTTCTTCAATGAGGACTCTGCAACGCGGCTGATATTTGTTATCAATTAAGAAGCCAGTCTTTCTCAATGCCTCGACTATATCTCGCACAATCGGTGGATTTAGAATCGTAGAATCTGGGAATTCTTCTTGGAAAACTATAGATTGCATTTTCACAAAATTATCGTATATAAATACTCGCTGTTCTAACTTGTATCTATTACGAATTACCTGAACTCAAGTCACTGTAGGATCAAGAACAAGTATATATTATGCGAATAACACTTTCAAAACAGCAGTTTGCTCACAAGACTGCCTGATATTGTTTCTAAGTGGTGATAATTAGTTTACTGGTAGCATGTACTGTTGACCACCGGCGTAGCTCAGATGCTGGCCCGTTTGCCTGCTGGTCCGGAGTTCCGTTCGGATGTGAGTTAGATTTCGGCTTGAGATGATTACCTGGTGGGTTTTTCCGAGGTTTTTCCCAACTGCAGTGTCAGGTAATCTATGCCGAATTATCGCCCTTATCTCGCCAAATACCATCTCGCCATCACCAATTCCATCGATACTAAATGTATTTATTTTTAGTAGGTTATTTTACGACTTTTATCAACATCTTAGGTTATTTAGCGTCTGAATGAGATGAAGGTGATAATGCCGGTGAAATGAGTCCGGGGTCCAGCACCGAAAGTTACCCAGCGTTTGCTCATATTGGATTGAGGGAAACCCCTGGAAAAAGCCTCAATCAGGTAACCAGGTAACTTGCCCCGACCGGGAATCGAACCCGGGCCACCTGGTTCCGCGCTAACCGTTACTCCACAGGTGTGGACTCGATGCTAAATAATCCAGTAGTTGATACAGCGTCGTTAAATAACCAAGTAAATATACACGTAGGCCTACTGTTCGCCTGTCCGCACTATTACTGCTTCCGTGTGACAGGAAACACAGCGTTCCCATCCGTTAGATGACAGAATTCTCCGCGGCTAGGAAAAAAACCTTAGTATAATTATATACAATATTTCTCTTATCTGCTTCACTACACACCACGAGGGAAAAGACTTATTGGAAGACCTCACAAGTGATTGTTGGAGACCGTAACAGGACACTAGGCCTACTATTTGAAAGGATGAAGATGATTTCTCTTATCTTAAAACACTGTGTGGGCACATGGTGGTACTCCCGTCATGTGTAGTTAACACGAAGTAAAGTCTCTAAGAGAAAGCAGAACATCGTCCTGGCAACTTCCTTTTTCATGACCACCGCGACACAGACGTTGCGTACAACATAGCCAGTAGACTATAGAATATGACAAATTCAGAAATAAGGATTGAGAGGAGATAGCTCAGGCGAATAGGAAATAATAAAAACGTATTTTAAAAGTGGCTCATTAGTACAGAATGAAACTTAAAATATAGGCTACAGATTAATACCCGACAGTAATTAAATTCCTTTAATTATGTTTATATAGGCCTACTTATTTCCATGTTTTTTCACACAACCGTAGCCATATCAAAAGACTTCAGTTTTCCAAATAGACTAGCGTTCCTTTCTATGATATTATTAACATTTATTTGTACAATATTTGCTGGGTTGAAAAAGTAATTTAAATTTACAAACAATGAATATGAATCATGTAACTCGTATTTTTTCAGTTTTCTGAGTCACTAGTTTACTGACATGCTTAAATAATTCTAGCATTTCAGTCTTATGTCCAAACCGAAAAGGTTAGTTAATTTGCCTACCGACTCACCTACATTATTAGAAATTACTATATTCATTCTAGGTTTTATGTCATTATGCGGAACTCTGTGGTCTCTGCCTATAACTCTCCACCGCTGACCATGACTACTCATGCGCAAGTAAACAAACCCGTACCTATACAGCGTATTCCGAATCTCACCGGACCGGTGGACAACAATGACGTCACGCTGCAGCGAAATAGGAACAAAACTGCTGGAAGGATCTATGGCTGTCATGGCGACTGTTATAAGTTGTTGTCTGTGCTACGCTAGCAAAATTTTGTGAAATTTCCGTACTGTCATCTCGTTCAAAGAAAAGAGAGCATAAACAATTTATTTCTCGAACCGGTAGTAATAACTGGTCCGTTGACATGTTCGCTCATAAGCCATTAACATATTGTTTTTACGTTGTGCTCATTACAAACAATAAGCAGAACTAAAGCAGAACACACCGCCATGACACAACAGTGCACGATGTCATTCGTCTGCTAATTCCCGCCCTATACAAGAACCAATCAGATTCACTGATGGCGGCTGATGGAGACTGCCACCACCTCTGCAAACTGATGGCACCGGTGGAGCATCAGTGATGGCATCGGTGAAATTCGGAACACCGTGATGCCATCAGATTGCTCAGCGCTGAGATTCGGAATACGCTCAAAGTCAAGGAACAGCAAACCTGTTTCATCGGGCAATAAGTTTCGTTTCATGGTCATGATTATAACCACCAGGACTATAATAATCGCCACCACAATCACATAAACAAAAATCAAAATCACAAATACAACAATTAACAGTAACAGAAACACGATGACCATTGATAGAAATGTAACCATCACCATTATCACTACTAAGATTAAGCCTATAACAATCGCCACAATTACAGCCAATAAAAGAAAAACTCAAAACCACAAACACAGCCATCATCCACAGCAGAATCACGACCATTGGCAGAACAACTAGGCTACAAAACTATTACCATCGTCAAAACCACACACATCATCATGAATGTTTTATTCGTCACAACCATAACCAACAAAAGCAAAAATCAATACTGCATACACATCATTATTGGCAGAACAACAATAATCATCAAAGTTGTCATATATACAAACAATAATCATATCATTCGTAACTGGAACCACCAAAACCAAATATCAAAACCATAATAAACACAACCATCACCGTCAGCAGAATCACGCTACAATTGCAACCACCATCACCATAATCGCAACCGCCATCGCCACAATCGCAACCGCCATTGCCAACAATCACAGTCACCATCGCCACAATCGCAACCGCCATCGCTATTGCCAGAATCGCAACCACTATCGCCACAATCGCAACCGCCATCGCCACAATCACAATTGCCATCGTCACAATCGCAACCGCCATCGCCACAATCACAATCGCCATCGTCACAATCGCAACCGCCATCGCCACAATCACAATCGCCATCGTCACAATCGCAACCGCCATCGCCACAATCACAATCGCCATCGCCACAATCGCAACCGCCATCGCCACAATCACAATCGCCATCGTCACAATCGCAACCGCCATCGCCACAATCACAATCGCCATCGTCACAATCGCAACCGCCATCGCCACAATCACAATCGCCATCGTCACAATCGCAACCACCATCGCCACAATCTCAACCGCCATCGCCACAATCGCAACCACCATCGCCACAATCGCAATCGCCATCGCCACAATCGCAACCACCATCGCCACAATCGCAATCGCCATCGCCACAATCGCAACCACCATCGCCACAATCGCAACCACCATCGCCACAATCACAACCGCCATCGCCACAATCGCAACCGCCATGGCCACAATCGCAAATGCCATCGCCACAATCACAACCCCCATTGCCCACAATCACAATCACCATCGCCACAATCGCAACCACCATCGCCACAATCGCAACCACCATCATTGTAATCACCATCGCCACAATCGCAACCGCCATCGCTACAATTGTAACCGCCAAAATCGCAACCACCATCACCACAATGGTACCACCATTACTACAATCGCAACCGCCATCGCCACAATCGCAACCGCCATCGCCACAATCGCAACCGCCATCGCCACAATCGCAACCAACATTGCCAACAATCACAATCACCATCGCCTCAATCGCAACCGCCATCGCTATTGCCAGAATCGCAACCACCATCGCCACAATCACAATCGCCATCGTCACAATCGCAACCGCCATCGCCACAATCACAATTGCCATCGTCACAATCGCAACCGCCATCGCCACAATCACAATCGCCATCGCCACAATCGCAACCGCCATCGCCACAATCACAATCGCCATCGTCACAATCGCAACCGCCATCGCTACAATCACAATCGCCATCGTCACAATCGCAACCGCCATCGCCACAATCACAATCGCCATCGTCACAATCGCAACCACCATCGCCACAATCTCAACCGCCATCGCCACAATCGCAACCACCATCGCCACAATCGCAATCGCCATCGCCACAATCGCAACCACCATCGCCACAATCGCAACCACCATCGCCACAATCACAACCGCCATCGCCACAATCGCAACCGACATGGCCACAATCGCAAATGCCATCGCCACAATCACAACCCCCATTGCCCACAATCACAATCACCATCGCCACAATCGCAACCACCATCGCCACAATCGCAACCACCATCATTGTAATCACCATCGCCACAATCGCAACCGCCATCGCTACAATTGTAACCGCCAAAATCGCAACCACCATCACCACAATGGTACCACCATTACTACAATCGCAACCGCCATCGCCACAATCGCAACCGCCATCGCCACAATCGCAACCAACATTGCCAACAATCACAATCACCATCGCCACAATCGCAACCACCATCGCCACAATCACAATCGCCATCGCCACAATCGCAACCACCAGCGCCACAATCGCACAATCGCAACCACCATCGTCACAAACGCAACCGCCATCGCCACAATTGCAACCGCATCGCCATAATTGCAACAACCATCCCCACAATCGTACCGCCATCAACACAATCGCAACAGACATCGCCACAATCGCAACGGCCATCACCACAATCGCAACCGCCATCCCCACAATCGCAACCGCCATCGCCACAATCGCAACCGCCATCCCCACAATCGCAACCGCCATCGCCACAATCGCAACCGCCATCCCCACAATAGCAACGGCCATCGCTACAATCGCCTCATTCGCAACCGCCATCCCCACAATCGTAACCGCCATCGCCATAATAGCAACACAATAGCAACCGCCATCGCCATAATAGCAACACAATAGCAACCGCCATCGCCATAATAGCAACACAATAGCAATCGCCATCGCCATAATAGCAACCGCCATCGCCACAATAACAACCGCCATCGCCACAATCGCAACCGCTGTGGCCACAATCGTAACCACCATCGCCACAATCGCAACCACCATCGCCACAATCGCAACCATCATCGCCACAATCGCAACCACCATCATTGTAACCACCATCGCCACAATCGTAACCATCATCGCCACAATCGCAACCATCATCGCCACAATCGCAACCACCATCATTGTAACCACCATCGCCACAATCGAAACCGCAATCGCTACAATTGTAACTGCCAAAATCGCAACCAATATCGCCACAATCGCAACCGCCATCGCTACAATTGTAACTTCCACAATCGCAACCATTATCGCCACAATCGCAACCACCATCATTGTAACCACCATCGCCACAATCGCAACCGCCATCGCTACAATTGTAACCGCCAAAATCGCAACCACCATCGCCACAATGGCAACCGCCATCGCTACAATTGTAACCGCCACAATCGCAAGCGCAATCGCCACAATCGCAACTACCATCACTACAATAATCGCTACAAATGCGACACTCGACACAACAACAAAATGAAAATAAATAGACACCTACTTCCGCCACCATTACAAACAATATAGTCAAAATGAAAATTACAACCACGACCAACACATTACAAGCTTCAGGTGAGTTGTTCATATCGTGACCGTGTATTAATTTAATAATTTTGTGAAATATTTTATCGTAGTTGAAATATAATTGCCACTTAAAACAGAGACCTACGCATAGCTATAGAAACATACAACGGGACAGTAATGACATTTTTAAAGAGAAACACGATGAGGTTATGAAAAGCAGAGAACTCTAAAATAATACAACAAAATTCCTTAATAATTTGCAATTTTTAGGGCATGAGTAAGACGCTCTTCTTCAGATTTTTCTCTTCTAATTAAAATTTTTATAATTTTATATTTCCCAAGAGGTTGTTTAGAAATGAGAAATGAAATACATCGTGAGTGGTTACAAAAAATACATGCACGTCATATAATTTTCTTGTGTGTTGCGGAAACATTGAATGTACAACTGCGTGTGACATGGATACTTCCTTTTATGTCTCGACACAAACGACGTGTATTTATTCAGCTCAAATTCAACAGATAGTGGCTCACTGCCTTCGGTAATTAACAACACATACGCTATATATTATGCAGAAAGCTATGTCCAGGGGGGTTCCATTGCAAGCGTTAATAAAAAGCAGCGTTAAGCACAGTGTGACACACTCTATCATGTGTAACCTTAAGCACATGGCATTTCCACACATCGGTGTTATAAAAGCCCCTGTATATTGTGATAATGTCAGCATTCGTTTAAACTAGCTGCAGCGCGGTGGTGGGGTAGGACGCGGAAATTTAAATTTGGGTCCCCTCTTTGGTAAGAGGGCGTGAAAGCGAGGTTACAAGTCCCCGCAGCCAGAGAGAGCGGGGGAATGAATGGCGCTTGTCTCCAACACCATGCGCTGGATGCGCATAAAAATGACTAATGACGAGAGTTGGCTTAGTTTTGTGTGCGGGGAAATGCATGCGCGGATCCTAATTAGAGGACGCCTCAGTCGAGATGTTAAGAGACGGAGGGAAACGGACAATCGAGGAGATGAGAGCGAGCGAGCAAGACGAAGAAGAACAAGAAGAAAAGGGGGAAAAATGAACATATACAAAAAAACTCACTCAGCACTGGGGAGATATCATCTAGCACGCCCGGGCATAATAGAAAATAAGGAAAAGGAACGATTGCAGACTCTAGTTCATTGTTGATAGAAGCACAAAAACGGGACAGAGAACTGAAAGAGAGAAAATTATAAGTCCTGCTGGATGACAAGACACTGAAAACGACATGTAGATGAAGCGTTGTTATGTCCTGCGGAGTACATTTCAAACGACGTAAAAACTTGACTCTTGGAATGTCGGGACCTGATAATACAGTGCATAAAATTGTCTTCCAGTTCATATCTATATCACCTTTTTTCGTAGTATTTCTTCTGTTTATTGTAATTACAGATTACTCTTTTAAATCCCTGTTAGATTTGCATATTCAGTTAGGGTGCAACGCTCGTGCTTTACTAGACGACATTTTTTTCCCCCCAATTTGCAGTGCAAGATAAAGGAAAGAAAGTTTTCGCCAACCCTTGGTATTCAAACAGTTACAGAAAATAATTTGGCATTATAAACCGTGTCGACGTTTCGGTACAAATTAAAGTTATCATAATCAGGGTCACATAGTCCAACACCTAACTCTACACGGAGATCCAATGAAAAGTGGAGTCAATTGTCAGGCATAGAGTTCTGTCACTGCTCGTCCACATAACATGTTGGATACATACATAGTGTTCTGCCCAAAGTCAGGTCTTTCACTGCAAACCCAGCATTCTCCAGTCTTTCCTATTTTCCGCCTTTCTCGTAGTCTCCGCATATGATCCATGTATCTTCAAGTCGTCTGATATCTTCTTCTGCCTCGAACTGTTCTTCCGTTCACCATTCCTTCCAGTGCATCCTTCAGTAGGCAGTTTCTTCTCAGCCAATGACCCAACCAATTCCTTTTCCTCTTCCTGATCAATTTTAGCATCATTCTTTCTTCACCCACTCTTTCGTACACAGCTTCATTTCTTATTCTGTCTGTCCATTTCACACGCTCCATTCTTCTCCATATAAACATTCCAAATGCTTCTAGTCGCTTCTCTTCACTTCGTCGTAATGTCCATGTTTCTGCCCCATATAATAGCACGCTCCACACAAAGTACTTCACTAGTCTCTTCTTTAGTTATTTTTCCAGAGATCCACAGAAGATATTCCTTGTTCTATTAAAAGCTTCCTCCGCCATTGCTATCCTCCTTTAGACTTCTTGGCAGCATCTCATGTTACTGCTTATAGTACACCCCAAGTATTTGAAGCTGCCCACTTGCTCTACTGCCTCATTTACAAATTGAAAAAGTTACCTTCTTTATTATTATTTTTTTTTTTTTTGGTCTTTGTCATGTTTACATTTATCTTCATCCCATAATGCTCACAGCTGTCATTTAGCTCCAGTAGCATATCTCTTAGTATCGTCTCCTCTTCTGCTAACAACGCCATATCATTAACAAATCTTATGCACTTTATTCTTCTTCCTCTTGCCATCAACCTTCCCATGTTCTGAAAACAATTCTTCAACAAATCCTGCAAGTAGGCCTAGATGTTGAACAGGGCATCTTTGTCGTACTCAATTAGTGTTACACAATAACAACACAGATTTTTTGTATAGGACAAAGGGATATAAGATGCGATGGCTGAGTGGTCTAGAATATTAGCCTGTCACACAGACTGTCGAGTTCGATCCTCGATTAGGTCTAAGGTCACGGACAAGGTTGCAATTGTGGGAGGTCTCTGGGTTCTCCTGTTTCTCCAGTTAGGTATGAACATAGTTCCATTATCATTCAATGGAATTTCCCGATCTTCGACTATGACACGAAGAGAAGCAGGTATGGAGAAAACTGCGCTGTCTGCCCAGAACCTACTCAGGGAACCTTAGCGTAGTCAGCTGGTGTAATATCGAAATACGCCTAGATGGGGGATTAGTACAGGAGATATACAGGATGATTCATAATTCCTATTACAAACATATAGGGCTTGCAGAGGGGACTAAGTAGATAAGTTTTGATTGGGAACCCATCTCCAGAAATATATCGTTTCGTTGTAAAATAAGTTTGAAGATCGAATCGATTTCACATCTCCCACTTCACTAGAGACAATGAGTTCCTGCCAGTGTGCACTACAAGAGTGGTTCCACGTACCGCTTAACGGGTTCCAGCTACTTGGTATTGGTTATGTGAAGATTTGGCACTGGCAGTACGTCAGCAAACGTGGTTCCAACATGATGGCGCACAGCGCACTTTTCACTTGCCATCCGCGAACATGTCCACCAAACATTCGGGGAAAGGTGGATAGGTCGAGGTGGTCCAACTCCTTGGCCATCACGATCGCCAGATTCAACTTCTCTCGACCTTTTCCTTTGGGGCCACATGAAAAACCTTGTTTATGACACTCCTGCTGAGTCGCAGGAAGCTCTTCATTGTCTCTAATGAAGTGGGAGATGGGAAATCGATTCGATCTTCAAACTTATTTTGCATCGAAACGATACATTTCAGGACATGGGTTTCTAATCAAAACTTTATCTACTCTACAATCCCTAGAAGTTTATAATAGGAATTGTGAAATACTCTGTATAAGGTCCCAGTGGACTACTTTCAATGTTATCAGTTTCGGTAAACTATCAGTAAGGGATATGAGAGGTAGCAAAATAAAGTTTGAATACAACATTTTCACGAATTTAAAGACATAGTCTAGTGGTATAAAAAAAGATTCGGGCACAGTAAAAATAACAGTGATGATATACACTGCAGTAATGTTTTGGAAAAAAAGTGTGCCACAATTCTTAGAAAAAGAAAGCGTTGAGGAATGGAAATCTATCGTGAGCAATTCTAAATATGTTATGTGTTACACAGCAGAAATTTAAAAAATAATAATAATAAATGATGTTAGCAGCGGGATTTTTACTTAAACCCGGATTTATATGCGAAATACATGCTGCATGTAACATCCGAGAACATACGAAAAAGCGACACTATTGGAAGGTTACGTCGTAGTCACTGATTTTACGGGAAATCGATTGGGTAAATAAATTTACATTTTGATGTAGAGTTACTTTGATGTATATGTATGACATATAAAACTGTATATGTCACTGATATCTGACTCTATTGTATGGTGGCATTTTGTTGTACAAAGTTACTGACTTAAAGCGTTCATAAATTTCTTTAGGCATACCGCACAATACGACTAGGGGTGGACATTTTTCGTCGTTGAAATTCTCCAATTTGCAGCGCTTGTATTTTAGTTTTAATAATGAATGAAAACAGCTAAAATAATAAATAAATATAGACGAGTGAACTAATTATGTAATCAAGATGTATGAAATAATTAGCAACGAGTATTATAAAATATGTCAGCAATTTTACATAGGTACGCAGTCAGTGGGTCAGTGAGATGCGTACCTGTTGATACAACCTCTCGTATCCCTGGAGTTACCTGCCCTCCCTTTACCCAAACAATTTAACATTGACTTAATAAAACACTATCCAATGACAGACACGACTATAGGAAACATTGGTAAGCCGAAAATAAATAATTAACCGATTAACTGCACATGTTTAACATAAAATTATCATACGAAGACATTCATATGGACGCTAATCCACACTCCTGATTCCGCCTGCGAAACCACTGAATACCTTCCACATCGTCTGGGCTGATATTTGGGCTGTCTAAACAAAAATGAACGGCTTACATCAGCACTCTGTACAATAAATGAAAAAAGAAAGTAATATTTTAATACTGCAAACTTACATAAGTCTAGTCACTCTATTATTTTTTCGTCTGTATATTATATGAGTACCAGTGGCGTCTTGTGGTTTAGAATGAGTATTTTTCAAATTCATAAATAATTCTACAGAGAGTGGTGTACAAATTTCATGGAAACATATTACTAGAATGGCTAAAAAATTACTGGTGCAGCAGAGAAAAATGTATATCCATGTACGTGTATAAGGCTTTAATTACATTAATTTTAACTACATTATTGTAATGTACGTTTTAGTAACTTTTTGGGCATATTTCAGTGTTTTCTTTTATGTTCATATCCGGCTCTATTACTGTACAGATCCCGAAGGGTGGTTTGTATGCAAAGCTAATGAAACGAAAAGCCCAAGAATTTAAAAGCAATATAATATGTTTTTATGTTTTCAGAACAAGCTCACTTCCACAAATTAACAATATCACAGACTATTTACAAGATTTGCAAGCTTACTAAAGTAACTGCGCGCAATTTATGAATTTAAGAAATTAATTTCAGCTATAGGCACCTCACTGAACATTGATAACACTTTATAAGCACTCACAATAACGTAAAGAAGCAGTTTTTTCTTGTTGTCAGTGTGTTAATTACAATGAGCAATGTTACTAATAAAGAGAGGTAATAATGGAGACTAGTTTGTTATTCGGAAGAGATTTTTTTTTTGGTTAGGCGTTTCCGCACTTCAGTATTTGCCTCCAATGTTCTTTCCCCTCAATAGATGCAAGAACACTCAGCTAGTTGTATTACTTCTCCTATAGATGGCCAGTCTGCCGCGGAAGGTGAGAAAATTATATTCGGAATTATGTTAAGAGGGCCGTTGAAACTAAATTTCCGTCAAACTGCCCCAATCAATTGCAATGAAGAGTTGTAATGGTGCTTCTCCCAACAACTGCAAGAAAACTGATCTTACGACACATGGGAAAAATTAATTTACAAAGTTTTCCATCACGAAACCGACAAGCTTTACCACAGCGTTTGGATAGTAATTATGAGGAAGAGTTCATATTACACTACATAAAATAGTCTTGAAATATCCCCGATAGTTAAGAAATAACGGTAAATAATTACAAGTACTATTTGTAAGGGACTTATAGTGGACAAATTTTATTTATTTTGAAAAAAAAAAAAAAAAACCATGAAAATTGCATCTATCTTTGTCCACAGGTGAGGAAAAACCAAGATGAGATCGAAAGATCATTTAACTCGTCACTACAACCTTATATCGGCCAATTAAATATAGCCATTTGTACCTAACCTAATGAGAAAGATATGAATTTCCTTTTACCCTCGCATATTTTTGTCTTGAAGACGACACTAGACCTAATCTTCGAAATGTGGTACAGTTCTGAATACGTATTTGTATTTTTGCATAGCTGCAAAATGTTTCAATCAAATATCTTTTGAGCAATCCAATGTTTCCTCCGTCATTCAAACAGAATTTCTTTATGAACATATAGTTTTATGTAACCAGGAAGAAATCCCTTCCGAATAAAGGTATGTTAGCACAAATGTACAACAGCAATTTGACAATTGGGCTCACCTGTTCTTTAGCGGTCGTGCCGAGAATGTTTTCAAGAATGGGTTCGGTGCCGTTGTACCACGTGACATTGGCAGGGGGCCTTGCTCCTAGGACCGCACATTCCAGAAGAACGTTTGTTCCTTGCACCACATGATGTGCCACACCAGAAAGGTCAAGGCTCAATGGACGAACTGTAAACAAAGAGTAAAATGGGTAAATTATTATTTTATCTCTGTAAGAGCAGTATCATAGGATCTATGTAATTTATTTCCGTAACATTTATTTCATTTATCCCTTCCTCGGCATGAATGGCAGACAATGGTAATGCATTGTAAGCATTTTCATTTTTATTTCCACAGGAATGAAAATAATCATTTTGTAGAAAAATAACGCATCAAACATGCCATATTTATGACGTCTACTGTAGTGAGATATTTGTGTTTTGTAATTACTATTTTTTAATCTAAGATTTGACACTTTTATCAAATCGCAGCAGTGCTGTTATTTCGTACTTATTCGACCTGATAGGCAAATGTAAGAAAGCAATAAGTTCCACCACATTTTAGTCCTGTATGACTATTACCTAATTCACGAAGTGGCTTTTTATGTGCATTAGCTAGAAGTCCACAGCATCGAATTTGGATTTCGACAAACATTTCATTCATTCATTCATTCATTCATTCATTCATTCATTCATTCATTCATTCATTCATTCATTCATAATGTTCTGCACAAGGGCAGATCAGGTCTTTCACTGTAAATCCATTTTCTCCAATCTTTTCTATTTTCTGCCTTCCTCTTTGTCTACTCACATGATGCATATATCTTAATGTCGTCTATCATATGATATTTTCTTCTACCCCGAACTCTTCTCCCGTTCACTATCTCTTCCAGTGCATTCTTCAGTAGACAGTTTCTTCCCAGCCAGTGACTCAACCAATTCTTTTTTCTCTTTCTAATCAGTCTTCAACATCATTCTTTCTTCACCCACTCTTTCCAACAAAGCTTAATTTCTTATTCTCTCCGTCCATTTCACACACTCCATTCTTCTCCATATCCACATTTTAAATGCCTCTATTAGCTTCTCTTCACTTCGTCGTAATATCCATGTTTCTGCCCTCATACAATGCCACACTCCATACAAGCACTTCACTAGTCTCTTTCTTACTTTCTTTTCCAGATGTCCGCAGAAGATACTTCTTTTTCTATCAAAAGCTTCCTTGGCCATTGCTATCCTCCTTTTGACTTCCTGGCAGCAGCTCACGTTAGTGCTTACAGTACACCCCAAGAAATTGAAGCTATTTTCTCTATTGCCACATTTAGAATTCTTAAGTTTACCTTGTTTATTTTTTTCCTATGACAGTTGTCTTCTTCTTATTTCCATTTATTTTCATCCCATACTGCTCACAGCTGTGATTTATCTCCAGCTGACAAATATATGGCTCCATAATATATATATAGGCTAAGTTCTACTTGGAGTGATAACTTGCACGCTTCTAAAATTTTCAGTAAACATTCTACATGAAATGTAAAATACACCGTGTAGGCTATATAAAATAATGTAACAAAATAATACAAAAATATCAATGAAGCTAATCTGAATAATTGAATTGTTTGTTTTTTGTAATATATTAACAAAAATTTGGAAATTTTATGAATTGGCAGTAATTAGGTATTTTTATCAAGTGTGTGCGCCGTTTTAGATTTAAAAAATAGCGAGTGTGCGTTGTATGGAGTGGCTAATTCAGAAAAATTCCACAATACAGGTGTAAAGAAACGTTAAGAAAGTGTACAATACGCGAATAGGCGACATGCACCCCGTACGCGTGATATTATAAACTGGTAACGTAGGAAAGGTGTCATGCCCAGAAGACCTGAACCTGAATGTCAAGTTGTAGCAGTAAAGAAAGCTTCCCATCACAGTCCCACAAAGTCGATTCGTAGTGCATCACGAGAATTACACATTTCACAATCAACCCCCACAAAGTCCTTCGGAAGCGTTTCAAACTTAATCCATATAACATGCAAATTATATATGCATTAAAATTATGGCACAAAGACAAAAATTAATTAACTTTCTCTTGCATATTTTGAACGGAATCGATCAAGATAACAATCTCTTGCAAAGAGTGATTTTTCCGATGTAACGACATTTATTGACCCCTGCGGTCACCAGACTTAATTCAACTAGATTTTACATTTAGGGTTATATAAAGGACGATATCTACAGAACGTTAGTAAGGAATCTTCAAGTCAGTGAAGGACGCCATATTAACAATCACACAAGCTATGCTTCAACAACTTGAATCAAAATTGATTATCTATTAGACATCATCGGAGCAACAAGAGGCGCGTATGTGTCACTAACTTTCTAATATAAATGTCAATCTTACAAAACAAGCAGTACTCATCGATTTCAAACATAATGCTGTGTACAGTATAGGACTTTTTTTAAGGTTATTTTACTACGCTTTTTCAACTGTCTGAATGAGATGGAAAAGATAATGCCAGCGAAATTAGTTCAGGGTCCAACGTCGAAAATTACCCAGCATTTGCTCTTAATGGGTTGAGGGAAAACCCCAGAAGAAAGCTCAACCAGGTAACTTGTCTCAACTAGGATTTGAACCCGGGCCCGCTAGTTTCACGGTTATGCGTGCTAACCGTTACTCCATAGCGGTGGAGACATAGGACGTACGTGACAGAATTTACTTTCTGGCAAAAGATGTTTGTTTATAAATGCTCCATTAAATAAAGAAAATATTTCATGTTACAAAAATGAATTAATATTTATAAAGATAATCTACGAGTAAAATTGAATCATCTGTGAGAAAGCATAATCTAACAAGACAGATAATTCAATCCATGAATGAAAAACACTAACTCGTAATGTTGTATATGCAATGATATTCTTTTCTATGCTTTTCTTCTGCGTTCTTTTTCAGCTTCGGGGTGCGTTGCGTCGTTGCAATATACAGCCACTAAGAGTCACATATACAATCATGATGCATGCAGCTTCCTTCACGAGGAGTTCCAGCACCTGAGAACCTGTGATGTAGAGTGTCGCCGCATTTTGTTTATAGGCACCACTTAACTTATGGACGAGAGTAATCGAGTAAACTAGCTCAAGTCTGCTCTTGACGCTTCTTCGTCTTTTATTTTTTCTTCTCTTTCTTCTTATTCTACTATTCTTTCTCTTCTTCTTTCCTTCTGCCTTTGTCCTCATTTTCTACCACATTTCTCAACTTTATTCTTCATCTTCTTCTTTATTTTCTCAAATTTATCGTTGTTTTCCCCTTTTTGTTATTTTCTATTGTTCCACTTCTTTCTAATTCCCCTTTCTTCTTGTTCTTAATAGATACTTTTCGTTTTCTTGTCTCCTTAATATTTTTTTTCTTCTTGTTATAGGTTTCGACCCTCTACTGCTCAGAAGGACAGAATTGCATCAATTGGACGGAGTTACGCAATAAGATACCAAGCGCCAAAAACCTGTTTCGAGATATTGGCCATTGAAATAAATCTGTTTTTATGAAACATTTTATGCAACAAATATTATAACATTCATACTATTACACAAAATAGCACAAATAATACTAAAAAAGGCTAACCGATTTTTAATACGAGACCAGCAGTTGAATTAATATTCCAAAGCAAAACAAATTAATGAATTTTATGCAATAAACGAATTTTTGTTTATAAATAGCAGCAAAATTCAGATATTGCCGTCCCGTGTGCACCGTTGTGCAGCAGGAAGAGATAGAGAGCATACCCGCTAGCAGCTACGAGTGCACTATGGTGATCTACGTTTTCCGCGGGTAAAGGACGCTAGCTCTAGGGTGCTCTGTGCTGACGACCCATGGTCACGCATAATACAAAATCGCAAAGAAAATAATGTGACAACCCTTTAAGTTGAGCGCCACTGTGCACTTTCATTTCAAATAAAGATATACTAAATTTTTAATTAAGAGCATTATACAACGGAAGAAGTTGTTGTACACAGACAGGCATGTAAAAAAAAAAATCAATTTATCGCTATTAGAAATGCTAAAATGAGTAGGCCTATCATCTGAAATATCTCTAAATATATTTTCCCAGCATCATAATATTTTCTCGTTTTATTTAGTATACGAGTAAAAGTAGAGTTTTAAATATGTACAACATTAATGAATGGAATGGAATTACATCACTTCCTGCTTCCGGTGTATAATACGAAGATCGTTTGGCAATTTTATAGTCTTTCATTATATTAATACGGTCGATAGATAGATAGATAGATAGATAGATAGATAGATAGATAGATAGATAGATAGATAGGTAGGTAGGTAGGTAGGTAGGTAGGTAGGTAGGTAGGTAGGTAGGTAGATAGGTAGATAGGTAGATAGATAGATAGATAGATAGATAGATAGATAGATAGATAGATAGATAGATAGATAGATAGATAGATAGATAGATAGATAGATAGATAGATAGATAGATAGATAGATAGATACAATTTTATCTGAAGATGGCTTACTAGAGCTGAAAACGTTCATCAATAAATATGTAAAAAGAATTTGTGTAGATTAACACATATGTACTAAGATAAGCATAATAAGCATTAGAATAAGCATTAAAATAAAATCATACATTACAAATGGTTAGTGATTTGTTACATATCGCATATCTAGCACGTTGTCTAAAATACCTAATCTGTAAGGCTTCTATATTTACGTTTGCAGCATTACTGTTTGTAATCCTATAAAACCTGCAGATTAATTTGTTATGTTTAAATTTTTAATTATATTTATTCACTTACTCTTATTATGCAATGCTACAATTTCAAAGCTGATTTTTGTAATTTACAGTAAATACTTTGTACTTATTAATATTAATAATTCCTCATTACCAGAATTGCCGCAGAGTATATTTATGTCCACACCTGTGGAGTAACGGTCAGCGCGTCTGGCTGTGAAACCAGGTGGCCCGGGTTCGAATCCCGGTCGGGGCAAGTTACCTGGTTGAGGTTTTTTCCGGGGTTTTCCCTCAACCCAATACGAGCAAATGATGGGTAACTTTCGGTGCTGGACCCCGGACTCATTTCACCGGCATTATCACCTTCATATCATTCAGACGCTAAATAACCTATATGTTGATACAGCGTCGTAAAATAACCCAATAAAAAAATAAGTATATTTATAAAACGGTTGAAAATATGTACTGTGATATAAATTACGTCCTTGTTAAATTAGATTGTACTCTATGACCCCTAAGCTATTAGTCTAAAAATCAACTATATCCATAGGGTTCTTTGCTTGAATCTTGCATTATTTATGAAGCAACATCCCCCGTCGTTTTATACCACTATATCCCATCCATTTCTGTCTGAGTACGTCTGTAATGTGGTTTTTGTAGAACTTCATAAAAGTAAAACGACACGAAAACTTTTTTTTTAAACCCAGAACTCATTTAGAAACGTTTGTTCCGAAGAGAGGGAAGTTATACGCATGTTGTATCTAACTACAAACAGAAATGTGTAGTCACACACTGGATAAGTGGTTTCCAACAAGCATTTGCATTTCGTTGACATAAAACATTTCTCTCTTGCGTTTTTCTCTCTTTCTTAGTAATTAAAAAATCTGCCCATGTCGTCAACACTAATTCAGAATGAGTAAGAAGGAAGAACTAGAATTTAAACTGGCAGAAAACAACGGTAGGCTGTAATAACCTGCCGATTTATTACACGAAATAAATAGTAAAGACGTTAAAGAACTCACAACTGACATTTAAATGAGAGAATTTGAGGAAGGAAACAATTACTGCTTCTTAAAGCTGAAGGAATGGCCACGAGTTTCAACTCATTATCAGTAAATTACTAAAGTGCAAATAACGATTGTGGTTACCCTTTTTAAAAATGACAATAACGATGTCCGCCTTTATGATCATGTATCATATGGAGAGTGCATATGCTTCCGAATTAGGCGGTCCGATGTTCAATTACCGGCCTGGAAAGTGGAAGAAACTTAAAATCTATCACCCTCGTCGGGTTTGAATAGGAATCTCTGATGTAACGACTAGCATAGTAATATTAAACATCTAAAAAAAAAAAAATGAACATATTACACATACAGGATGTTAAAAATAACATTTACAACGTTACAGGGATGATAGAGGAGGTAAAAACAAACATCTGTTTTAAGTGACAAAAATTCAGCAGATGCGCCGTTTTGCCACTAGATGGTCTGAAGTATATACTAGATGACTTGACTTCCGTCACAACACACACACTGGTTAGTGCACGACCATCTTGTAGGGCCTTATCTGTTGCCTAACAGTCTCCGTGGTGGTAATTATTTTATTTTCTACGCGACGTCCTACCAGAACTTTTAGAAAATATCCCATTGAACATCAGAGAACGAATATGGTTTCAGCATGACGGTGCCCCTCCACACTTTGATCGTCGTGTCACCTAAATGCTACATTCCCCGATCGTTGGATTGGCAGGGGTGGGCCGGTACCGTGGCCACCTCGATCACCGGACCTATCCCCAATGAATTTCTTATTGTGGGGAGACGTGAAACGTTTTGTGTATGAGACACCTATCGATACGGCAGAAGACTTAGTTGCTCGCGTTGTTGAAGCTGTACATGTTATTAGAGACAATGTTGGCCTTTTTGAGCGTTGCAGACACTCCATAGTACGAAGGTGCCAGTTGTGCAATGCCTTCAATGGGCGGCAGTTTGAACACCACCTCTAAAACGACAATTGGTCTTGTTCTTTATGGATTATACTAACACTTACGTACACAATAAATTGCGCATCTGCCAAAGTTTTGTCACTTACAAAAATATTTGTTTTTACCTCCTCTATTATCCCTGAAACGTTGTCAACGTTATTTTTTAACACTCTGTATATGCCAAAATTTATTGTCAGTGTCATGAATTTAAGAACGCTCATAAACCATAGTTGTATTGTCATCAGTAATGAGGGGATTTTAAGGTGCAAATTATGGTCGGAAAAGGGGGAGAAAAGATTCTGAAGATACATACAAAAATGTGCAAAAAAGGTGTTGATGAAATTACTTTATTAAGGTTTAAACTAGTTACATGATTGATCATGAACATTCTTTATCCCATTTACTGGGTTTTAATGAACTTGTTATATTGAATTACACAGAACATTTCAATGTTTTCGACAGTAAGTCGCTGGCGCTTTGATCTCAGGACATCCTTGTATGCAGAGAAACTCCGCTCTTCATCTACAGAAGCCAACGGAGCATATCTTGTCAGCACTTGTAAAGGGAGTTCAGCCAAAGTTACAAAGGTTTTCACATCCGGATTGTTCTTCAAATTTAATTCGAATTTGATTGTTCCTCATACACCATGAACATATTCTTTTCGAGAAAATGTTGTGTTATTTTAATATGATATTATTTCCAATGTAATATTGAATACGTATAGGATACATTTCAAATTTCGTGATGTGGGGCCGCTCAAAACCTGAATATATGAGTAGCCTACATACTTCATAGCAAATTCGAATCGACGGCCTGATTTTTCAAGCAAACTTGAAACTGCTGTGGCAGATTAATAAAGTGCTCGTTTGATAAATATATAAAAAAAAAATCACAAGTTTCAGAGATACTATACTTTTAAGCTGTCAGACAAAACTTTGCGTCTACGAGTGTTTAAGTGGAGAGTTCCAGGTTGTTTACTGTTTTTAAGTAGTGATAAAATGTCAAGAGTTAACTGACAACCAAAGAACCACACCACTTGCAATTTTAAAGAGCAAAAAAAAAAATATATATATCTATCTTTATAATGAGGATTCAGAAAGGCTTGAGAGACATCTCCAGACGCCGATAGAGCATATCTTGTCAGCACTTGTAAAGGGAGTTCAGTCAAAGTTACAAAGGTTTCCATATCCGGATTGTTCTTCAAATTTAATTCAAATTTGATTTTCCCTCATAAACCATTATCATATTCTTTTCGAGAAAGTGTTCTGTCTTATTTTAATATGATATTATTTCCAATTTAATATTGAATACCTATAGGATACATTTCAAATTTCGTGATGTTGGGCCGCTCAAAACCTGAATATATGAGTAGCCTACATACTTCATAGCAAATTCGAATCGACGGCCTGATTTTTCAAGCAAACTTGAAACTGCTGTGGCAGATTAATAAAGTGCTCGTTTGATAAATATATAAAAAAAAATCACAAGTTTCAGAGATACTATACTTTTAAGCTGTCAGACAAAACTTTGCGTCTACGAGTGTTTAAGTGGAGAGTTCCAGGTTGTTTACTGTTTTTAAGTAGTGATAAAATGTCAAGAGTTAACTGACAACCAAAGAACCACACCACTTGCAATTTTAAAGAGCAAAAAAAAAAAATATATATCTATCTTTATAATGAGGATTCAGAAAGGCTTGAGAGACATCTCCAGACGCCGATAGAGCATATCTTGTCAGCACTTGTAAAGGGAGTTCAGTCAAAGTTACAAAGGTTTCCATATCCGGATTGTTCTTCAAATTTAATTCAAATTTGATTTTCCCTCATAAACCATTATCATATTCTTTTCGAGAAAGTGTTCTGTCTTATTTTAATATGATATTATTTCCAATTTAATATTGAATACCTATAGGATACATTTCAAATTTCGTGATGTTGGGCCGCTCAAAACCTGAATATATGAGTAGCCTACATACTTCATAGCAAATTCGAATCGATGGCCTGATTTTTCAAGCAAACTTGAAACTGCTATGGCAGATTAATAAAATGCTCGTTTGATAAATATTTAAAAAATCACAAGTTTCAGAGATACTATACTTTTAAGCTGTCAGACGACAAAACTTTGCGTCTACTAGTGTTTAAGTGGAGAGTCCAAGTTGTTTACTGTTTCTGAGTAGTGATAAAATGTCAAGAGTTAACTGACAACCAAAGAACCACACCACTTACAATTTTAAAGAGGAAAAAAATAAGAATATCTTTATAATGAGGATTCAGAAAGGCTTGAGAGATGAGAGAGAGAGAGGGGGAAGGCAGATAGGCAGACAGAAATGTCAAGAAACGAACATAGACACATTCAAGAGACCTCGAAACTTGTAATCGCTGTAGAGCTGTTTGTGTTTACCCAAAAGCGTGTGATGGTTAATTCCTGTGGAAGACGAGGTTTTCGTACGGAATGGAGAAGCGGCAGGATAAGAGAGAGACAGAAGTCCTAGTTCTTGGTAACAGTAACACATCAAACAAGGTGCTAAACGTAGCTACACCGATATTTCAAGTGGAAGTTGCAAGCTTGAGATATTTACATAACGCACATAGAAAGAGAGAGAGCGCGCTAGCTGCTAACACGTCTTCCTCTCTCTTCTTATCCTAGGGGAAAAGAAGAGGAAGATGAACGAGCGAACAACATCGTACCCACAGACTAAAAGACAAATCTTTTAGCTCTTGTTTATTTCTCAACCTTCATCTTCACAAAAACAGTTAGATGCCATTGTTCAACTCGGGCGTCTTTTGTTTACCTGAAGACAGGTAAAATATAAAACGCTGTAAACATATAGATGTCAGAACGTTATGTCGCACACTATTGCGGTGTTATGGAGATTCATAATTATTTCATACACAACCACCATCATCATCATTCAAGGACTGAGTTAGATAATTCCTCTGAGAATTATGGAAACTACTGATAGTAGGGATCGTTGGTCATATGGTTAAGAAACGTATGGATGAAAAGAATAGAGAATGAGCATATATATGGAACAAGGAAAAGACAGTACAAAGGAAGAAGATATGTATGAAGAAAAATAAAGAGATCATGAAATAGAGTAATAAATAAAGCAATACATAAATAAAGAAAGAATTTCAGTGCAAAAATAAATGCAGGGAAGAAGAAAAACAAGACCAAAAAATGAGAGACAGTACCAGATAAACCAAAAGAAAAAGAATTAGGTCATGAAGGTGATACAGTCTACTGTTCGTTTTCATATGGTTTACTATTATTTGAGCCGTAGAGAGCAGAAGTGGTGTAAGTCAAAAATGGGTAATGAGGGTTAAAATAAACATTCTGTGAAATATAGCGCAAAGTAGCAATTAATATTCAATTTATTTAAACTATTAGTAGGCAATGGATAGCACGAAGGACATATTAATTGCTACTTTGCTCTGTATTTTACATAACTTTTATTTTAAACCTCATTACCCAATTTTGACTTACACCACTTCTGCTCTGAACGGCTCAGTTAGTTCCTTTATCATGTGAATATGGTTTCACCGTTAACAGTTTATTGTTTTGAACTATTTTTAGTAGGTTATTTTACGACGCTGTATCAACATCTCAGTTATTTAGCGTCTCAATGTTATGAAGGTGATAATGACGGTGCAATGAGTCCGGGGTCCAGCACCGAAAGTTACCCAGCATTTGCTCATATTGGGTTGAGGGAAAACCCCGGAAAAAACCTCAACCAGGTAACTTGCTCCGACCGGGAATCGAACCCGGGCCACCTGGTTTCGCGGCCAGACGTGCTAGCCATTACTCCACAGGTGTGGACGTTTTGAACTATAAATAACTATTTTGTACTAAATGGAACATAACAGATTTTGAATAAAATTACAAAACCGATACAATTATTACAAAACAGGAAGATAAATGTAGAGAATCAAGTCAAGAACAGACTATAAGTTGGAATGAATAAATAGTGTATTTAAATTAAGAAAAAGAAAAGTAAAAGGAAAAAAGGACACGAAAACTAAATAATTTGCTTAATTATTTTATTAAATTTATTAAACTCAAAATAACTTGGGTCAGGATTTATTATCAAAACAGAGTTTTATAACCTTGACCCGTAACACTGGCTACGATTTATTCCAATGGTTGTGTAACATTTAGGTCAAATTACTACTGGTAGGATAAACATATTCTCCTTTGTATTTCAGACGATTTTTATGGCAATATTCTAATGATGTGTATTTATATATATGTTAAATTTCGAAAATATTAAAATCAGAATAAATCAAATTTGTTGGCTAACGAATTGACTTGTTCAAGCAAATTTTAATTATCCGCTTTTGATAATTCCTAATACTATTTTTCTATTTATGGAAACCAACATTTAAAAGTGACATTAACATTAATATCATAAGATTATTCTTTGGTTCACTTACGCAACACGTATGGTTTTGATGAGGAATGCCAATCAGTATAACCCTGGGTTTGGTACTTTGAACACAAGTTAGGCATACATCGATCATACTAGGTTTTGCTTGGTCCGGAGAGCACAGCGAATCAAAACAGTTCAGTCTACAAATTCTACAGTGAAGAAGTCTCCCCGCACGCACCGGTGCTGTGTATTGCATCTGTTTATTCGTGTGTCTGTCGATATAAGTCGGTGAATAACAAAAATAGTGCTCATGTATTACTCGACCAAGGCCAGTGGAGTCCTGCAGCTCGGAGCCGTGGCACTACTGCTCCTGCATTCGTAATGCCGCATCGCGATAGTTCACATTATGCCCGCGGCTCCAGTCTCCTCGGTAGAGCAATACAAAATACCATTTGGATATAACAACAACAAATAATTTATTTAAAGGCAGTTTATATGAAATAAAATAATATTTTTTCTGACATAGACAAAACTCCAAAATTTTCAGGAACCAGCCCCCTTTTTTCTGGAGCCGACAAATTTTTCCCATAAATGCAATGGGAAAACCATTCGGGCAAAGAAGAGGATATGTTCACTGAAACATATTTTAAAATATTAAATATCTATGCAATATAAACACATGCTCTCAGAGACCCTCTGTACTCTTCACTGAGGTGTGTAGTGACAATCGCGGGAAATAGCATATCTAGCGTTAGTGCGACCGTTAATGGAATACGGAACTACATGTTGGGATCCCTATAGAATATATCAGATAAATTCCTTAGAAAGAATCCAGTATAGGGCAGCTAAATTTGTTAAAGGTAAAAGAGAAGAAGGAAACGATACGATAAAAGAACTTAAATGGGAAACTTTGGAAAACAGACGTAGGAAAACTAGAATAACATCATTGTATAGAGCACATCTAGGTCAGAAGGCATGGGTAGACATAACGGCTCGGTTAGAAAAGCCAACGTACTATGGTAGGAACGATCATGATTTTAAAATCAAATGTAGGAAACAGAAAACGGATGTAGGTAAATTCTCATGTTTAAATAGAACTATAAATGATTGGAATGACCTACCTGCAGCGGTCTTTGAGGGCTGTCCTTCCTTAAGGAGTTTCAAGAATAATTTTAAAAGTTGTGTATCAAGTGCAAATTAAAATTAAGGTGACATTTAACATTTAATTTTTTAAGGTTACATGTATTTATTTAGCCTGACGAGTTGCTTCCTTGGTTTGAGTTGTAAGTTATTTAAAAATAGCGTGTAAGAGGGCCTTAGACTAGAAATGTATAGTTTAAATGTAGTTCTGTTTATAAGTACAGTATGCATAAGGGTGTAATTATTTAACTTATTTGAACTGTTGTATCAGTGAAGCGAGGTGAGTCAGTGGAGTTATGGTTTTACAGCGCAATGAATAGTTCCGATCAGTGATAATTTATAGCGTCAATGAAATGTGTTCTATAGTGTCAGTGAAATGTGTTATAGTGTCAGTGAAATGTGTCCTAAAGTGTCAGTGAAATGCGTCATAGTGCCACTACAGTGAGTGAGATGAGAATAAAGTGAAAGACTATTGAAACTTATGTAGGGCCTATACATAATTATGTAGGTTGTAATGTAAAATTAGGTATTTATTTATTTATGTTTTATTATTATTGTGTTAAATTATATTGTGTATTCTTATTGTATTGTGTATAAAATTGTATTGTGTATTGTATAATTGTATTGTGTATTGTAAATTTATTGTGTATTGCTTATCATTTTTTGGTGTATTGTTTATATTGTGTATACCACTGCCACCGGGTGCTTGTCCACTTGCAGTGTAAATAAATACATACAATAATTTGAGATGTGCAAGAAATATAAAAATATTAATCTAAAAAGCACATTCGAATTTCTTCCTACAGTCACTTTTTTCAACATTGTGTAGGCCTATCATAGTGACTTTTTTGTTATATTCTCGCATTTTTAGAATGTATTTTGATTTCAATCCAATTTAGCAATCTACTTACTGTTTCACATTAAAAAGCTTATATCTTTTATAGCTATGTGTATGAATTAATCAGCGTGTATTATATTTGTATTCTATAATTTTGGAATTTATATTTTTTTTTATAAATTGTCCTGCTTTATTCACGTAAGATATTATTCTTCTCTATGTTAATATTATATTATATAAATTCATTGCCGTTGTTATTTTAATTTTTATTTCCTATTTTATTTTATTTCATTTTCTATATTCCTCTTATATTAATATAGGCCTATTATATTATTTAATTTCACTGTATCTGCAGTTTTAATTTTAGTTTCTATTTTATTTTACTTTGTATATTCTCTTATATGCTTATTAATAATATATCTGAACTGCGACCGAACACGAGCGCTGCTCATTCGGTCCTCAGATTTTGTTAATATTACTGTATCTCCTTTTTCATATTGATTGTATTATTTTATTTCTATTTCTATAGTTGTAATTATATTCTGTATTCTGTACATTTAAATTTAAATAAATAAATATATTAAATTAAAAAAAATTACTTATCTAACTCGTTTAAGTCACAGTGGGTTAACAATGCTGATGTGTGTGCGTAATTTTGCAAATTTCAGCTTATTTCAGCATCAATCTAACATATTTATGTATGTACAATTTTTTCTATACTCTCGTATTTTTAGAGCTGTATTTTGATATCGATCCAATTATCATATTGTTCTTTTAGACTAAAAAAATATTTTTATTCACCTAGCTTATTCCTTTTCACGTGAGTTGGAAACAATGATGTGAGTGTGTGTATATACAATGTGTGTGTGTGTGTGTGTGTGTGTGTGTGTGTGCTGAAGCTCGCCATTGCTATGTCTGATATATTTTGTTTCCTAGATCGCAATCCCTGAACATGTTAGAAGCACCCTAAGAACTGAAAATGAGCACATAAAACTACAGACAGTTCTCACTCCCCTTACAAAGCTAAAATGAAATTATGGCTTCGCGCCAAATAACACAAAATAATTATTAAGATATATAGCGTGGCGTGGTCAAGTGCAGACTCCACCCTTCTCCCTTAATTAGTTGGAGTTATTAACCTTGTTTACGCTACCTAAAAAGAGATGACAGTGGGAACAGCCAGCTCCCCCAGCTGCGAGTTGCTTAATCATTCTTATTGTTTCACTCCGACTGCACGCTGAGAATTTTCAATGTCTCCAGTGTTAACGCGTGCTTACTCCAAGTTAGAAAAAGAATGGACTCGCATTTTGATTGTATGGGGGGGGGGGTGGAGTTGCAGGTAACTGTTGAACATGAAATCAACAGAGTTGTTGTAGTTAAATCCGGAAATATACATATCGCAAGAGTCTCTCCCTGACATTCATAATTATTACTAATCCAACGACTAATCATCTGTGTGAAAGGGAAAGTCGTGGGTACGGATGCTTGTTAGTTGTCAATGGAATAGGCAATTTTATTGCTATACATGGAGCACAGGAGTCGTACAATTCATTTCATGAGGGATCAAATGGATTTCCAAGAATTAATTTCAGAAGAATTATTGAAATAGACTTCTTCTTTTGATTTTTAAGGGTATTAAACTGTAGCATTTAGGCACAAAAGGCCCATTGTGCACTCCATAAACTGAAAATCAACCCAGAAGACCGCAATGCGACACAAGAATTACGATATTGCTGGGTTTAATTTCCTGAAATACTCCAGGAGACAATATAACGATGTCTGATTTGGCTTAAACCTGGGCAGTCTAGAAAAATTTGAGATGATGACTCAACTTTCATCCCACATTTCCTGCAATCTGAATAATAACTAAGGCCCAATATGTAAAGGTACTTATGTAGATGGCAATGACCAGTAAGAAGCCTGGTAACCCATCTTAGAATTCTCCTTTCCGATGCTAGGAGTTGTTTGAGTCAGGTTTTGGTTCTCTAATAAGTTTAATAATAAAATCCACAAACGACTAGGGAAAACACGGGAATTTTACTTGAAACAAGTAAAGAGATAGGTTTGGAAGTAAATCCCAAAAAGACAAAGTATATGATTATGCCTCGTGACCAGAATATTCTACGAAATGGAAAATAAAAATTGGAAATTTATCCTTTGAAGAGCTGGAAAAATTCAAATATCTTTGGGGCAACAGTAAAAAATATAAATGACACTCGGGAGCAAATTAAACGCAGAATAAATGTGGGAAATGCTTATTATTATTATTCGGTTGAGAAGCTTTCGTCATCCAATCTGCTCTCAAAAACCTGAAAGTTAGATTTGACAGACATGGTTGTTTTCAGAGAAGTTACCAATAAATCAATTATATTAGGTTTCTGTTCAGTCAATACTTCAATGATAAGAAGAGGCCAACATACTTTAAAATGCAATGGAATCATTCTAGAAGGTCATAGTGATAACATACAAAAAACTGACTGTAAAATTTTACCACGGCAACAGGTTATGGGTCTTCTCTAAACTTGATTAAGGCTGTTTTTATACCAAAATTACCCCAACAAATCCTAACAATAATAGCAATGATAATAACAACTTTTGCAGCTGTAACAATAGTAGTATAAATATCAGCAGTAGCAATATGAGTTGTCCTGATATTAGTATAGCAATACTAGTAGCAATATCAACAGCAGTAAAAAGAACTGCATTAGTAACAAGTGATAGCAATAGCAGCAGGAGGAATAACAGTTGTGGCAGCAGTAATAGTAGCAGTACTAGTAGTACAAGTAGTATAGCTCTTGCGGAACCTAGTGAAGCTTGGAGGGAGAGAGCAGTAGTGTGGTGTGGAGTCGGCTACCGGCCGATGTTACTGTGACGAGATGCAAGCGAGACTGAACAAGCGTTACCCCCTCCACTCCTAACCGCCCGTAGAACTGGTTTCGCCATCAAGGTCAAGCTTCACCAGGTTCCGTTCGAGCTATAGTGTCAGTGTCAATAGAAGTACTGATAGTACCATTGTCAGCAGTCACAGTATTATTATTAATAGTGTCAACAATTAGACTATTAGTAATAGTGCCAGCAGCAAAATTAGTAGAAAAATGACACGACTATAAATACAAACACTAACAGTAATTTCAATAATAGTAGTGGCAGTAGCAGTGGTAATAGTAGTGCTATACAAGAGTGGTAATAGCGACCTAATTATTTGAAGACGATGGTGATATTGGTGCTTCAATTACGGAATGAATTTATTCATAGACTGGATAATAAAATAATGAAAGTGACATGTCAGTGGAATTATAATGAGTGTGACAGAAGAAAGCTTGTCACTCAGCTCTTTGTCTCTCTCACACATATATGCAAAGATTTACCGAGCATCGAAATCCGATCTCTCTAGAGAGAAGTCATCAGCTAATTGGTCCACGGCTGGGACCATGCCGTTTGTATGTGAATATCCTCCAAGGCTTCACACATGCACACTTCAATTTACAGTTTTATAATCTGTAATTTAAACTGCCATATTTCTGTATCGTTAGTATCATATGACATTTAATCAGTAGAATGTAGGGAGGTTCGTTATTTTGTGCTCCCTAATGTCATCCCTGTTTAATCGAAGCTACTACTAGTGTTGTATCCCCATTACGTAGGAATACAACAATAGCACATTAAAATCGAACTCATGTTACATTACATGCTAACACAGAATTAAGTATTACAGCAAACAGTAGTACGAAAATAAACAAATCACTAAAACGTGTGTTTCAAACATGTTAAGTCCGATGTACATGTCTTCTAGCAAGTTGAAATTACATGTATCATAAATTGTGCTTTATATCTAATTTTGGCTAGCGGTTTGAATCGCTTTATTTCTGTGTCGTTCATTTTAATGCTATCCAATAAAACAGATTATATTTGTCAGCAGTTCCATTTATTTCGATTTAACAGCCAATCAACCACCAATATCTGTAATAAACAGAATAACTAACGTTACTAAAAATATATGGTTTCATATGCCATTTGACAATTTCGAACTGCATAATGTGAAGGGGAAAGGAGACATGATATTTCGATTGATGACTAAGATCTGCAACAGTCGTTTTAAGTATCTATTAATGTCTGAATACTTCTAAGCTATGGTTTGTCTACAACGATCTTCGCCGAACGATCAGCGCTGACGATTGAAATCGCCATCGTTCATCGTCAGAGAGTGGTTTCTTTACCGGCGAATTTCGTAGGTGGATCGTAAGTTGTTTTATATAGTTGGCCATGTCTGATCGGCTGATAAGTGGATTATAATATGTAACGTTATAATATAAGTTTTGCCTTGAAAAACAAGTACGGATCTTTAAAGTAGCTGATGCCGTGTTTAGAAATAGATATATACAGACGGCTCTTTTAATTCATTGATATTAAGACATCTTGAAAATTATCCCACTAATTTTAAGGAATATTTCACACTTTCTCCCGAACAATTAAATTTTGTTTTAAGTTCAATTGAAAATGATATTGTAAAATTACCCACAAAATTTATTCACAAACCAATAAGCACAGCTGAAAGCAGTAACTTTAAGGTGAAAACCAGTGTATAAACACTTTATTTGTACTTTTTACAATGTTATTATTTTCATTAAGGAGCATTTATTTAGGAAATAATTTTACAAATAAAAAAAATAATGTGAGAAGGAGGTTGTTGCATTTCTCTCCTTTAGCTTTGCTCGGAATTCCACTTCACTTACTGTTTCACACTCAAACTTTTGCTTCGGTAGCTAAATCTGGCGCATTGTGTGTATCCTTCAATATTATGAATCATTTTACTCAATTGTATTAACAGTTCTGGTTGTTGCAAAATATGGATTTGTTATTGTTTGCGTTGGTTCTTCTTTTTGGCTCATTCGAACGGGGATTTGTGTTTAGAGACATAATCAATTAATATCTCGTCTTCATTAGTGAAGAAATTGCAGAAAGATTTCTGTTTTATCGCCATTATGGTATGCATAACGCGTAAATCACATGTTATTAAATGATTTAGTTCATCACCTACTATAATTTTACAATTGGTTTCTCGGCGATGATCGCCAGGTTTTTGCCTCGAAGGCAAACTCAGACGATGTTCGTTCATCGCCGTAAAGAAACCATGCACATTCAAATTAACGGGACAGAATCCCAACGAAGATCGCCAGCGACGGTCGTCGTGCGAAGATCGCCGTAGACAAACCGTAGCTTTACTAATATTTGGGTACCGAAAAGCTATTTGTAGTCGATATTGATTTAAACAATAATTTAGGCCAGAAAACAATATCAAGGATTATATCTTCAGCGTAACTATTGCCGAATATGGTAGCCAATACTGATGAATAGATGCATAAATATAAAATAAAGAAAATAATAAAATGTTATTTATGAATATATAATCAGGAATTACTACTCCAGGAATTGTAGGCATCAGATTTCAGTGGAATCCTGAATTACAGTTTTAACTCCTAGTATATAAGTGAACCGAAACAACACGGCGAAATCCACCCTCCATTGCATCGGAGCACAGAATTCATTGCAGGGAGGGGTGACATATTTCACACAAGGGTTTCGAACCGATACCACCACCTTCCATTGTGAGACAGTCAAGAGAAGCGAGGGACGTGAGTGCCAGGCTGACGACAAGTAGAGACTCACTCAACTCTTTTATAAAACTACAGCAGTGGAATGAGATAACGAAATGGCATCCATTACAAGCGGCATTTCCAACAACCATTGTCACCATGATTTACATAGTCGCATTTTCAAAAGTTGTTATTAACTTTTATTACTATGATGTACATCTGCAGATTTCTCCCGGGCATGAAAAGGGAAAGGGAGAGGGTTTTAAAAATTATGGCTCAGTGGCGGTTAGTAACAAAGTGTAGCTTAACAAGAATTCCAAATTTGAACATTGTCATAAATTACATGTAGAATTCAGAAGAGGTGTAATTTGGACTTTTTCTATTGCTGGTAATGAATAAATAATTCACTATATTCTATATTCATCTTTTTGTGGACGAAAAATGGGAGTAGAAAGGTTCATACTCGTTTAGGGTCATTAAAATTTCCCCCAAGTTTATCTAGCTGTTTATAACTATTTCGTAATTTTGAATAACATACATCATTGACATATATAACATTAAAATGTTTAAATGAGACAAAAAGACAAAACAGAACAGTAGGCCTATCTTAGTTATTAAAATCTTCTGGTTCTATTGTATGATATTACCTATGGTTGTTTATAGAAAAAAAAAAGAATCTCAAATAAATTTGCATTTCTAAGAAACATAAAACATAACGTTAATATATTTTTACTTGATATTGCACACTTGATGTGAAACATATGAATAGAAAATTCCTAGCCTTTTGATAAGGGCCTAGTAATTAAATAAAGTTTGGGGAACAGATTAATGTACACTGAAATGTAGAGATGATGTTTCAAATAGGCTACATGATTGTTTATACATATATAACAGTTGCCAAAGTAGATAAAAGTTCAGTCAGGTATAAACAACTGTGGCGATTCAAGGCTGCTTGACGTTCGGGACTTCGAGAGTGATCATGATCAATCTCGACGTCTCGAAACACTCACAAGCAGTCTTTACGTCAACGACACGACGCATAGAACATTGTCGTGCAGGTTTTCGGCTTTGCGGGCGCTGTTAGCCTTGCTTTCTCGATCGTTGTTCATCTCTAGTCGTTAGCGTGAATGGTCCATGCTTCGCTGCCATTTGTTTGAGTATTTGTCGAGCCAGTGTTTTATAGACTCTTATTATGGTTTATTTTTGGTTTTAGTTTGGCTTGAAGACTTGGTTGATTAACTACGACATATTTTGAAATTTCTTCTTTAATATATTTTCTTTTATACAGGCTAGATCATATCCTAAACATCGGAGGCAATTTACTTGACTTACAGGTTGTGATATGTACAAATTTTACTGCGGATCTGTGATTTTCCTTGAAATACCATTATTTTAGATTTTTTTTTTAGAGATAATTCCAGGTTATATTCCTGACATTGTTGTTTAGTCAACTGTCAAAGACAAGTCTGAACCTCACAAGTGATACCAACATGGCACCACTTACAAGGCAACTAGTGCAGGAGATAATGGGGTAGGGTGACCAGTACCTTTCCCCCTGCATTGCATACATCGCCGATTAGCTACATACAGTATTACACTAATCAGACTTCAGATGCATACAAACAATAATTGTTCTTTCTCTGACACATCTCTCTGAGATGTATTGTCTGATAATAGAGATATATATCAGCCAGAATCTCAATCAGAGGTAATTCCTGACATATTTTTCGTAATTGGTGTACCGATTTCTGTAATTCATCCTCAGGATTTGCCGTAACTATTACGTCGTCTGCAAACAAAAGACATTCATTCCGGGCAAACTGGGAATTCAAATTATAACAGTCTTTTTCAGAAATATTTGTTTGTTGTTAGTGTAAGACATAGGTAAAACTCTAAATTTAAATATTCTAATGTTTTATTTCAAAAGGGAAAATATTTAACAAATTTTATGAGTATCGAATCTAAGTGGTCTTGATTGGGTAATAGATACTATTTTGTTCCCCTAAAGTTTTCAGCATTTACTCATAGAGAGCAGCTGTTACTGCATGTTTTTCAAAGAGCTTTTGTTGGAGAAATGTTTTGAGAATCTGCATTGTTAATTTCAGAGCTCCAGTATCAAGGAACTTTTTACTCTGTACTATATTCTTTCTGTCATTTATTTTCAGTAGTTTGGGTTAATAACAATTAATCTCACAGTTCAAGTAATATTTTGACTTTGAAATACCGCAGTTGTTTTGAAACTGGAAAAATAAAGGACATAACTCGTCTTTAACATCCGTGACAAAATGTGTGTAACATCCGTGACATGAAAAAAAAAGCAGCTATAAAATATTTACCGATTACGTTTCTGTGAACTAGTTCGGTGCCATGACATTTGCATAGTTTTCGCATGGACACTATGGGAGTGAATTTCTTTTTGCTTGAGGCAGAGGCCTGAGTTTTACACTTTTTGTTAATAAGGTGTGAGATGAGTTCACAAATCTTTTAACATACGTGATGGAACCTTTTTTTTTATTTTATAATAATAAATTTTATTCAACAACTTTTTTTTTCTATAAAATGATACTGATCTTCTAAATTGATTCTAATAATAAATGGTGACAGAAGTCGTTTCATTTTCAATATATTGAGATTGAAGGTAGTAAAAATGTAACATCCGTGACAACTGGAATAGGTGCAGAATATTTAATAATGAGAGATCCATTATTGGTCCCTTTTTCACATATTTTTATTTCATTGCAGGAGCTTTCAAAAGTCAATATTTTATAACATTTTGGTCTTAAATTTATATTTATTCGTGTGCGTCCTGTTACCATGTAAAACATATTTTCACACATCCAAACACGAACTGTACCTTTGTTGTGTTTGTGAAAAATTCTCATGATGTTTGAGTTCTTGAAAAAATACAATAACATCTGTTTACATTTCTCCTATAGTGCATGAACTTACCCATGTGTTCTAATTAGGGTCTACTATTTTACTGTGGAAATTTAAAACTAAAAATCTGTCGCTGATTTGTAACTATAATACACACATGAGACGAAATAAAAAAAACAAACAAATAGAATAGCATCAAATATCGAAACAAGAATACAAAAGCAAATAAATTGGAAACCAAACAACAGAATTTAATACAAAGTTGCCCAACTATGATTTAATCTAGGTTAGCAGTCAGTGTTGTACAGTGAACATCATTGTGGCCCTAAAGGGACGCAATTGTAACCGCATACATTTGAAATGTAATGTTTGATATAAAAATTTTAAGCTACAACAACGTAATTTTCATCAGTAGTTCAACATGTATTTATACGGCTTGAACGTCATTCGAGTGATAAGATGGCTTCAGAAACAAGTAACATTCTGGAGGCTGAGAAGCCACACAATGGTGACCCGATGCGGTGTTGTTTCTCAGAACAAGAGTCGGATTTCAATGCCTCCTACTAAAATAATAATTATGACTAAAACGGAATTACTTTCAGGTGCTTCAAGCTCCTCGGTCAACCGTTGATTTAATAATGTAACACGCTCTTGTTTGAATAAGGATTCATGCAAATTTAATAATTTTACTTACGACTGTAAAGCTCTATTATTTTATAAAAATTATAATCAAGCATAAGTCGATGCCCAGAAAAACGAACTTATTCATTTTAGTTTTTATTTCCGATAGGTCATAATGTAAAATCTTTATTTGATACTACACTGTGTATTGGTACACAAATTTATTAGTATAATGACTTATCTTATGTTTTTAATAGGTTATTTTACGACACTATATCAATATCTTAGGTTATTTAGCATCTGAATGAGATGAAGGTGATAATGTAGGTGAAATGAGTCCGGGGTTCAGTACTGATAGTTACCCAGCATTTGCTCATATTGGGTTGAGGGAAAACCCCAGAAAAAACCTCAACCAGGTAACTTATCCCAACCGAGATTCGAACCCAGGCCACCTGGTTTCGCGGCCAGACGCGCTAACCATTACTCCACAAGTGTGGACTCTTATGTTTTTAAAAGTTAACGGTTTTGCCTTACCTTAAGTTAGCTTCAGTTCGGAATAAAATATTACTAATTATACAGTTAAAACATTTAAAAGATTTAAAATGACCTGAAAATTAAAAGTATAAAATTATATTCCTATAATAAAAATATATATCCAATATTATTTTACAATAGATAATTATTAATTTATGAAGACATTGTTCTAAAAATAACGAAGTGCATAATATAATTCAAAATGTTTTCAGCCGAGTTCAAATGGATAGGCCTATATGTGGTATTACATATTGATACTTTTAAAAACAGAAGGTAAGTTATTAGACTGAACAAAATTTTTATCAATAGATACTTTAGTGCAAAATAAAGATTGTGCAGATCAATTTAAGAAGACATATGAAAATTCATTTTCATTTCACAGCAACGGGATGCGCGTCCAGTTCCGGTTCTAGAGACTTTCTTGTATCACACTAATACGAGCCGTCCATATAGTACGTATAATGCGAGAATTGTACATTACAACTCTGTAACGTAAAGCGCAATCGACATTTTTTTTTTATTCTGTCACACTTACAATATCACTGTTGCGTTACCTGCAGCCCAAGCGCACAAACGAAATGAGAATATTTTATGCATCACCAATCGAGATGTGAACGCCACAGCGTAAAGTGCAGTGCGTGCTGATTTTCATCGATATGGCGAATCATCTCAGCACCGAAATTAGCTCCTTTGAGGTATCGTCAAGGTTCCCTTTCTGAAAGGATTGACGATCACTAGTTGTTAACTCTTATTATTCGTGGGTGGATTTCTACAGAAACCATTAGCGAATGACGGCACTATTAAATTTGAAAGTAAAGGAATATGTTTTGATGCTTAGAATTTCATTAAATAGTGCTAATATATTTTAAGTGCCTATTTTATAAAACAGAAAAATAATAATAGAAATAACTAAAACGTATGTACAGCAAATTCGTGAATAGGACTATAAAAATAAAATGTTCTATTTAAGGCACATGATGTTAAAAAGTTTTACTTCATAGATTGTAAAATATCTTGTGTGTGCAAGTCAGAAACAAAAGCTTATATTGTAGTTTGTTTGGACAAAATATATTCATTTTTATTTATGCGTGTCATTTGAGTAACATTTCAAGAAAATAAACTGAAAACTTTGGCATAATTCTCAACATAATAAAGAAAATTAATGTTACGAGACGAATAATACGTGTGATTACAAATTGTGACTTTGGTGGGTTTAATTTTGTGTACTGTCACAATAACTAGCTTACCCTGTATGCTTGGTGCAATGTCCTGCAACTTCTCTATTTATCATAGACCTCAAAGTATCCTTTTGAGATCAAATGCCATATCTTCAGTAAGAGAGCGTCGGTTCATTGAATTATATTCGGACCTGTGTTATAATATTTATATTAAATCGCTTTTAACGATTAAAGAGAACTGTTCCAAGAATTTTAAATTCAAAATAAGTTTAAACTGGATGTGCTTTGTTGACTGGTATGCATATTGTAATTTATGCCATCACGGCTGTGCGTGCGTAATAAATAAACAACGATGACAAGGAATGGATGCCTAATGCATAATGGTAGATAATATCATGATGCATTTCCGACCTATTACGCCACTTTGTTCCCCGAATAGTATATGTTTCAATATGGCTCAAACAGCAGTAATTTCACGTGAAATGAGATATGTACAGCATGCTAAATTATGTAAAGAGATTTTAATCCCGAAATGAAGCGGACTTTAATCTCTAGCCCCATCTAACTCGAGATTCGCAAAATGATGCATGATTTAATCCAGGAGAACCACTGAATTTAACTTTCGTACAAAGTTGAGGGGAAAGTTTGCGGGTTGCGAGAGGATTTACCGGCAAGAAACAGAATGAAGGATGAATACTTTTAGATTTAGTTTCACTTTTTAAACACGACTTTTAAAAATGTAGCATAAAAATGAAATATAGGCTACTATCGAAGACTTTATCCGACAGGATTAAATGTGCGAAATTTTAATTTCTAACAGTAGTTTGCTTATGGCATAGGTTTAGGATAGGTATTTAAAACGCGTCGTGAAATGAAAAGTTCTCGATGTTTCCAAACTATTTACTGGTTTTGAATCATTGGCCTGTTTTGTTTACACAGCACATATTCTGATAATGGTCGTCGTTACCGCCACCGTCATCATCATTATCAGCAGTAGAAGCATACATTTTACTCTGTACAGTGCTAGGCCTAAATCTATTTATCTGCTACGGTTTCCTGACATCATTTTCTCTTGTAAAAGTAATTGATTTACTTCTATTAAAATTTATTAAATTGGTATAAATAAATAAATAAATAAATAAATAAATAAATAAATAAATAAATAAATAAATAAATAAATAAAATCAATTAAATAAATAAATTAATTAATATAATCATATCCCTATACGAATATGATTTTATCATGTATTACTACTAGGGTATTCGAAAAGTAATAACGACATAGTTACTGTTTTACACTAAGGAAGTAAAATATATTAGAGTTTGACACATCCCTGTACTTACTTAACCATTCTTCATTTGCATATTTTATTTATTTATCAAAGCTGCCTCAAATTAGAGGCTGCCATTAGACAAAGCATACAAAACAATACAAGAACAAATAGAAGATGAGAGCTAAAAGAGTAAGAAAAAAGACAAACAAATACACAAACAAACAATGGCAGTTTACAGAAGAAAAAAAATTCAAGTAAAGAATCAATGAAAGCTAAGAATGAAAAAGAAAAATGATAATGGTGCGTCAATTTTTTCCATACACTGAATTAGAGTCCATATACGTGGTTCCGTAAAAGTTTGACTGACTCTCTAATTACGAGGGGGGCCAGTTCATTCAGAAAAGATTTGTGCAGTCCTAGGGTCTTACAGAATTGAGAAGAGAAGTTGGGTATCGTTCCTCTTGCTCCAAACATCAATCCCGTAACACTGATATCGTGAAGCTGGTATTTATCTTTATAATACGGGATGGTTGGAACGTAGATTGCTCGTTTCTCCTCATGTACGTCTTCGGGCTGTCCTTTATACGTTTCAAACCTGATGGTGGGGTCGATTATCATACCCTGAGACAGGGATTCGCTAATGGCGATTACGTCAATTCGTCTGTTACTGCCATTGTCGGCGGTTCCGTGGACTTCTTCATAGACGGTGTATTTTAGTTTTCTAAGGGCATCGGCCAATTTAGTTCTAATTGCATGGTGCCTATGTATACGCAATGTTTCGCCATAAGGGCAGGCTCCCAGGACATGTCCAAGGGATGATATATCATATTGCTTCCTTTTACTACTGGTAACACACTCGTAAGAATTTAGTATTTTTCTGGTAATAATCCCAATGTAACTCTCTCTGCTGCTTATTTTGTTCTTCCTGTTCGTTTTCATAATTATTATTCAATTTTAAGCGTCACTTTGAAAATCTAGCCATAATGTTTCGTAAATTTACCACCAGATCGCATTCAGTCTGTATTAAGTGCTAGCTCATCAGAAAAGAGGTTGTATTTAATTAAACTTCCTATGTAGAATGGTTATTCCTTTGATCATTCTTGGACGACACTGTCTAGGGTAAAGGTTGGTAATATTTTGATACTAATAATATTATGATAGTACTTTTTGAGAATTATTTACAATTTCACTGAGCGAGAGAAAAACCGATCTTCCTCTCGCTCAGTAAAATTGTAAAAAAAACTCTCAAAAATAACTGTTATAATATTATTAATATCATAATAATATCAACCTTTACCCTATAAAATAAATATTAAATAACGTATTGTAGATGACAAAACACGACCTTTTTTACACCTAAATTTGTGTTCTGTGGCGTTTTACTTTATTTTCTCTTTTGTCTCTAAAGAATAACTTCACATTTTTTGCTGAAACGTTCGGAAATACCCAATGAAATGTCAGAAAGTAACATCGCAACGAATATTACATTTTAAACTATCTTCAGGGATAAAAACGTGCAATTAGTTAACAAAAATTCCATTTGCATAACATTTCATTTATTTTTACGAAAAAAAAAAAAACTACTTTCAATGTATCCGCTTATGTGAGCAGTCGTATGCAGTTGATTTTAATGTACTGAAAAGAAATATAGAGATATGGATGACATTCCAAATAAAATAAAGCTTTAATTTGAGTGCAGGAAGCGAGATTTTCCCTTCTTTTGTTTTGTTACAAAACAAACACACAAAGAATTAAATCAAATTCAGATGCTTTGTCGGTGTTAGTGCAGGTGCCATAGGACATACGGATGCTATTCACAATCAAGTATTGTATGGACCTTGCAGTGGTCTCTATGGGGGAAGGCCATTGGGTAACAATTTCCATAAACTTACCAATTAAACCCGTCCTATTCCACCAGACGTCATCGAGTTTACCGACTCGTATCGTATAGAATAAAGCGTGTTTCATGCACATGACAAAACGCACCACGTAAACAATCGACTATTTTTCATCAATACATCGATATAACCATTTAACACACATCATCCGGATACACAGGCACAAACTACGTCGTTTCAACACGATAAGGTTGTGTGCACATGACTCTGATTCGCGCGTTTTATTCATTCGTTGTGTAGGATTGGTGACAGTTTAATATTGACATGACTGTACGTACCTACAGTTGGACGATGTGTATGTATTCTAGTTTACTATATGTTTCAATGGGGACCACGCAACAGCTATACAAAATGTATTAGCGAGCTTCAATTTTATAGGGCGTTTCACATATATAGCACTAAATATTGATTTACTAGCAAACACATCTTTTTCGAAAATATCTATTTATGTGCAGGGTGTATCTGAATTAAAGAGCAATGTTTCATGCATGTTTTCCATGATCAAAAACAAAGAAAAATGTGTAATGTCAACATGGGCCTAAAAATTCTTACATCTTCTGTTACTGTCATGTGTAATCCTCTAATTGCTACAGGAAATAAACATCGAAACAATGGGTTCTGTGTATACTAATTCCAGGATGACAGTTCCTGCCAAATATCAATTCATAGCTGCAGGCCAATTATGGGAGGCCTACGCACAAAGTAAAGACACTTTTTATACTTATGTTGTACACTGCTCCGTCGATGTAGTAGAAAGTCGATGTTCACCTACTTAGATGTAACACGCTCAGTAAGTACCCTGCAATCGACAAGCACCATCTTTAGGTACAGCATTGGTATTCAATCTATAATACACGTACCCCCAGGGGTACGTGGAGCTTTCTTAAGGGGTACGCATCCCACGTATGTATTTATTTTATTCTAGTAGGTTATTTTATGATGCTTTATCAACAACTTAAGTTATTTAGCGTCTGAATGAGATGAAGATGATAATGACGGTGAAATGAGTCCGGGATCCAGCACCGAAAGCTACCCAGCATTTGCTCATATTAGATTGAGGGAAAACCCCGGAAAAACCTCAACCAGGTAACTTTCAACGACCGAGAATCGAAACCGGGCCACCTGGTTTCGCGGCCAGACGCGCTAACCGTTACTCCACAGGTGTGGACCCACGTATGTAAACATGCTGATGTATTTATTTTATTATACTTGTTGGTAATTATTACATTAGGCTATATTATAGTTTCTTTTGCCATATCAATTTTTGTTTTTCTTGCTTGAATACAATTTTACTTAAATCATTACTATTATTACTATCTTCAAAAAAGTTATTTTCTAGTTTCGGCGGGTGTAAAGTCCAGCTGAAACTAGTCACCAATGTAATGTATTATAATGACTCCCCTTAATGACGAACTAATATAACTTTACTTCTTCAAGGATATCCCGAGTGTCGCGCCCGGGAATCGAAGCTGGGACCTCCAGATCTGGAAGTCGGCATTCTAACAATTATTGTTATTATTGTTATTAATTTTATTATTAAATTATTAATATCATTATTATTAAGAGCACAGAGAAGAAAAGTCCAATAATTGGTTCTCAAACGCATGAAGTTTATAATGTTATTGATAGAATTCTTATTGGAACACAGACGTGCAGTGGATATGAAATTTCTATAAGAGCCGTTCAGAGCAGAAGTGGTGTAAGTCAAAAATGGGTAATGAGGGTTAAAGTAAACTTTTTATAAAATACAGCGCAAAGTAGCAATTAATATTCAATTTATGTACACTATTAGCAGTCAGTGGATAATAAGAAGGACATATTAATTGCTACTTTGCGCTGTATTTTACAGAATTGTATTCTTTATTTTTTACTAATGATATTCTGCATCTTCAGAAACAGTGCACGCGAGCGAAAAAACTCAGCACACTATGTGCAAATGCACACAAATGCCCATCTCTGTCTTCGTCAAAGACGGGAATGACTTACGCTATCCTCCACAAATATCTCATATCTATTTGTACTAATATTGTACATTTTTACATATGACTTGTTTTTTTATTTCAGTTATTTTACAAAGCTTTATCAATTGCTGTAGTTATCTCGCGTCTGTGTAAGATGAAGTTGATAATGCCAGCGAAATGTGTCCAGAGTTCAGCGCCGAAAATTACCCAGCATTTGCTCTCAATGAGTTTAGGAAAAACCTCGGAAGAAAATTTCAGGTATCTTGTACCGACCAGAATTGAAACCCGGGTCCGCTGGTTTCATAGTCAGACATGCTAATCGTTACTCCACGGCGGTGGACTACTGGCTTTTACAGTACACGAATTTTCAAAGGGGTTTGCGACCCGATGTTGTGGGAGGATTCCTCTTAAGCAGCCATGGCGAAAAGTGACTCACGAGCACAATGTGGCTCGCCAATGATAGCTATGCATTCCCCTTGCTTCCTACCTCCCCCAACCACCAGCCTCTCACTCTCTGGAGTCAAACTCCATTCTATTTGTATTTGTCTCTGACCTGCGAGTGGCGTATCGCCGCAATGTCTCTCTCGAAACCATGTACCTCTACAAAAACGAAAATTTCAAGTAGGATGGGAGGACGCATTTTTTGCTGTCAGTATGATGAGAATATTAAATGTATGATTTGTTCACAAGTATTACGAGGAAAACGGTTGTATGTATAACATAAAACGGCATTATACTACATGTTACTCATGAAACATTAAAAGGTTAAGTGTTATTATTATTATTATTATTATTATTATTATTATTATTATTATTATTATTATTATTATCTCTGTACGTCGATCCTTTTTCAGCAGATGTACGATTAATGCGGTTAGATCTTCAATTTAAACTCACAGATTTAAAATGTGATATTAAATGAAAGCTAGATGTAAGGACTTGACAAATGTTGAACTTTTCAAATCTTTGCCAAAAAATAAATATCCGAAGCTTCGTTCTTTCGCTTGCTCTGTTGAAGCCACGTTCGCTACAACTTACGTTTGTGAAAAATTATTTTCAACAATGAAAATAGTAAAAACCAAATTTAAATCACGACTGACAGACAAATACCTTCGTGATCAACTACGACTGGCAGTAAGTGACATAATTCCTGATTATGAAACTCTGTCGCAGAGACATTCTGAAGACAGTTAATTTTAGGTTGTGATAATGTGTCCTATGTTTTCTTATTCATTCTTTTCTTCGTTAAACGTACTAAACATTAGTTTGTAACCTAATATTGTATAAAATTGTATTTAATAGCTTGACGTAAGGAAAATGAAAATCCGTTAATAAATCAGTTGCTTCACTTCCTCTTCGTGTGTGCGCCGCCCTCCATAGGTGCTATGCACGTTGCAGGTTACACAGTGGCTCGGCGCACGATCACATTTTCGCCACGGCTGCTCTTAAGTGATGCCCATATTTTTTTTATTTATTTTACAAATACTAGTTCACAATTCTAAGCAGGGTTTACACAATAGCTATCACAGGTTCTTAATTAGGAATAAACCGGGATAAACGCGATGTTAACATGATATAACTGTGCGCAGAAATTAACCCTTCAATTCACAGTGATCTCTCTGAACTTCAAAGGTTTACAAACACAAAATTTTAACACCGCTTCTCTTATATGTGCATAGTTAGCTTACGGGAGAATATCACACAAGACTGATAACATCACATTGACCAAACTTTTAATACGAATAGAATATTTACGGTATTGATGTCCCTGTGCGTGATTACACAAAAAGCATGGTCTGTCGCACTGTATGAAGCCACCAGTTCAAAAGTACCACCATGCACGGTTCCGAATACGTTGGTTTTAACGGCGCTATGAAACAAATGTCCCGAAACCTAAACCTAGTGCAATTGTGTTGATGGAGCATGTCGAATGCGTCGACCACTCCGCACCCTCTCCCCCCCTCCAAAAGCCCCTCATTCCACCGGAACATTCACGGACAGCAATACATCGAGAGGATATGGACGGTCAGTCCAGTTTGGATATCCCATGTACTTGCACGGGTATCTACTGCTTAATATAATGAAACACAATGAGGCAGGTACACCAAAGAGCGATATTTTACTGTCATTTAATTCACACTTGTTCCGTGAACGACGATAACAATCGCTCTCGTGTAAGCACGGCTTGTCAGATGCAACACATATAAACACGCATGCACGCACGCACTCACACACACAGAGACTATATATATGAATGCAACCAAAACATCCCCTCCATTGCCATAGAAAATAGCTCGTCAATTCCCCCGACGAGGCATCCCCTGAATCAGGCCCTTCAACTACCGACGTTGCCACAAAACTGTGTGTGCATGTTTACGATAATTCCTGAATTGTTCGACGACACAACTAACGCTACGATATTTGTTGTGTTACAGATATGAAAATATGAAAGCTTTGTTACTAAAACAGAGGCACAGTGAGGCTAATTATAAACTGGTTTCCCTCCGCTGCGATGACGAGGGAATTTTGTATTATACTTCGTAAATAATTCCCAAATGCTATCGAACAACAGCGACTCGAAAACAACAACCGCCATGGAATTTTCAAGAGATATCCCTGATGCTGAGGTCCGTTTTCTTTCTTCTTTGCGATTTCAATGTAAGCACGTTCATCATCATCATCTTTTCATTCTTTCTCTATTGTTGTTTAGTCAACTGTCCGAAGACAGATCTGAACCTCACAAGTGATACCAACAAGCCAACATGAGACAACTAGGCTAGGAGATAATGGGTAGGGTGGTCAATTCCTTTCCCTCTCTGTTGCATACATCGCCGATTAGCTATACAGTGTGTTAATTAAGTATGGAATATTGCTAATAACTTTTTATATATTCATTTTATGAAAAAAATACCAAAAACAAACGTTCTTGGAGATATCTAACTTATGGTTGTGGTCTCACAAAAGTATTGACTCATGTGTAGAGTTTCTTCAGCACATTTACGTATATTCACTTTACTATTCTTGTCATCTTGTTCTTTATCCAGTCAAGAAATCAATGAAAACTAGAATTTCCTGACATTGACTCTAGGTCTTTAGGGCGCTAAAACTCTTTCATTACGACAAAATAAAAAGCAAGGTAGAGCCATAAAAGGATCTATGTCTACACCGTAATTTAAATATCTTTTTCTACATAATTTAACCTTAACTTGTGACACTGAGCGATAAATTATTTTCTATGCATTATATTCGTATAAGCGAGTGCAGGATAGAGTGTACGCCTTGGATGCCCGAGGCAATACCTTCTTTTTCTCTAACAGAGAAGGTCTCTAGTCATTTCAGGAAACCAGCAAAATTAAAAGCGTCTTCCTCTGTGATCAACGTAGATAACCTTGAGAAGAAGTTAACTCGAAGATCCGGGAAGGAGTCTCATTAACTTATTTGCATATAAAAGGTTTTTTGTCATCCAACATTCCTCCTTACAACTACTTAAGACACATGGAAATAAAAAAAGATTACCTCTTCGTGAGACGGGATACTGTAACAGGAGAGCATCTTCCGATGGAAATGTATTACTGGATATAGGGATTCCGTTTGTTTTTCATGCACCAGCATCTCCAGTCTGCAGGATATATAGTTGGAAATCAGATTACTCGGTTACACTACAATCTCAAGAGACCAAAAGCCCCCCCATTCCCGTACAAACGACCGTAACATTTCTTAGTCACAAAGAAGGACCCCCTATAGGGCCAGCTGATTGAAACTCTGAGAAGACACGCCCCCACTCAGTCTCACCGTAAGTTAAAGAGCAGTCTACCACATGGGGGCGAGGCAGCATCCGACGGCTTGCTACAGAGACCAATACGTCAACAAAAGCGACAATGCTTCAAACAACAGCGCTGCGTGACGTCAGTAACCGAATTTGTCTAGCGCAATCCGCGACACTTTTAATAACACTGGGAACGAATTTGTGGTAGAATTACTACAGTAGATATGGTATGTTCTTTAAAGTAAAACATACGTGAAGGATAAGAACAGCTGAAATGAAATGGAGTGAAAAGCAGAAGCACTTTCGGACGGAGAAAGTGACAGAAAATCCCTCTGATTGCGCATAACGACTATACAGGAATTAGGGTAATAAAATTATGATAAAAGAACACAATTTTCTGTAAAATTTAAGTGTATCCCATGACTAGAACGAAACTGTGAATAAATCAATACTCCTATAATAATAATAATAATAATAATAATAATAATAATAATAATAATAATAATAATAATAATAATAATAATAATAATAACTTACTTATTGGCTTTTAAGGAACCCAGACGTTCATTGCCGCCCTCACATAAGCCCGCCATTGATGCCTATCCTGAGCAAGATTAATCCAGTCTCTATCATTATATCCCACCTCCCTCAAATCCATTTTAATATTACCTTCCCATCTACGTCTCGGCCTCCCCAAACGTCTTTTTTTCTCCAGCCTCTCAACTAACATTCTATATGCATTTTTGGATTCGCCCATACATGCTACATGCCCTGCCCATCTCAAACGTCTGTATTTAATGTTCCTAATTATAAAAGTGAAGAATATAATGCGTTCAGTTCTGTGTTGTGTAACTTTCTCCATTCTCCTGTAACTTCATCCCTCTTAGCCCCAAATATTTTCATAAGCACCTTATTCTCAAACACCCTTAACTTATGTTCCTCTCTCAAAGTGAGAGTTCAAGTTTCACAACTATAAAGAACAACCGATAATATAAGTTTTATAAATTCTAACTTTCAGATTTTTTGACAGCAGACTGGATGAAAAAAGCTTCTCAACCGAATAATAACAGGCATTTCCCATATTTATTCTTTGTTTAATTTCCTCCAGAGTATCATTTATATTTGTTACTGTTGTTCCCAGGTATTTGAATTTTTCCACCTCTTCAAAGGATCAATTTTCAATTTTTATATTTCCATTTCGTACAATATTCTCGTCACGAGACATAATCATATACTTTGTCTTTTCGGGATTTACTTCCAAACCTATCCCTTTACTTGCTTCAAGTAAAATTCCCGTGTTTTCCCTAATCGGTTGTGGATTTTTATAATAATAATAATAATAATAATAATAATAATAATAATAATAATAATACTTACTTACTGGCTTTTAAGGAACCCGGAGGTTCATTGCCGCCCTCACATAAGCCCGCCATTGGTCCCTATCCTGAGCAAGATTAATGAAGTATCTGTCATCATATGCCACCTGCCTCAAATCCATTTTAATATTATCTTCCCATCTACGTCTCGGCCTCTCCAAAGGTCTTTTCCCCTCTGGCCTCCCAACTAACAATCAATATGCATTTCTGGATTCGCCCATACGTGCTACATGCCCTGCCCATCTCAAACGTCTGGATGTTCCTAATTATGTCAGGTGAAGGATACAATGCGTGCAGCTCTGCGTTGTGTAACTTTCTCCATTCTCCTGTAAGTTCGTCCCTTTTAGCCCCAAATATTTTTCTAAGAACCTTATTCTCAAAAATCCTCAATCTCTGTTCCTCTCTCAATAATAATAATAATAATAATAATAATAATAATAATAATGATAATAATAATAATAATAACAATAATAATAACAATAATAATAACAATAATAATACATTAAAATAGAATAATACTATTAAGATGGCAAGTAAATACTGTAACTGTTTTTGAGCCAGAAACAATTTTGCCTTCTTGTTATTTACTATACATAATTGCTTCCTCATTCCGTGACGCTTAGATTTGAGACAAGAATGAGAATTATTGATACTGGTGTTCGAAACGATTCACACGTCGATATGACGCCAGTGAGCTGTTTGAAATTGTAATCTACAAGAACATCATTTTATTTCTACTAACATTTTTAATATTAACCTGGCTATAACTTTGGATTAATGGTTGAGAACCGGAAACACCGTTTGCCAACCTCTTCCACGACTGGAGTTCGATGATACTGGCGTAAAATACAAACAAATCACTTTACTAGGTAGGCCTATAGGAGGGAAGAAAAGTAGTACATCCATTTACGTAAACTAGGAAATATCGCAATTTTGAGTTTGGTAATTTTCATTAGGTTTTTGTTTAATCAAAATACAGTACAGTATTACAATAAGTGTTTTTACTCACGAACTGAGTTATCCATGTGAACGTATTCATTAGGCCTATGTACTGTATCTTATATTGTCTACAGCACATTAGCGTAGAATTTAGAGAATGAAGTTAAATTGAAAAATAATCATAATATGGATATTTAAACACATTTTTTTTAATAGTGGCCGTTCATTTCAATACAGGCTTCAGTTCTTTTGTGCATATTATCGCTATATAGCTATTGCATCTAATCCCAATTACCAGTTTCGTCCTTCGTACTAGTAACTCATGTTGAAATAATTCTGTACCTAGTCTATAAAAGAGTGCCTTACGTACTGTAAATTCAGTCTTCACTTCTGCCCCATCCGAAAAGATAAAATTACTCAGACATGCTATCTACTGTCCGTCAAAGTGGTTATGTCGCAGGATCGTAGAAAATGGGGAAATCACGTGACAGTTAATTACTTAACGAGCCTTTTTATTTCAGTTATTTTAAACAGTTTTATAATATTACGAAGACGTCCAATTTCTAACAGAAATTAATGTTTTCAGAAAAGAGCTAAGACAGCCAAGCCACTAGCCTTTACAGGTGAGGGAAATCGGAATGCGACGTAGGCAAACGGACGACAGTACCTGTAAGAAAATATGGTTCAATATTGAAAGCTCTTTCGTCACTGGAAAACGCGAACATATTTCTGGAACGTACTGTACTCACTAACTCAGTACTGTTTACTATATGCGGCCATGGTTCTGTGTGGAGGACAGTTGGAACTTCATTAGTAGAAGGGGTGGGAGTGAAGTACATTCAAAAACTCAGGTACAATAAAAATTGAAGTAAAAATAAAATGATGTCCCTGTAGATTAATATGCCATTACCAGCAGCGGATTTTCAGGAGAAGCAAGGGAGGCAATGCCTCCCCTAATATATTACCAGAGTACATTATTACAGTTAATTCCAGCTGAATTAAGATCACAGACAGGTTATAGCAAATGGCGGACTTTTTTCCTTTCATATTAATTTTACTATCCAATACGACTAAGATGTAAGTTACATCTAATCTATTACATCCAGTTGGTGATGTCCGCTCGCTATACTGTAGAAAGTACAAAATAATTCGTACCGAAAGCTAACAGTTAGCGCTGTAACCTGTACAGTCGAATTTTAGCATGCCGCAGTGACTATGCGAGAGCGGGAGAGAGGAGACAACTACATCACTCTCCTCCCCGGTAATCGGGTATGTTTGGCTGTATTAGCAAGCTCTCTTTCTTTCTTCTTGGTTTTAGAATTGAGTCACGTGTTGTTAGTTTTCTTTCCCTGCGTAAAAGTCTTCTTTTATGTTGGTTAATGTTTCTCTTGTTTGCGAGTGTTCCTGTTATTTTTTTGTTTTGTGTTACGATATAATATTTATTTATACAGTATAAATATACCGATACTTTGAATTTAGAAACAAATGCAGATTTTTCTCTAACTTCTTCTAGTTGGCCTAGTAGATTTTCAGTATGTTAACCTAATTGATCGGTTTGCGGATAAAGAGGCTCATCGAGTGAATTTGCTGTACAAGTATGCTATGTAAAAGCAATGAGCAAGCCCCAGATTCTTAGGTTGGAACCTATTCTGTTGCTCTCTCGTTATTTTCGAAAAATTGCTTTTCTTATTCATTTTATGTAGCAACGAATAACATTCTTAAATTTAATATGACCTAAGGAGATCTAATTTATAATTAGTAGAACTCGGGATATTAGGTGCTAAAAGTTAAGAATGACACTGAGTGTAGACGAATAGATGTGGTGCCCGTGAGGAGGGTTTTAAGCCTAGTTCACAGGAGTCCATATGTAATAATAGCTAACAGCGTCACAAGGACAGGTTAATGAATCTTGTGAACCGTACGCTAATTTCTAAGTTGTTATTAAGAGGATTAGAGACCTTTAACGATACCAAAAGAAAAATAATGAATGACAAGAATGACGTGTCAAAGAAGTGGAGGCATGGCTTCTATTTTATAAACTATACCGAGGAAAAATATTAACATTTAGCACCTAAAATTCCGGGCTCTAATAATTAATTTGCTGGTGTAATAATTTAATAAAGATAAAGTGTTGTAGACATAATAGACTATTAATATGTATTAATATTAGTAAATAGTTCCATAAAACATTCCATCATCAGGCTATTTTTAGACGCATAGTGTTAGGCCTATATTTAAATGTAACTCTAACAGTATTGTAATATATTAACATTATATTGTTAATTTTTTCTCCATAAAATTCTATAAATTCCTAAATATAAGTTTTAAAATCCTAACAAAATCCTAAAACATAGATTGGAAAACCTAATTTCAGTTTCTTAAAACCTAAAAATTCGGCGCTTGATAATGACGTACGTGACAGCCCCAATATTGTTAATGCAAAGTCTCATCAGCTATGTCATGGCCTCCTCAACTTTCAAACCCACCGTCCGACACTGGTCATTATAGAGAATTAAGATTTATTTTCAAATACCATAGTTAAGTAGCTACATTAGAAGTAGACTATGTTACATTTTATATTTATGTCTTTATATTCCCCGCATTTATTAATCACCCAATTTATGTAAGAATAATAATTTTTAGTTTTTTATTTCGTTAAGACCTTCTATTTACTTTACTTAAACGTTTTACGTTAAAATTAAATCCGAAAGTTCAGGGGCAAAATGTTACTGATCCTATTCTGAGACAAGTGCAATAATAATCATATGAGACAATACGCCAACGTTAAACTGGCTTACTTATAAGCTAGGATTGTCACACATAGGATGAAAAATGTACGACACCGTCTTTCACTAAAACATGGACTTTCGACATGTATTGTATGTTCCAAAGGCTCATTTACGTGAAGTAGAACAACATGCAAACGGCTTTCGTTGATCACTTCGCATTGTACGAGTAACGGATCAGGTATTCCATCCATGATAAATAGAACAGAAGACACAAGCTGAATAATAAATAACAAGACAATGCTAACAATAGAAAGTGACGCTCACATCTGAACACAGAGATTCAAGTAAGAAGGAACTTGATTCCAACACGACTAACATCTTGTTTTATAAAGCAGGCATGTTTCTGTTCAAATCCTAGGTAGAAAGAGAAGGTGAATTATGCACAACATTTTCTTTTCAATAGGGAATGTCGATTGTCGATCATGCTGCAATATCTTAAATACTGTACATTCATCGCAAACGAAATACTTCGTAAAATATTATAACTACACAAAATAATTGAAGCGTCGGCTGGAACAACGTTGTAAGTTACAAAATTTTCATTCGGCGTGTTTCCGTGTAATAATGTTGTATGTCATGTTACCTTGCTATACTCTTTGGCTTGCAACTGTCCATCAATGTAGTACGTGAAATTTGTCTACTCATAAGTTTGCTACCCTCGTAAGAACAACGTTGTACGCGTACACACTTTTGCAGCTCCTGTAAATTTTACCAAATGTAACTTATAACGATGTTCCAGCCGACGCTTCAATTATTAAACTTGTTACGTTTACCAGCATTAGACATTTCACTTTACTTTCTCTTCCTTTACAATTTAGAGTCGGCTTTGAATTTTTCATTTTATTCTGAAAATGTCTGTTCATCAATAGTAATTGCAACTTAATGTTGGGCCTATAGCCAACATCCTAGCCAATTAAGACATATGAGTATTAAATTGTTATTTAGGTGAAACAGGTAAACTTCTTCTTGTTTTTTGTTCTATAATAAATCCAATTATTTCAAGAACAAACTCTATTTGAGTTGGTGTAAATCGAAAACATTAAAAAAACTGAGACAAATTAAGGTTATGGAGATTTATGCCGGTTTATATACTCTTTTCTTGGGGGGGGGGGGTTGGTAGTTTCGTCACTTGAATCACTTAATAGTAATTTTTTTCTACTTATCATATTTCTTCTCTAAATTATTTTGAATCTTAAGCAAAAGTATACTGAATACAGTGAATTTCATCATAGGCCTAATGACAAAGAAATTTGATACTTTGCAGAAATACCATTTACTTTTCAGCATATGATTTTACACTTTTCAAAATTACTGCAATGGTGGAACAAGAGTAATAACATATTTTAAAATCTCTCTGTACTTTTTCTTTTCACTTTTCACTTTGCGAACCTGTTTTGAAATGATAGCGGAACAGAAATTGCAATTAAAAGCGCAAAGAAAAAAGTTGAACTGTTCAATAGTGAAATATGCCCTAGTTTATAAAGCATGGCACATACATTGCTCCGTCGATTTACTAGAAAGTCAATGTTAACCTAATACAAGTGGAGCAAGTCCCCTGCAATCGGAAAACGGTAAAGCATGAAAGTCGACGAATATTATGAACAGGAAAACATCAATCATTCGGGAATTGGTATGTAAGAATTATTAATTTATTACAAAAAGTGAATTTGACAAAACATTTGTACAAATTAATGTTATTTCCTATAATATATCTGTGTATAAGATACTATAAAAATAAATAAATAAACTAATTAATTAAATAAATAAACAAGTAAATAAATATATTAGTACATAAATAAATGAACAAATACATAAGTAAATAATTGAGTGAGTGAATAAATAAAAGAATAAATAGATAACTGAATAAATAGATACATAAATGTGTAAGTAAATAAATAAACAAACATATACATAACTACGTAAGTACATAAATAATTAAATAAGATAGTAAGTGAGTGAGTGAGAGAGACAGTTTGAATGAATGAATGAATGAATGAATGAATGAATGAATGAATGAATGAACAGACAGACGGACGGACCGACAGACAGACAGATATACAGATAGATAGATAGATAGATAGATAGATAGATAGATAGATAGATAGATAGATAGATAGATAGATAGATAGATAGATAGATAGATAGATGGATGGATGGGTGGGTGGGTGGGTGGGTGGGTGGGTGGGTGGGGGGCGGGCGGGCGGGCGGGCGGGCGGGCGGGCGGGCGGGCGGGCGGGCGGGCGGACGGACGGACGGACGGACGGACGGACGGACGGACAGACAGACAGACAGACAGACAGACAGACAGACAGACAGACAGACAGACAGACAGACAGATAGATAGATAGATAGATAGATAGATAGATAGATAGATATTACCTTAAACTCTTCAGCAATATCCTTAATATTTGCGTCGTTTTCAAGGAGCTGAATAATAATTACCTTGAAATAATACTTAGGCGTGAACATTTTGTGACATGAGGCCTTACCGGTACGCAGGGGCTTGGATTCTCGTCACAACAGACCGCGTTGTACTGTTTTCTGCTTTCTTTAGACTCAAACGCATTCTATTAAATCGGCGGAACAGTGTACTATAATTCGGTGCAAAGAAACGGAAACTGGAATTTTTGGCACTATCATTGTTTACCAATTTAAGGAGAATTTCAATTATAGTCTTGCCTTATAAGGTTATATCGCTGAAGGCTACGAATCTCTAGTCCTAAAATTGTTAATTCACTATTTATGGACAAATAAGTCTCTCAACAAACTCACATTATCGATTATACGAATTCTCTCTCTGCTTTGAATGCGAGATAATGTCCTAGGGATAAGACAATAGACGAAATGTTGAGTGTTTCGAGAGGAAATGTGTGAGAGGAAGAGAGAAGTGCAGTGGGGAGCCATCAGAGTTCTGCGTAGTTCAAATCTAGAGCAAAACACTGCGGAGTGAAACAACAGACAGTGAACGGGCGTTTCCTCGGTTCCTGTGAATCACAACACCAGCCAGACGAGGAGGAGGAAAACAACAAGAATCAGAAGAAAAGGAAGAAGATGAACAAGGCAAACAAAAGCCATAAAGCTTTCACCGTAAAGAAAGACACATCGCTCTGGCACCCCGCACCGGAGGGGAGACGCTGCAGCTCCGGAGGGCCTCCGGTTGTAGTGTGAGATGAGTGGCTGGATTCAACAGCAGCTTATGAATACACAACGCGGTGCAGTCAACAACTCAGCGCAAGCCAAGCTGTAATTATACGGGACTCATGTAGTGTAGACAGACATTCGTTCAGAAATCCAACATAATTTTAAAGCAAAATCTCTGGAGACACAGCAAGTGATCTCTAAAGTGCGTGAGATAAGTTTCTATGTGAGATTATTATATACATTCGTACTTTTAAGCTTTTGAATGCACGTACCATTTTATATTTTCACGAAAGTCCGTGAGCATAAATAAGATAGAAGTTAAATCCCCATTAAAGAAAACGTTACAAGAAATATGACAACATAGTTCTGGTGAAAAAATTCAATTTTTACTATTTTTCAATTTCCCCATCAAAAAATCATTTGGTCTATGAGAAATATTTGTTCAAAGTTTTATTCCAATATTCGAATTATAAATTATCTATATTTTAATTCTCTTAAACGGCGTACGCTAATCTGACCATCACATAGCTTACCTTTAAATTAAATATCCCAGATATGAAGGGTGCTATTCATAGACATTTCGCAGCACGCACTACCAGCGTACTAAGCTAGCCCCGGCTATCCACTGGTTACTTGTACAGAATTCAAATCATATCCTATAGCTAACACTGGTTTATGAATCCGAAAAACGCTGATCATGCACCGAAAGCCCGCGCTAAAAATATCTATGAATATGGCCCGAAGATTTTTACTATTTTAAATAATGCTATGGCATTTTCACCATATATTTTAAACACTGTATTTTGTTGAAATGTGTATTACTATTATGTCACTTGAAAAATACAGCAGGCCAATCTGCCCACATTAATATATTTTTTATTTTAGTGGGTTATTTTACGACGCTTTATCAACACCTTAGGTTATTTAGCGTCTGAATGAAATGAAAGTGATAATGCCGGTGAAATGAGTCCGGGGTCCAACACCGAAAGTTACACAGCATTTGCTCATATTGGATTGAGGGAAAACCCCGGAAAAAACCTCAACCATATAACTTGACCCGATCAGGAATCGAACCCGCCCCACTTGGTTTCGCGGCTAGACGCGCTAACCGTTACTCCACAGATGTGGGCCACATTAATAGAATCACCTACAACTTTTCAAATATTTTATTTATTAAGTGGTCAGGTACAGCTTACAGCAGTAAAATTTTTGTAAATGTTCAAAATTTTTATTCCTCCATTACTGTATCTTGTATAATAATGAAAACTGGTATGTGCAAAAAAATTGTCCTTTTGCTATATGACAAAAATATTTTTTACGATTATTTATTTATTTTTTTTTTTCAAATTCAAAATGTCAGTCCACTGTGCAGTGATGAAGCGTTTCCCTCATAACTCAAAAACTTGTTAACTTTTTCATGTTCTCTCTCTCTTTTATTTTATTGCTGAAACTCATGTGTACAATATCATGCTCTTTAAACTACATTCCTTAATAAATAATATAGTTCTTCGAATAATTTCAAGGGAAAAATTGTTCCGGGGCCGGGTATCGATCCCGAGACCTCTGGTTGAACGTACCAGCGCTCTGCCAACTGAGCTACCCGGGAACTCCACCCGACACCGTCTCAACTTTTCCCTTTATCCGGCCCGGGAACAATTTTGCCCTTGAAATTATTCAAATCTGCTTTACAGGGAGCTTTACCTGAAAGACTAGATTTGCAATATAGGTCTTTATTTTGTGTAATAGCAAATACTGATATTTGATCATTTTTAAGTGAATTTATTTTCTATCAGACAATCTATCAAAGGTAAAGAAGTGATCTTGCATCATATTGTAGATATGACATGTATAAAACACACAAAAGTTCCATCACAGAATGTTGGGTAGCTTTTAAGTTATGTGGGAAACACACAGTGAACTAAATTTTGGGGAAAAAAAAAGTAAATAATTCTTTTAAATCGTAAAAAATATTTCTTTTCAATATAGCAAAAGGACAGTGTTTTACACATATTAATTTTCATTGTTGTACAACATACAGTAATGGAGGAAAAAAATATTGAATATTTCCAAAATTTTATTGTTTTAAGCTGTACCTAACCCCTTAATTCTAGATTAACTGGAATTTTATATTTGAAAATACAACGACATTACCTCCAATACATTTTCAGAATACAATTTGACCAATATTTACGTTTTCATATTAAAATGGGAAAATAGCTATTGTTTATTCAAACCCATGGTAATTCCTTAAATTTTATGGGTTCCTCTTATGCTTTATTAACACCCTTAACTCTGCGTGGCATACTCTCAGTCACTCTTAAACGTGTTCAGTCTTTTGTTCTTTGACACCGCAGGACGAGCAGTATTTGTTAGAAATTATACTTTGCTCATCTTTAATTCATTTGCACCACTCGAAGACTACCGAACGATACTTCTCAAACAGTGCTAGAAGTCGTCTATAAACTTCAACATCTCCAGTTCCTTTCGCACTATGAGACTTGATAATTCTCTGATCAACAGCATTAGATACATAAATATATTTTATGCTTGTTTTTTTCCCCTCATTGTTGACAAAAAGAAAATTACGACAGAGGAAAGATAGAAGTTTGTAAAACAAACTAAGAATATGACTTCAGGTTGTATGACTTGAATACTTTTAGAATTATTATCAGTAAATATTATTTTAATTCAAGAGAAAAGTAAATTCTGCATCCAATTTGAATCATTCACTTAGTAATGAACTTATTTTCAATGCGTTATTAAGACCTTCAATAAGTGAAAAACAAAGTAAAGACGATCGTTGTAGACTAAATAATAACAACATCAATAAAACTTCCTACAAGTGCAGAGATAACTGGTTCAAGTTGAAAAAAGATACATCTATTGCAGATTTTGAGAACTGGGCGACAATTGTGGCGTTGCGTCACTCATCGAATACGTCGCTCACCCCTTCCTTCCATCCCCGCGTCATTGACTATGTAGGGGAGGGGATTTGGATTCAGTGTTTGTCTTATGTGATTGCGAACGGACCACAGATACGTCATTCAACACCGGTGGACTGTGGACGGGGAACCAAAGCTTTCCCCATGCTTTCCACTCCTCTCTCGCCAGTTCTGTATCTCTGATCTAACGGGAAGCAAACTTAATAAACGTTGGATTGATCTCTTTAAACTCCGTGATTTGAATGATTAACTTACCTAGACGTGCTATAATGTGTTATTTTTTTATGAATTAAAAGTTTCTTCCAGTTTTTTCGACATCGTTTTTTTATTCTTAATAATCTAGCTTCAACCGGTTTTCGACATTGTAACATCTCGCAAATAAATCACAAATCGAGTACTGGAAAATGTGTGAAAGCAATAACATTAACAAAATATGAAATTAATATTCAAAACATATAAAGAGTTATGGACATGGTGCAAATTGCAATTGTGGCTGTTTATGTGAACTGGGATGTAATCAATTTAATAAACACCTACTGCGAAGCAGCATCGCAATATTCATCACGTTCGCGCAGAAATGTCAAATATTTTGGCAGCTTCATTTGTATGCTCCGCAATACAGGAACGGGAGAGGTGGAATCCACACACAGTGTATAACATTCTGCAGTAACGTCTGTGGTTTCAACTTATTGTTCATTCCTCGTCTTTCAACTTTTGCATGGTTTTCCGGAAGAGTCACATCCTTTCAAGTAAGTATATTTATCAAATTATTAAATTTTACGTCATTATCTCATTCACCGCTTTCTTTGCTTTCTTTCTTCTCTCATTGCCTTGCCTGTTTTCGTCAGACCTTACTGGGTAAAATATTTGTCCCTTCCACGAATTATTTAATTTCTTTTAGCCTCATTTGAACTGTTTCACTCTTTCTCTCCTTACTTTTAGACTCTAACTTGTTTGTTTCCTTTTTCCCTTTTTATTTATTTCTCTTCCAAAATTCACTTCTTATTTGTTGTATTTCTCATGTGTTCATTCCTTAATTTAGTGGTCTCCTTCTATTCGCATTTTAATTGTCGATTTCCTTAAGAATTTCAACCTTTTTTCTATCCCTTTAGTTTATTTTCCATTTTTTTCTTTTCCTATATTTTTTATTTTTATACCTTCTCATCTTTCCTCACATCAGATCTTCCTTTAACTTCCTTAATTTCTTACTTTTACTTATTTCTTTACTTCCATTGATCTATTTTCTTTTTTCTTTCCTTTCATTAAAATACACTCTCTCTTGTTTATGTCTTTAACTTATTATCTCCGTCTATTTGTTTAATTGGTTTTGCTTATTTCCATCCTTTATTTGACTTTCTTTCTTTCTTCTTTTCATTGACTTTCTTTCTTTCTTTCATTTACAGCTTCTTCGTTCATTTCTTTGATTTTCCACCTTCCTTCCTTTCTTTGACTTTAATTCCTTCTGTCTTTCTTTCTTTCTTCCTTCGACTTTCCCTCTTCTTTGCTTCCTTTCCTTAACTTTCCTTCTTCCTTCGACTTTCCTTGTTCCGTCCTTAAACTTTGCTTCTTCCTTACTTCCTTGGACTGTCTTCCTTCCTTGGGCTTCACTTCTTCCTTTCTTCCTTGACCTCTGCTTCTTCCTTCCTTTCTTTGACTTTGCTTATCCCTTCTTTACTTTATTTGACTTTTCTTCTTCTTCCTTCCTTTGACTTTGATTCTTCCTCCTTTGAATTTTGCTTCATTCCTTGAACTCTGCTTCTTACTTCCTTGGACTTTATTTCTTTCTTCCTTGGACTTTGCTTCTTTCTTCCTTGGATTTTGCTTCTTCCTTTTTAGAACTTTGCTTCTTTCTTACTTGGATTTTGCTTCTTCCTTTTTAGAACTTTGCTTCTTTCTTAGATTTTCCTTCTCTCTTCTTTAGACTTTATTTTTGCTTTTCTTTGAATTCACTCCTTCCTTCCTTGGACTTTATACCTTTCATCCTTCCTTCGACTTCGCTTCTTCTTTACTTTCTTTGACTTTCCTTCCTCCTTCCTTTTATTGACTTTCTTTCTAGTTTCTATGTTTTTTATTTTCCTACTTTTCGTTCTTGCATTCCCCTTTTACTCCCTCACTTTCTCTCTTTGACTGTCCGCTTTTTTCTTTGACTTACTTCTCCTCCCATTTCTTTCATTGACTTTCTCTCTCTTGCTTTTCGTCTTTGATTTTTCTCTTCCTATCTTCTGTTCTTTGACTTCCTTTCTTCCATTCATTGAGTGCTTTCTTTCTTTTCCCTTTTTTCCATTCTTTGACATTTCTTTCTTTCTATCTTCCTTCCTCTGATGAAGGATGGATAGAACAGAGAAAAATTCTCTCCGGCACCGGGACTTGAACCCGGGTTTTCAACTCTATGTGCTGACGCTTTATCCACTAAACCCCACCGGATTCCAGTCCCGATGCCGGTTCGAATCCCTTCAGTTTAAGTTCTATCTCTCAGTTTTTCCTTTGGTGGCCTACCTTCAAGTACTGTGTCACAGAATATGTGACAGTGGCACAGTGTCCAACGCACTACGTACAGAGGTGCACTCATTACGAGTGACCCTGGATTTTTCTCTCCATTTTTTCCCAGCCTTTCTTTCACTTTTTCTACCTTTAATCTTTCTTTGATTCACTGATTTTCTTTCTCTTTACCTACTTTTGTTTACTTTGTTTTCTTTCTTCCTCTCTCATTCTTGCTTCCTTTTCCCTCCGTCTTCTTATTTTACTTTTTCTCTCCCTTATTTTATCTTTCGTCCTCCTATTACCTATATTTCTTTCGTTTCTTTCATTTTCTTACTGGATTATTTGCTTTCTTTTTTAATCTATCTTTATGTCCTCAAAATCATTTTACTTCTTTCTTTTTTGTTTTCATTCCTCCCTCTGATTATTTTTCTCCATTATTTTGTTTTTCATTTCCCTCTCTCTTTCTTTCAGCTTTCTTTTATGCAAATCAAGCTTTCAGGTATAACTCCCTGTAAAGTTGATTTGAATAATTTTTCCTTCAAAACTCCCTGTAAAGTTGATCTGAATAATTTTTCCAAACTTTCAGGTATAACTCCCTGTAAAGTTGATTTGAATAATTTTTCCTTCAAAATTATTCAGATCAACTTTACAGGGAGTTATACCTGAAAGCTTGATTTGCATAATACACGTCACTGTTCGTTAACAGAAAACCACAATTTAAATCACACAGCGTTAGTGTGCACTCAATGTTGGTTGCTTGACGGTTGTCAGCCCACTTTGAGGTCTGTGGATATAGAGGGAAAAGTTGGATCGGTGTCGGGTAGAGTTCCGGGGTAGCTCTGTTGGTAGAGCGTTGGTACTTTTAACCAAAGATCTCGGGTTCGATACCCGGCCCCGGAACAATTTTTCCTTCAAAATTATTCAGCTTTCTTTTACTTTTTCGCAGTGTTTTTGCCACCGCGTTTCTCTGTTATTTTATTTGGTATTGAAATGTGTTACTATAAAATAATGTAGTCTAAAATGAACAGCGTAATGGCCTGTTAAGTATTACTGATTACTACATTGATTACACAGAAGCCTATTTGCTTACATTGGACCTTTTATGAGTATTTATTCAGTTTGTGTGTTATTACTTAGTTCATGTTGATCTGCTACTACGACGAGAGTGAGTAAAGAGAGAGAGGGTTACGCTATGGGAAACCATTGGATCCAATCCGTCACATTTGGAGGCGAGGAAGTTCGTGTGAGGGCAGACCGCTCAAGTAACAAAACGCGGCGCGCGGCCACATACACATAAAGCGTTGGAGCGGAAACTGCTACCACACGAGGATTACGTTTGTTTTAATAAATTCTCCCTTTTGCTCAGAGGCCGAGGGAAAACGGGATCCAGAGGGAACAACGAGAGAGGAAACAGCGGAAAAATGGAGCTATTTGCGCAAATACCACGCCCTTTTTTCGTCTTGCAGATGAATGATACACAAGTACTCTCAACTTCCGTCTACGCACTGTTGACAGCAGCGTGCGCTTCCCCACCATGTTTGAGGCTTACTCCATTAGCAATGCTGATTATGGGAACCTGGACACCGGTACAAACCAACCGCTGAACACACGCCTTTTGAATGTACGAAATCTTCCAGATGGAAAGGGGACGATCGCAAATCCTACTTTTTTCCTAAGCACTTCGGTCGTTCTGCACTTGTAAGTAAATTTATGACAAAGAAAGGAAAAACAGGTAGCTATCCATTGGTTAAATTTCATCATTCATGTATGAGGAAAGGTGAATTGGAGGTTTTAAACTTCTACTGCTTGAAACTACGATGCAAGATTGTACAGTGTGTTCCTAAAAGATGCTTACGACCAATTAAATTGACTTATTCATCCGGTATTGCAGCACTAGAGACTCGGATTCGATCCCCGGTCTTCATTGAAACAGAGTTTCTTTCGAGGGTCTCCCATTTTCCACAACTTTACGGATTTCTTCAAACCAACACTTTTTCCTCAAGTCTTATTCATTCAAATACGACAAAAGGTGACGTATGAACTTGGAAGCGCATAAGACCAGCTAGATTTCCTATTTTTTCATTCATTCATTCATTCATTCATTCATTCATTCATTCATTCATTCATTCATTCATTCATTCAATCATTTATTTTATTCCATAAATCTTACATGAGCAATGAAGCTTTAAGATGTGGAACAAGTCAAAATTTTACAATATTACAATTACAATTTTTACAAATTTTTATAGTTTTACAATTTAGTAATTTTCTACAATTTTTACAATTTTGTGCAATTTTTTACAATATTTTGGCGATATGTAGTGAGATGAGGTGAGGTCCGTGGATTCGCCAAAATATTACCCGGCATTTGCCTTTTGGTTGGGGAAAATCTCGGAAAACCCCAACCAGGTAATCGCATCAAAGGGGGGTAATCAAATCAAAGGACTTGAAGCCAAGGACTCGCCATAGACTCGCCATAGACCATCCGGCTTCAGTCCCACGGCTGTGGAAAAGCCAAGGACTCGCCATAGACTCGCCATAGACCATCCGGCGTCAGTCCCACTGCGCAAGCTCAAGACTAAAGTCAACACAGAAGAACTATGAACATAAGACGGGGGTAGGAGCAACCGCTATTCTGCAATCAGAAACTGACAAGCGAACATTCTGATGGGAGCAGATAAAAAAGTTATTTTTTTTTCTTTCACCATGTTAATAATATCAAAAAAAGTGCTCATACAAATTTTGACCACTAGATCACCGATGGAAGTTGAGATGGTGGTGCTGAAGACAATGTAGAGTTTGATGATTAAGGTTGTGACAATGACAAGCATCCAGAATACATACCGAGATGAAGTTACAGTTCAAGGAGAAAAAAATAATAGAAGATACAGTAGGAGAGATTTAGAATAATTATAGGAACAATCGAATGGAGAAAGAAGAAAAAGAAGCAAAAAACAGGAAACGGAAAAGACAACTATGTATTCAACTACAGAAGGAAAGAAAGTAGCCTATAAGGATTTCAACCAAACACCTCCAGTTGAAGCTGAAGAGAAGTTCTATGCTGAAAATTCAGCAATAAAAGTCCAATCGAATTTAGAAGCCAAATTCTTCAGACCTTTCTTATGGGAGAAAGTTTTTCTTCCTGCCTGCGCTGCTCTCGCGTATCTTTACCATCAAATCAAATGAAGTTGATTAGTTAGACATAGTAGCACGATAACGCTCACCACAATATGTTGTATCAAACATGTTTGTAGGTAGGTGAGTGTGCATTCTAGGCTCTAGTAGCCTATCAAGATTCATAACAATTTAGTTGATTTTCGTGTAAATAAAAATTACTCAAAAATAAACCAAATAAATAGAACTAAAGAAGACAGTATTCTGAAATATTTTCTTGTACTCATATTTACGCTATATGGTTTTTACTTTTCTGTAAATTTATTTTGATATAAATATAAATTACGAGTAGAAACAAAAGATAAATGAAACTAAAGAGGAGAAATAAAAATTATATTCAAAAATATTTTATTTTGTAATTAGGTCTATATGATTTTATATTAGCCTACATGTAAGTTTATTTTCATGAAAATAAAAATTAGGAACAAAACAGAGACCTAAAGAAATAAAACAACAAATAAAGAAACAAAAATTATATTCTGAAACGAATATAGAGCTTCAAAACACTTCGTCCACACCTGTGGAGTAACGGTCATCGCGTCTGGCCACGAAACCAGGTGGCCCGGGTTCGAATCCCGGTCGGGACAGGTTACGTGGTTGAGGTTTTTTCCGGGGTTTTCCCTCAACCCAATACGAGCAAATGCTGGGTAACTTTGGGTGCTGGACCCCGGACTCATTTCACCGGCATTATCACCTTCATATCATTCAGACGCTAAATAACCTAGATGTTGATACAGCGTCGTAAAATAACCCAATAAAATTAAAGAAAAAAATACAAAACACTTTTTCGCCTATTACGTCATTTTTACGTATCGACAGCAATACAGTATTACTCAATGACGGCAGCATTCTATGGTTAAAAATATAATTATGATAGTCATTTATTCCACGCTGTTAGCAAACATTTCTCTAGGGTATGCATTTGTAGTGCGAACAGAGTGTCTTGTAGAGAGACAGAAAACCTGGCTTCATTAAGTATATGCCTTACCCTTACAGCTGCAGGCTAAAATAAATCCAGCCATTTCCTCTTATTATGAGCTGACCCCTCAAGCCATACAAATTTAATTGCAATAATTGTATTGCAGAACGGCGAGAAAGTTTTTACCACGTGCACATTGTGGAAATGAAGTGCTCTGGTGTAGAGAATCTCTGAAACCGATATCATGTGCAAAACACAGTGAGTTTTGCGTATATGATTCTTTAGGGGAAGCCTCACAGCCGTTTAATTCTGATTTTTAATTATGATGCTTTGTTAGGTAATTAAATCTGACAGTGGCACTGGAATATCATCCAATAATTATAAACTAAGATATTAATTACTGTATTATAATGTTATAATCAAGTTAAGTTTTATGAGAAAACAATTAGCTTACGAAAATCCATTACAAACGACTATTTAATTGTGGTGATAGTGATGACGATGATGATGACGACGATACTAATAATAATAATAATAATAATAATAATAATAATAATAATTAAGGCTCAGAGCTAGACTTTTTTAGATTGACAGTTTGATTCTGATAAGTTATTGAAACACTAGAGAGTAAATAAATGGGCCTATAGTTATTTATGTCATAATGAACACTATAATTATATAGCTCCTCTGACTGGGATTCTGGCTGATATGTATATCTATTATCAGGCAGTACGTATCACTAGACAATATGTGTCAGAGGAAGAACAATTCTTTGTATACATCTAAAGTCTGCGATCTTATGTTGTTACTCTATGGGAAAGAGAAAGACATAGTCTATGACTAGAATAAGAGAGCGATCGTACTGCACAAGTGACGTAACAGCGGCGCACTGTGTATTAGTACAGGGACATCACTTTATTTTTACCAACATTTTTAACATTAACCTGGCTATACTCGGAAACACTGTTACCCCCCTTCCATTACAGGAGTTTGGAGTTGCTAGTGCAATATGTAAACAAATCATTTTACTAGCTATAGGAGGAGAGAGAAGTAGTGTATCCATTTATGTTACAGGGAAATACAGTATTATGATTTTCAGTTTGATCATTACTTTTACGTATTTTATCAAAAAACAGTAGAGTAGTGAGAATTTTTTTTTCACAAACTCAACTCTTCAGGCGGTTATATTCATTATGTAATGTTTACTTTATTCACCATATTACTAACTTAATTTATTCCTGAGAATTTTGTGAGCACTTACGTAAGAAACCCAAATTTCTACAGCTAACTTCTTGACCGACTTATTAGGACTTCCCTGCATCCTTTCTCTAGTATCTTCTACAGCATCTTCTGTCACCTTTGTTAGCCATCTTACACTTTTCTTCCTTTCTGTACACTCTGTTGCTCTAAATTTATCTATCAGATTAATGACATTTCTACGAAAATATTCCGTAATGATATAATCAGGAAATTGTGAAAAAAACTGTTGTTCACATTCGGTTATAGCCTATTGTAATATTCCAGTTTCCATCATCGTCCTTCATACCTACATAGAGTAAAAGAAAACTCTTGTTTAAATAATGCTGTTAAGTATCATATTGTAGGGTACCATACTTTCGGTAACTCTAATCTTCACGTGCTCAGTCCACACAGATAAATTCAGTTATGCTACGCACCATACCTGTGTGAAAATAAACTTCAATAATATGAGCTCTTTCTTCTATAGAAAACGCAACATATTTTCTGAAACACACTGTACTCTGTACTGTTTACTTCACTGCTAGCAACAGCGGCCGTAAGTTTGTGTGATTGACGTTAGCAAGGACATTAGTGAAAGGGGTGGGAGTCAAGTACATTCAGAAACGCAGGTACAATAAAAATTGAAGTAAAAATAAAATGATGTCACTGTACAAGCAACTGCCGTTCAACAAATAAAGTGGTCGGGTAAGCGAGGTATGCAATGGAGGAGAAAGGAACTGATCATCCTACCCCATTATCTTCTGGCTTAGTTGCCTCATGAGTGATGCTTTATGGGACTGAGGTGTTGCATGGGTATATAGTTACTTATTACGTAATTTCCAAAATATAAATTTGAAGTACAAAACAATTTAAATGCAACAAATTCAACCTTCAAATTAGATTTAAATTTTTTATTTGTTTTAAGATCCAGTATTTATGTTAAAATATTATACGATGTCCATTATTTAAAATAGTTACAATATTGAAATTCTAAAAAGTACGTAACCCTTATACATATTTGTTTAAAATTATACTATTTACATGACATTTTGTGTTTATTTGGCTCCATATACTTTCGTGTGTCGTTTAACAAATACAATATGTATCCTATTAATTTAATATATATTATATCATATTATTAAGGACGTTTTGTGTAAATGGATCCTTTAATTGAATCGGTCATTGCAGAAAGGGGATAAGTCATAAAATCTTACTTTTGAGATAATCAATAAAAACTGTTTTCCTCTTCCAATACCGGAGCAATCTTCATAAATATTTTTTCTTACCTTGTTTATGAGTAGTGAAGTATAATACATCATGTTAGACATCTGACATCTCAAACACTTTTGTTTAAAATTGTTTTATCGAACCATGACTTATCCCCTTTCTGCAAGGAATTGTTCAACATAAAGGAAAAAATAATAATTTGCAAATTTGGGCTAATGTAATATTTGAAAACAAACTAAATGGTAATAATTACAATGATAACAATGCTTTTTTGTGTAATTACTACATTACTGTCACCATTTAAATAATTATTTTTGCATTTTAATCATTAATCCTACTATAGAAATGTACCAATACGTGATTTTATATTACACTTTTAAATTAAAACTGTACTTTTAAACTAATACTCAAAAACTGCATATAGGAGAGCACAATAATATATACACAAATTAAAAATACAACAAATTACTACACAAAATCATTTGTTTAAATTTTTACAGAGTGTATTGTTGGATGTTGGAAGCCACGTCTTCTGTAGATTCTTTGTCACAAGATGGCCAGTTCAGGATCTCTTCGTAAAAGAAAGAGTGTTCCAATGGAATGTATTGCCTCACTTTCGATATGTCTCCAAGTTTTTTCGTATTAATGGGAATTTTCCCATTGTATGCCTTTTGTGTAGGCATTACCATGCGTCCAGTACCTGTTTTTGTCATACAGAATCTGTGTTTGCTCATTTCACTACCAATGACCACACTGGCAGTTACACATCCAGGATCATCTTTAGAGTAAACAAATTCACTAAATTGTGTTGGAGAAAACATTTTCTTATTTTTCCCTTTCTTCCCCAGTGTGTCTAATGAGCAGGTGGTTTTCTTGTAATGCTCTGGCCACCAGCATTTAAAATTCAAAATATCATCAGTAGTAACTGATTCTACAGAAAATCTGTTGTTTGTGTTTTCCTGGTGGATCAAGGTATTGTATTGTTCTGGCACATATACCCTGTCTGTCTTCCTTAGTTTGCGCTTCACTACACCAAAGTCGCGGTCACAGGGAAGAAATGAATGGCCTCGTTGTGGAAAATAATGAATGATTTTGTTGAATCTCCCCATTTGAGTCAGTGCAAGCAGCAATCGAATTACGGTATGGTTTTTATTTTGCCCTCCACAGTTATCAGAGAAAAGATAAAATTCCTTGACTGAAGAAGGGACATAATTTTCAATGTAGTTCAGAAAAAGAGAACACACTTCATTTGGAGATTTGTGGCCTATACCTTCATGATAGGAATAGAAGTGCGCCGTATGGTCTTTCAAGTTGTGAATATTGAAATTGATGACCCAAAGTTGTCTGTAATAGAACATTTCTTGTACCGGAACGTTGGGCAAAGGAAGGTTCTGCATATAGTCAAAGCAGATTCCAAGAACATCATTTCTTTCTTTACATATTTCCTCCACTTCTTTGATTTTATTGTAGAATTTCTTACTACGTCGTTTATGGACCATCATTTCCACAACAGCTACTCTCTTGAGAGAATCACATAAGTTTGAGGATTTTATCTTAACTCCAAGCTCCTCACACTTACTGCATACGTCTACTTGTGGTCGCCCAAAGCGCAATGAAAAGTTTTCATGAAAATATTGAAGGTAAAATTTATATTTTACCCCACTGTCAGGGTGTTTGGTAATAAACAGGTCATACATTAGTTTGTCATTGAGACGAGCATCCAAATATTTCTCCCCTTTGCCACAATAATGTGTTTCTTTAGTTGGAAATGACTCAATGTGTTCCTGAATTAGATGTAATATTTCTCCTGGTATGGTGTTTGCTTTTTCGTTTGAACCCCTTCTGTCTTTTGGAGACTTCCCTTCATAAAGCAAATTACATAGTCGCTCCACCTGCTTCTTTCCAATGCCTTACAAACTAACAAAGGCTTTCTTACACACTTCCGTCTTACTACTATCACTCTTAATAAAATAGTATTTGTATGAACCTTTCCTTAGAATTCCATTCTCAGACCTAAGACGCCTTGATTTTATTTTTTGAAGTTTTATCAATCTTTGTAAATGAAGATCTTGTTCATCTTTGGTATCGAAGGAGTTCATTGTTGTAATCGCATGATTAAAATCTTCCTTGCTAAGATTCTCAAAACATTTTTTCTTGCATCTGTAATTTACATAAAAAGAAACATGATAGTGCGTAACTACGTAATGTATTACTGTGATTAATGTGATTATTTCAGTATGCCGTTTCACATCAGAGTCATAAAGTAATTTCAATCCATGTATAGGCTAAATAAATATTTTAATTTATCCTTCTTGGACAATAAAAATCGCATAACACAGGAGAAGTATTACATCATATCTAATAGCTAAAAAAATCTTTGACTGAAAGTGAAATAATCGAAATCGTAGCCTTCTTTCCACATTTTATCTGAACATCTGACTAACAATACGATAGAAACGGTAATACCATCTACTCAATCAAATGTGTTCAGAGTTAGCTAATACATAGTGTCTAATAAACAATGAGTTGCTTCTTACCCACACTGTTCTCCTGTCGTACGAGCTGCTACAGTCTTCCCAATCCAATTGACATGTTCCACTCCCTTCAGTTTATTTTTCTTAATTACATTTCTGCGGTAGTTGATTTCATTGCGTTTACGTTTACCACTAATAACACAGTTTTCTTCCCCTGGGTCACTCACTACTTCCAGCTTATCTGCCATTTTCCTTATCAGCTGATGGGCGCGTAACTTACTAGGCGCGCGGCACTCAGTTGCGTCACGTCCAGTCAGTCAGTGCAGAAAGAAGATAAGTCGCTGACTTGTCCCCTTTCTGCAATGACTGCGCTGCGTATGGTACTCTGCTCTGCGTTGAGAATGTGTAAATTTGTCCCATTTCTGTATAGAAATGTGTGTCTAGGTCTGGAGAAAGCAATGGCACTCTTAACTCATTTTCGCATTTTTCATGACTTATCCCCTTTCTGCAATGACCGATTCAATTAAAGTTACGGTAAGAAGAAAGATGTTTTACTGGCTGAATACAACTGTCCTTATGTTTCATATGTAGAGCTAGAGCTAGACGTCAATTATTTATTTTCTTTAAGCAAAGGCTACTTTCGCGAAGTTTAGAATAAAATTATCAAGAATGAAATCAGAGTATGCTATCCGTTATCAGAAATAATTACGTAACAAATGGATGAGAAGTGTAGATGAAACAATACTGCATCAACAAAATTTGAAATCAAATATCATACATCAGGAAATGGAAACCAAATTCGGACTTTGAATAGAGGAGATAGTAGATCCTATAGTGAACTCAAAGCCAGGTAAACAATAGAAAATCAGTGTTACAGATTATAGCAATTTGATATATCAACACATACTGCAAAACTTTCCCAGTAAATAAAGCAGAGATTGTTCCAAGAAACCTATTAAATGAGCTATCTTTCATCGGTATAACCTATCCATCATATTTAACTTGAACAAAACAGGAGCTCAGAAGATTTTTGTTAGTACATTCTCCTTTTAAATAATACAGAGATATAGGCCTATACACAGTCGGTCAGAGAAATAAGTGTAACTATTTTGACTGGTTATAGATTAAATCAATAAAAAATTTAAATTTATTTGTAACTTCCTCTTTACTCTACCGGTTTTTCGGGATCCGGAATTTTCGTCACCCGGTGATTTCGTGACATATTATATTTTGTCACTGCAACATTTTGTCATCCATTCATTTTTGACACCACCATATTTTGTCACCAAATCACTTTTGTAACCACCATATTTGGTCACCAATTTAATTTCCTCATCAATATTCGCCACCACAATTTTTCCCCCCTTCGTGTCGCTTCCCTTGATGATATCGATATAAAATGATACGTAATCTTCAAGTTACAGGAATTATTGTGTTCATACTGTTCATTTCGTTTCCAAAGATACATTGATTTTTTTTGGATTCGAAATCTTCAATTTAGAGGTTTCAAAATTTTCAAGTTAAGGTATGGCGGAACTATTTAGATTCGTAAAAAGTAATAGAGCAAGAGCTAAGTTAATCTATAATGGATAAAGGCCTACATATGTACACAAAGCACAAAGTTACGAAGACCGGGATTGTATGGAGATCAGCGTTACCTTGTAATTTACTGATGACTATTTCCTCAGATAAGAAAACCATTATAAAAGAACCTACAGAGTATTCGAACCACTCAGCAAATTGAGGTAGAATTGGAGCTACGGAATGTGTAGAAGCTATGAAAGCTGAAGCTAGAAGTTCAGCGGAAGCTGTGTCATCTATTTTAAATCGACATACAATTATTATTTTGGTGACGAAATCCCCTCAGTATGAAAAAGATGACAAAATGTATATGATGACGAAATATCTTCGGTGACAAAATGTTCTCAGTGCCAAAACATGATGAAACATGATGAGAAAATGTATTTGATGACCAAAAAACTAATGACGAAGAAAGAGTGACAAACTATAACGGTGACGAAATTTCCGGTTACGAAATGCCCTAGACCCGTTTATCAAATATTTAACAACATATCGAGTTTGTATGTTTTTAGGACAATATTTAAGTTTTTACAAGATTAGTATGCAGGAAGCACAAAAACGTTTGACGAAAATTTTGATTCAATAAGAACTGTTTAAATGCAGTACTTAGCTCAAAATATATGTATAGAAGTTTATAAAATATTATATTCATGTTTCTCTGAATTTTAAGAACAACATACTGTCATGTTGAGAGATGACTGCCCCTTTTTCCTATCCATCTTTCAATACTACGTTCTTGAAGGTCATGTACTCAAACACAGTATGAGTTCTTATTAACTGCTTTTTATAGTGGTATCTCAATGATAGATCAGTAAACCTTAACAATTGATGTCATGATGTTCAGAAAAGAAAAAAGTGACTGTGGTACGTTTTGAGCTGAAATAATAGAATATTTGCATTCTATTACCTAGATGCGTCGAAGTGTATTACCAAGTTTTTTGCTCCCTTCATTGTTCCTTATCAGTAAAAAAGAAATATTTATTTCAGATCTATTTTTCTGTATTTTAAGAGAGTGCGTATTGCCATGCTGAGAGACGACTACCCCTTTCTTCCATCCATTCTTGAATATCACCTTCTTGAAGGTCAGGTACTCAGTATAAAAACAAAAAGTAGTGAAGAAGACTGTTACGTAGTTCGCTGTGACATCTTCTTGTAAGATACAGTATGTTGTCGCAAAGCTAGCGTGTCGAGTATAGTCACTGCAAGGGATTGTTGGAGAATCTAACACGCCGCAGCGTGTTTCCTCTCCCTACTGGCCAACCAAAAATGGGGAGGTAGAGAGCATGTGACCTTGCGTAAATATTTAGATTTTCGAACTATCCCTCGCCGCAACTGTACAAGCACGAATTTAAGAAAAGGAAGCGTATAGAAAACGCTGATCATAAATGTATAGGCTATATTTTACTGGAATATTTAATCAAAATGAAAATATACATAATTATACAAATATATTATATAAGTTATTGAAAGGTAAATTGTAAGTAACCGCCTCCCTCCCTCCGTGTGTCCTTTTTCTTTGATCGGGACTCATCGGATTTGTTTCTTGTCTAGCTTTCGCTGTGCTCTCAGGAATAGTGACATTGACTACTGCTGAACACATGAACGGGAAAACACGATACTTGTGAACATATAATATTTTTCGTAATCTTTGTAACAATTCAACAGTAGAAATGTTCGAATTCTTGAAGAATGATGATAGTAAAATGACAATAAAATGTAATTTACTTAAATAATATTTAATTGTAAAATTCTATGACTAAGGAAATTACATTATAAAGTGAAATAAATATCCATGAAGTGGCATGATCATGAAATAGTAATAAAATGTCCATTAATTTAATTATATTTAATTATAATATCCTAGCCTTTGAGAGAAGTTCAATATAAAATGAAATTAATTTCTTCCAAGATAAAGTGAAATCGAAATAAAATGTGGTTTATTATTCTGATTAAATGATTTCTTAGCATTATTTCTGTGTTAATCTCAAATTTCCTCAACCAAACGATATACGCTTTTTCTTCCAGAGCTTGCGATATACTTTTCATCTTTATCTTTCTGCATGTTGTACCTTATTCTCTCCTTCCAAATAGATCGTGGCCTTTCTAGTTTTCTTTCATTTACTACAAAAATATAATGTTAAAAGTTAAAGGATATTATTTAATTGTATATTTTACTTTAGAAAATTTGATTACAAAGTGGAACGAATTTTCTTTAAATGAAAATGAAGTCACAGTACACTTCCATTATTATTTAAAGTATATAGCCTAAATACAGAGAATCAGTCCCATTCCGAGGCTTATTTGAAGGATTCGTAACAAGCTGTTTTTTTTTACGGTGATGGGTTGTTAGCCCTTCGCCCAACCCCCAAGCTGGAGGACCACCCCTCATCGGCTGTCCGCGACTGCTTATTCAATATATTCACAGCTACCCTCCATATCTGGAGGCCGTCTCCTCGATCCGCAACCTGAGGACGCGCCATGCCGTGGTGATAAATTCTTTTGAAGTTAAATGATCATAAAATTATTATTATTTGAACTATATTTAATTCTAATTACAACATTTCATATCTTTATATTTATCATACAAGAAAGCAGTGTGATCTTGCAGAAAATAAGTTTGAAAATATACATTTTCAGCATCAGTCATAATCTTAGAGTGGTTTCACCAAACTTGAATTTGTAATAATATGTGGTATACCATTTAAACATTATTTAATGATACTCGGGAGGAAACTAAGCAGAGAATAAATATGGGAAATGCCTGTTATTATTCGGTTGAGAAAATTTATCATCCAGCCTGCTGTCGAAAAATCTGAAAGTTAGAATTTATAAAACAGTTATATTACCGGTTGTTCTGTATGGTTGTGAAACTTGGACTCTCACTTTGAGAGAGGAACATAGGTTAAGGGTCTTTGAGAATAAGGTGCTTAGGAAGATATTTGGGGCTAAGAGGGATGAAGTTACAGGAGAATGGAGAAAGTTACACAACACAGAACTGCACGCATTGTATTCTTCACCTGACATATTAGGAACATTAAATCCAGACGTTTGAAATGGGCAGGGCATGTAGCACGTATGGACGAATCCAGAAATGCATATAGAGTGTTAGTTGGGAGGCCGGAGGGAAAAAGACCTTTAGGGAGGCCGAGACGTAGATGGGAAGATATTAAAATGGATTTGAGGGAGGTGGGATATGATGATTGAGAATGGATTAATCTTGCTCAGGATAGGGACCAATGTCGGGCTTATGTGAGGGCGGCAATGAACCTCCGGGTTCCTTAAAAGCCAGTAAGTAAGTAGTAAGTAAATACAACATATTATGAAGATTCTTTCAGAAAACTTCACTTGAAAATTAAATTAATTTCACTGAAGGTAGATGATCTTAATTCGTGAAATTGTTTATTGTCCAAGCGATGTTAATGTATAATTTACATTTTTTAGAAAAGTTCACTTGAAAATGAAATGCATTATTTTGAAGTTAAATGATCATAAAATTATTATTATTTAAACTATATTTAATTCTAATTACAACATTTCATATCTTTATATTTATCATACACGAGAGCAGTGTGATCTTGCAGAAAATAAGTTAAAAAATTGACATTTTCAGCATCATTCATAATCTTAGAGTGGTTTCACCAAACTTTAATTTGTAATAAAATGTGGTATACCATTTAAACGTTATTTAATGATAATATTCCAGGCTTGTTTAGAAAAGTTTAATGGAAAGAATAATAATAATATATGTCTCTAGGAAAGCATACCACAAAAGCAGACATTTCGGTGAAGACTTATGCGTAACGATTTTCAGGGCAAGTTTAATCCGTTATTAAAACCAAAATATTTGGCCACAGTGTGTGTGATTTGAAACAAAACAAATCAATGAACCGTATGCGCCCTTCTGCAGAGTCTGCTCGTGTGCGGGTGGTTGGTTGTGGTGATTGTGGCAAGGGTGGTCGCATTGAGAGAGAGGGGTGTCCCTACATCATCTTTACCCTATGTTTTCAATACCACTTTCAGCTCAAGGAGAATATTTGGATAACCAATGCATCACCACCAACTCGTATCGACTGAACTTCCATTTCCTTAGGCAAGGTGTCTTATATTGTTCGTGGTTGCTGTTTCTCGCCTTTTAGCGATTCGTATACACTCACCAGCATTCCTTCAAAAGCAAACATGCAAAGGAATATACGCTCCAAATGTCTCAAAACGACAATAAACTCACACCCTCAGGCGTAACTGGCGCTTTTGTAGAGCATTATATAGGTTATGTAAATGTTATAGGAACAAAAGTTCTGAATTTACGTGCATCCTCGATGTGGCTGTATTTTTAGGTTATCTACAGTATATCCAGAAATCTTAAAATATGTAAAAAATTACTTATTGTATCCTTTCTTCCTTTATTTGACAATTCTTTTCTTCATCTGGTATTCATTTATTTCTTCCTTCCATTTTTTGTTCCGTTTATTTTATTTAACTGTATTCTTCTGGTCTTGTTACCTTTCTATCTCTTTTATGTTTACTTTTTCTCCTTTTTCTTTATGTTCGTCCTATTAATTCCTTGTTATATGTTAACCTTATTTTTCAAAATCAATTTCTGTCTTCAGTTTCTTTAAGCCTGCCTCGCCACTTGTGTATTAATTTCATTATTGTTTCCTTTTTATATTTACTCGTACCTTCTCTTTTTCATTCACATTTTTTTCTTTTTGTTTGTTTGTTTTTTTTTTACAAATGTATCCTCCGCCTGTTCACTTCTTTAAAAATGCGTTTTCTTCATTGTTGTACGTTTGCTCTATCTTAATTCTTCTTTCTTCTACAGTTCGATCGAAAAGTCCCTCCGCAGCTCCATTAGTTCTAGTAATCCTGTACAAAGTTGGCACGTAATCCTGTAGAAGGTTGGCACTTCCCCATTAATTCCGGTTTGACAACCTCACATTCCCAGGCCATCATATGCTTGGCGGCCAGTGCTCCACTTGAATTCTTTGCCTAGTGGATTCTTGGCTACACAGTCACTGTGGAGAGACTTCTCGATCGCACTGTATTTTTATTTCTCTAGGTAAGTATCTTCACCTTTTTCCTTTATAATTTTTCTCTAGTTTATTCTTATTTATTTTCTTCTATCTTCCTCCTTATTTCTGTTTTATTTATTTTGATCCTTATTTAATGTTCATATCTATCATTCTATATTTTCTTAATCTTGATTATTATTTATGAAGATTCCTTTTGATCCTCCTTTTCCTGCATTATATTTTTCCCTTTTTTTCACCTTTTACTTTATTTCATATTTTCTTTTTTTCCTTCTTTCTTGTATCTACAGTACTTCAGTTTATTTTTTTATACTTTTCTTTCATTCTTTTTCATACTTTCTTTAATTTTCATTTCCATATTCCACTTCATCTTTGTTTATTTTACTTTACACTTATCTTTCTTTCACATTTATATTTATCTCTATATTAAATTTCTCTCTTCTCTTTCCTTCACTACACATTTGTTATTATTTTCATATCTTCTATCTTCTTATTTCTTAAGTATTTTCATAATATCTTCAGTTTAATTTTAATACATTTAATTTTATTTCCATAGCCTATTTATCCACTATTATATGAAAGATAAGATAATAACTGTAATATACAAAAATGTCCGCATAAATACCAAGGAAGAGTACAAGAAATAGGCAGGTAATACAGTAGTTACAAAACTATCTGTACCTTGACACTCGGAGAAGTTAATATGGTCAACACTATGCTTCAAATATATACATCGTATACAATACATATTGGTTCTTTTCTTCAATTATTTTTCTAAGTCCTCAAAATCGTACTTTTTGAATGAATTTATATTTTATATTTCTTTTTTAAGATATGATTTTTGTATCTAGGAAATTATTATTATTTTTTTTTAGTTTTTCCCAAAAAAAGATATAGAATGTTTCAAACTACTTCGACATTAGTTTATTGAAGAAAAAAAAAAAAGAAACCCTATTTACTATTTTGTTCCTTCCTATATTTTACTTTTAGGCATGACTCTGTTAAGTTTTGTATCTTTACCGGTCTTCGAAGGGTCTTGGATAAGAAACTTAGCTTGTATTCCAGAGATTCCCTGTTAAATACCCGGCCGAGAGTCGGTTAACCTAACTGAAATAGTTCGTGACTTTGCTCGATACCCGGAGGCAAATTGTAACCCCTTTCTCCCTCATTTCCTGCGGCTCTCATCTCATCATCCACTAAGCATTCTTCTCTACCCATGCCCTAAAACAATGAAATAATTGTCAACCACTACTAGCGGGGTATACAAATTATAAGTATAATCGAACACAATCTTAATGAGACAATTTATTCTGCTCTGAATGGAGGAGAAAATATTAATTCCTTTTGCAATTTTTATGACCCTATAGTAAATATTGAAATTGGTGATCTTATTTTCCATTGAGTTTGTAGAATAATAGAAGTGACGAGTATAAATTTCCGTAGGGCACTTTATTGTGAAGAAGAAGTGAAGACTCATTGCATGAGGAATTACATTAATATGCATCCAGTTCATTTCAATTTATCATTAACCACGCTTTTCGATTTTCATTTAACGAGTCTTCTCAAAATATTTTAACTCACTTTTTCTAATACCCTGTTTCGAAAACGTGCTCTTCATCCAAAACACTCGCATATCAAAGGGGCTTTCTCCATAAAAAACAATGCAAACTCAGATTAATTCGTTTCACAACCTTTTATTCAAATAAAAAACAACATAATTCAGGTAAAATTCAATACAATAGTGTAACACAAATTCTTTTGTTTTTGAGTGCCTTTATTGTTTTATTGCTTAGTAAACTTCTTGAACATTTAAAGTAAATATTTTCACTCTCGCTAACAGAATTACTTCTGACTGCTTAACTTACTGGAATCTTTTGCTTTGACTAAGAATCTATTCAAAGACACCTGATTTTTCCTCGTTTTGATGATATTGCTGTAATGTGACATTGCGTTGTCCTTAAACAGGTTTATCGCACGCACTGCTACAACCTTATCAGGGTGGTGAATTTGAACATTTTGTACTGCTTCCCACTTTTTACACACCTCTTTAATCTCATTTGAAGCTAGAAATTCGTCCGTTCTTTCCTCCCTATCCTCCACAGATGACATCCCCTCCATTGCCTCTTGCTGTTGCTCGTAAGCGAGGCAAGTTACGTACAAATCGTGATGCTCGTATTGCAAGACATCGCTCGTTTATCAAACAAAAACGTTTCCTTATTGTTGGCTCGTTTTGCAAAACACTGGCAAACCAAGCTACTCGTAATCCAAGGTTTTACTGTAACTGACATTTTTTAATCTCTCAATTTACTATTTAACTTTATAATTAGTAAATAGGAATTCATTAGATTGTGTTCTGAATATAAAGAGTATTGATCATAAAAGATGAATCTGGCTTATTTTTTGGATATGACATCCCATCGACTTACTTTTTCGACGCAAATTCCGTGATAAGTGAGTACAAACAACATATAGAAAGTACATTTGTTGGGAACCTAATATTTCAGCTACTGTTAATAAATATTGCCAATAAATTTCATGTTGAGATGTTTCTATTGTGTAACTGTACAATTGTTGATCTTTTATAATGTCTCTACTTTCCCATCCTACAAAATGTATGATGCAGAAAATGAAAGAGATCATTTATCGAGGAAAAGAAATACAAGAGAGGCTAAATCCCTGGTCACTTCTTGTTTTTTGGTCTATTTTTGTTGAAACATTTCTCTTTTACATTAAGAACATGTTTAAAATGCTAAAAACAGCCCTTGGAATTGTTAAAAATCAACGTTCTTTCTGTTCAATATACTTTAACCTTGTTTTCCTCGAAATACCACTTTTTCGTATGTTATATTCAAACAGTTATTACGCCGCTAAATTTTAAGATACTTACATGGTTTTGGTACCAAATTGTTAGGAATTTTGTTCTTTGTAAGAGGATCTGAATACATCGCTAATGCTACAGCGGTGAGAGGAAATCAATTGGTAGAACTAATATTTTCATAAAACGTAGAAGAGTACAGTATTGCTCTTCTACTCTTCCACCTCCATCTTTTTCATCTCCCACTCTTCTTTTGTACTGTATTTTTTTTTCTTCTCTCCCTTCTTCTTATTTCCTCTCTCTCTCATCTCATTTTCTCTAGTCCCCCATTTACAAAGTTTTCTTCTTTTTCTCTTTTCGATTTACTCATTTTTTCTCCTTTCCCTCATTCCTTTTATGATCTTCCTATTTATTCACATCATCATCATCATCATCTTTTTCTTATTCAAGAAGTGCAGTATTCTGAGAAATTAAATCTCATCTTCGATTGTCCAGAAGATTTGATTCCGAACAAAAGTAGACTCATCATTAAAGACCGTTTTCTTGCCCACAATACTGAAATGAGTATAACGTTGCACGGGACATACATTACGTCACATGTCACCTTGCTCACAAACACAAGTAACGCGCACTACAAGGTCACTATAAAGAGGTTTCTTACTCCTAAACAAGTACTGGAAGTTAACAATGTTTATGATAATATGCACTACTAGTTTATTTTTATTTATTTATTTTGTTAATAATTGTAACATAAAATATAATATAAACAGAAAAACTTTAGCTCGCTCCTGAAAGAGTAGAACTCATGCTCAGGGGCGAATTCCTGAATTGAAATTAAGAAGTACATAATACAATTTTTGTGTTATGTCTACTACGCAATAAGAATATATAAATTTAAATTTACAATTTTTCAATTTTTATAAAATCCATATATAACTTTTTTAATTTAATACTAGAACTACTAGAATTCATAAGATTAGGATATTTAAATATAAATTTGTTATAAATTCTTGGGTCTACTATGATTAAATACTGCAGCAGTATTGCATTTTGGTTCAAACAATCTTATAGAATTCACACCGTTTGTTTCATAACTATGAAAAAACAATCCAAAATTAATTTGATTTTTAGTATGAATTTTATTACTAAAATATAATAAATATGTCTTATTTTAAGAACATTAAAGTCTAACAAACAATTTTTGAGATGGAAAATCAATAGGTTTATCAAGACATATTTTAATTATTTTCTTCTATAATAAATAAGCCTATAATTCCATACATAGGCTAATGAAATAAAGGTGCCTAAAACGAAAGTATAGAATGAGTAGAGGAATTCGGAAGACAGTATGTCTGTGTAAGTGGCGACATAATTGTGTGTAATTTATGCAATACTAACATAATCTTCCCTAAAATATGGTATTTACAGCACCACTGTAATTAAGGAAAAACATATAAATCATTTGAAATAGATAGAAAGAAGTGAGTCTGACGATCTACTTTCTAGTAGTAATTCAATACCTGCGGACGAATTTAGCAGAGATCTGTACGAAATGATGCTGCAGAGTTAAGAACAACACTTTAAAAATGTTGTCAAAAAGTAGGCCTATACTTGTACACAAGAACCTTGTTATAGTAGAACTGGTACTCGTATTTTAAGTTAAATTTTAGATCAAGAATTACTGTAATATAATATTAATCATGTTAAGAGTAGTGACTGTGATACAGTAACAATTTAAGTTAAAATTCTACATTAAAAATTGTTGTAATATAGGTTTAAATATTTCATTAAGGGTAGTGCCTGTGAAATAGTAACGTTTAAGTTAAAAGTTTACAGCAAAGACTATGTTTATTCTATTGTAGTACACAATACAGGCCTACTCTTGAAATCATCTTTTGTGTGTGGGTTTGTTGTCCTTGCTGCGGAAGTAGTCCGTTTACATCGTAGTGCACCACGCGCCACTACTCTTTGTCAATCATTTGGCTCAATATACAAACTCCGTACTTACTTAACCTAGAAAAATAGTGGCTAAGATTCTGATCTCTGCTCATTACACATTCTCATAACAATGCTTGGTATACATATACTATCCGTTCGAGTGGTTACGTCGCAGGGTTATCGAAATGAGAAAAACCGCGTGACAGTTACTTATTTAACGAGGCTCCTTGTACAAATCTGAATTCCGAACAGCAAATTTTTTCAGGAAATAGCTAAAATATTCCAGCCACAAGCCTTTACAGATGGAAACAGAAACAGAGATGCGACATAACCACTCGGACGGACATTAGTCTATTTCAAAACTGGTGGTCTTCAATATGCTGAAAGATAATAACGTTATCAGAAATATGCAATGACTTATTACAGAATAGTTCCGCACTGTATTTCAAGACAGCATTATTCATAGACCTGTCGTGTGAGTGAACCAATCAAGCAATCAAGGATTCGATAACCTGACAAGCTACGCCCTCCGTCACTAGGGCATACCTCGACCCCATCTCTATTACAACGTATAGGAGTGGTTTAACGAATTTGCATCTAGTTAATTGATGATTCCATGCAATATTCTGTTTAGTACGAAGCAGTATCGATGATCGCATGATGGTGAAGAGCTCAGAATGAGTTTTTGCAGGCCAAGTTTCCGGATATAAATTATAACATAGTTGCTAATAGGAAGGTTCAAATGAATTGCTGGTTATTTAAGATATTTTGGATAAGAAATAGTAAGAGCAATAAAATATTATTTTACTACAAAATATTTAGTACATCCAGAGTTTTCATACTTCTAGTATCTTCCTAATTTCTGAATCTCTCGTATTGTACACTTTGTTGTCCTATATACATGCGTGCAGTCTTAAAACAGAAGTTGATCCTCAGAAACAAATACCCACAAAACTGGCAGTTTAGTTAGAGAAGTACCTGACCCATAACTTTTTTCGTAGTCTTCTGAATATCACACATGGTCCTATTGTGCGTTACAATTCTGAGACAAAAGGCAATTGGCCTCATTCAACTTTCGAATAAAAATCATCCTAAAAATTGTTTGCTGTTAACAAGATATGAACCAACACCAGGAAACCTATACTTAAGGTATACATATACTCTAGAAATGTCAGATTTCTTCAAAATTTTGGTGAATAATAATTTTTTTGCCTTATCTGGAAACTCATTTCTTCTAGTTTTCAAAAATATATAACTTGTGCACGTTATCTCAATAATTTCATAATTCTTTGGACATTTATAATATAAACGCACTATACTTTCTATACTTTACGCCATATTCAGTGTCTGTTTTCTCCTATTTCACATTTTTCGACATTTATTATCCTTCCAACGGACAAAAAGTAGACTTCCAATTACACAAAGTACTTCATTGGGGTACCAAATTAAAGCTTAAACATGTGGCTATGTTGTAAACTAAATTTATTATTTTCAATTGATTATAATCCTTTTACCATAAAAATATACAAATATACATATATTTTTCTAAAGTGCTTGTATAATGTGACATATCTTTTGAATGATTCAAAATAAATAAATAATTTTAGTATGTAATATTCTCTATAGGTAGAGGATAATTTTGGCGAAAAAAGTTTTATCCTAGGTCAATTTCTAATGGAGTTAGGTCGGTCTAACATTTTATTAATTTAAAAAAATTCGTTTGGACCTCCAAATTAGGTTTCCAAATTTCAATTATATCAGTTGCATAGATTACTCCCAAGAATCATGTCACCAAACTCTGAAAAACATTAAGGAAGAAGGATTTTTATCCTAAGAGTCAATGTATACCTTAAGTTCGTTTTGTATCTATATTAAGCGACCACTCCGTAATATAATCCAGAGATGTCAAAAGTACTTGCACTGCATGCTCATACTACAAGCAATACAAATCCAACAAGGTTCATTATTTAGCAGGACTAAGTAAAATCATTGCTCTTTAAGGGAAATGTTGTGGGGGGTTCTTGAGAGCACGCAGTGCAGACGTTTTGACATCCCTGATATGATCAATAGAGATAGATTCACATAAAAGGCTCGATTGGAGCTCAAATTATTGACTTCCGCGCAACGTCAAAACCCTGTGGATGAGTTACTGGATGTGGTACTTAATACATTAATGAAAATGCCTCTTCTTGTAATTATATTTAATATATTATTTCTAAACTTTTAGTCTACTATTAATACTCATTTTGATCTCCATACCTATAACTCTCCCTTAAAAATTTGTTATACTTTTAACTACATATTCTTTTTTATTATAAGAAGAGAGGAGTAGTTTTAGACTAAATTACTAAGTGGACAAGTAAGCTAAAAGGCTAATAAATAATGTACGAGGAAACATGAACATCCAAAAGAATGAGCAGATGGACAGGAGATATATGAATGAATGGAAGTTAGGTGTATTAATCAATAGAGGGACGGCTGAGTGAATGGATGAATGGAATGAAGCATGAATGGATAAGAGATTGGGTAAGTGAATGCATAAATGATTGAATAGATGAATTAATTAACGCAATTGAATGGATTAGTCATTGGATGAATTGGGAATTTATAAATAACTCAACAGATAAAAGAGGGAATGGAAGAGCGATTGTCTGAACAAATGAATAAATAAGTGGATGAAAGAATGATTAACAAAATTAATGAAAGGTAACACAATATGAAGCAATGTTTAACAGAATGGGTAGCAGAACAGATAAATAGATTGAATGAGAGAATGGATAACAGAGTGGATGGATGGATTGGATGGATGGATGGATGGATGAGTGCTTCACAGAATGAATGAATACATGTTCAACGGAATGGATTGAATATTTAGCAGAATTGGCGAAGAATATTTAATGGAATGGAAAAAAGAATGGCTAAACAAAATTTATAACAGAATGGATGACTGAATTGATAACAGATCGGAAGAATAAATGGGTAACAAATTGGAAGAATAACTGGGTAACAGATTGGAAGAACAAATGGGTAACAGATTGGATCAACGAATAAGTAAGAGAATGGATGAATAGATGAATAAATATATTTAACAGAAAAGATGAATGAATGTTTAATAGAATAAATGCGAATGGTTAAAAGACTGGGTAAGAGAAAGGACAAACAAATTTATAACAGAATGGATGAAGGAATGCGTGAAAGAATGAATGAATATTTAACAGAATGGATGAATGGATGACGAATGTTTGATAAAATGGGTAAGAAAATAGACAAATGTATAATAGAATGAATGAATGAATGAATGAATGAATGAATGAATGAATGAATGAATGAATGGGTAACAGATTGGATTAACGAATGGATAACAGGATAGATGTATGAATTAAAGAGTATTTAACAGAATGCACGAATGATTATTGGCAGAATGGATGACGAATGTTAAACAGAATTGGTAACAAAATGAAAAAAAAATTATAACAGTATGAGTGCTCAAACTGGTAAAAAATGTATGGATGAATCAGTATTTAACAGAATGGATGAGTAAATATTTAATAAAATATATAATGAATGTTCAATAGACTGAGTAACAGAATGGACAAACAAATTTATAATAGAATGGATGAACAAATGTTATAAAATTGAATGAAGGAATGGGTAACATAAAGAAACAGTATTTAAAAGAATGGATGGGTGAATATCTAGTAGAATGGATGATGAATGTTTAACAGAATGAGTAGCAGAATGAACAAACAAATTTAAAATAGAATGAATGAATGAATGATTGGGCAACAGAATGGATGGATGATTGGATGAGTATTTAACAGAATGGATGAATGAATATAATAGTATAACGGATGATGAACGTTTAACAGAATGGGTAGCATAATGGACAAAAAATTTATAACAGAATGGATGAACGAATGGGTAATAGATTGGATGTACGAATGGGCAACAGAATGGTTGGATGAATGAGTAATTTTAATTGATTTATTTTACAAGGTTTTATTAACCCTTTGCTGCATAGTGGTTATTCAGAAGAACCACCGTTTTCTTTCTTTCTAAATTTTATGGCGCAGATATTCCACCAAGGAACTACCTCTTGAGTATACATCTGTGTTTTGAAATTATGTGCAGAGTTAAAATGTTGAAAAAAAAAATTGATCGAAGCTTTGTTATGATCCATGATATGAAAAACATCAAAAATTAATTTGTGCTTCAAAGGGTTAAAGGCTATAGTTATCTAGCGTCCGAGTGAGATGAAGGAGATAATGCCAGCGAAATGAGTCCGAGGTCCAAAGCCGAAAGCTACCCAGAATTTGCTCTTAATGGGTTAAGGGAAAACCTTAACCAGGTAACTTGTCCCAAACAGGATTTGAACCGAGCCTGCTCGTTTTCACGGTCAGACATTCTAACCGTTACTCCACAGCGGTGAACATGAATTAATATTTAACAGAATCGTTGACTGAATGCTTAAAATTAATTATGGATAACGAATTGGATGGATAATTGAATGGCGAAGGAATTGCAGGAAAGAATGGATGGATGGATTGATGAATGAATGAACAATATGTTGGATGAATGAATGGTTTTATTAATGAATAAAATTTAAACTGTCATCGCATTCATTTGTCTAGTCTACTCTACACAGAATCTAGAAATCGCAAACAATTATTTTACTATAGTCACTATTACAAAGGACCAAAAGAGTGGACTTAAAAGGTGTTGGTTATTCTAATTATTGCAACGTTGGCGACAGAAATTCTCTTCAAACTCCACACATAATTAATAAGGTCAGGACCCTGATCTCCCCCCCCACACAATGTTTTGCATGGTAACCGTGCTTAAAAGCAAGCAAAGGGATCTGCCATTGGCTTCATTATTTCTTACTTAAACTAGCAATTAAAAGAAAAACTGCAATTGAGTGCATTAGACCTTATAAGTACCCGCACGTTTGGACACCACAATGTTCCCACCCGTACCTGTTCTAATTGCCGGCTATTGCAGGCAGTTTGAGTTCCTCCCAGTAATACCCCGGTGCGAATCTGCTACAAACCTACAGCATCACCCCCTTCTCACCCCCTTTACACCCCAACACGATGCACACAATTACTCGCTTCATTTCGTCCCTATTCTGCAACATGCGTTAGATCAACTGAATCGAAATGCTGGCATTATGCGGTTAGGGACCGCACCAGTATACAGGCTAGGCTAATTAGGGGGCTAAAATTACCCCTCCAAATTCGTAGTATTATAGTAGATTTCACATTGAGCGCTGTATTGCTCATTTCAACTGGTTTACAATAATTATCTGGAAAAACAATAATGACTATATAGAATGCATTCCAATCATTGTTTGCTGACACAGGTTATTGCACCCATGATGAGCCAAATCATCAATAAAGAGGGGGGTTTAAAGGAGAAAAAAATATTGCGGTGGACGGATAATTTGATGTAAAACTCAAATAGGTCAAAATTACACTTACGTGTTAGTTTTATTCAATAGGTATGAGATGATTTTCAAACCCAAATTGCTGTTACACACGAACACAGAAATACGCCACTAAAATGTGTTGCACGGTGCTTGTCAAGTGTTCAGACACAGACTGTCTGCAATGAAATGTCCGAAACTTGTCTTGTGCTCATAAAACAAAAATTCGTCAATACTTAACTCATACACGCTACTCTTACAGGACATGAAGTTTTAATGTAAAATAATAGATAATCATGCTTAAGGGTATAATGTACGTGAACGACCACAAATATTATCAGAAAATGCAGGCTCTAAATTTCTAAAATTTTATAAGGAAGTGAACTCACAACTGGACAAAAATTACAAGGTACCACAACAAGACTTATTAGAACTTAAATATCAGATAAAAGTATAAAACAGTTTACTAATAATATTTTTTAGAATTCAATTTTTACTTTTAATTAAATTTTCCAAAATTTGAAAATTTTTACACATATTATTTCATAACTCCACAGCCATTAGATATAGAGTTCTGAAATTTTGTACACTGATTTAACATGCATTAATACAAAAGGTAGACTACAATAATGTCCATTTCCTTTGAGAATATATAAAATAGATCACAAAACATTATGTAAATTTTAATATATTTTATATAGGACAAATAAGAAATGAATTGTATTAAAATAAACAACTCTACATGTCTAAGAGTAGTCTACTTTTCAGAAATAAGTGTTTATTACATGCAGGAAAAATATTAAAGATGTCAGAGAGACCATAACAATGTTATGGTTACCAAATGATATAATCGGCGAATTTTTTTGTTTCGTACTTTGATAAAAATGGTTTGAAAAATATTATTAGTAACCTTTTTTGTACTTTTATCGCATATATCAGTTCTAATAAGTCTTGTTGTGGTACCTTGTAATTTTTGTCCAATTGTGAGTTGATTTTCGTATACAATTTTAGAAATTTAGAGCCTACATTTTCTGATATTTGTGGTCGTTCACGTACATATACCCTTACGGTCGTTTGATATAGAATATCTATCTTCTATTCTATTTTCATCCATACCCGAAGCTTCCACAATATAGAAACGACAGTCTTACAGATTCCTAGAGCTTCGCACTTTCGTGGTATAAACTCTACCCTTCACATATTTCCATTGAAAGAAATTCATAAAAGTGAAGTCAGAAAAGCATTGAGGTCAGTCAATGGGTCTACTTCATTAAATCCAGCGACTTGGATATATTGTATTTAAAACTCTCCAAACATTTATAAACCAGTAGGATTAAGCACAAAGCTGGTGAAAAAAGAATGTTCGGGTGTAATATTCTAGCTGGAAAACGGAGCAGAGTTGCAGGACGTATAGCTTTTAGATTTTAACTTTCTATGACAGTAATTTCCGAAATTGGAAGTTCAATAATTATATGAAGCTACATGCCAAGCCAAACATTCTCTTTCAAACTTTTCATGATGCAATACGGGTTCTGTAATCCTGCTCTAAAGATGTGAAAAGTGTACGTCAAAAAATGCGATAGCAGAAAGTTCGGATTTGTCTCGGCTCGGTCAAGCATGCTATCAGTAGTAAACGACTATACATGGCAGTGTATTAACTTTTTTTTAATTAAAACTTGATCTTTTTGCAGGACTGACGTGCGTCAAAGAGTTTTTAGATAGTCATTACTTGCTTTCAAAGAACTCTCTGAAATCCGGGTTTTTTTATTGTAAATATCAGGTATATTTTAGTACTTTTACATTAACGTAAAATACATGTAACAGTTAATACTGCATTAGTAGTGGATCAAGTGAAACTAGTATCTCCTGAGTAACATAGGCACAAAACTTATTTCTGAAATCTGAAATAGTACCTATAGTAAGGTTCGATTTATTGACATTACCGCCTTTGAGTCAGCGGACATTATAGAGTCTCACACGAGCAGGATGCCTTCTTAAAAAATAATACTAGATTGAGAATCTATTTAAATTGTTTTGGCCGTGATACATTTATAGGAGATGAATACATTCATGCATAGAAAACTTAATAATAATAAATGTGACAATTTATAAACCATTAAGACTAAAGGTGTCTCTAATTGAGGTTATAACTTCTATTATCAGGCAGTACATCTCAATTGACGATATGTGTCAGAGGAAGAACAATTGTTTGTGTACATTTGAAGTCTGATTAGTGTAATATGTAGGCTTAGTTGGCGTTGTAGGGGAAGGTTGCCTATATTGGACCAGTTTTTTGTTTTTTAATCCCATGTCTTTAATAATGATTAAATTAAATCAAAATATGTTCCAGTACATTCTACATTCTACGTACTTTCATCTTATAGTGTTATATTTTATATTACACAATTTCTAATAAACATAAAAAGGCAAAACCAAAATCATGGAAATGGTCCAAATTGGGAAACCGGTTGCCTAATTTGGACTCATAGTGTCCCAATTTGGACCTCGCAAAAATACATTAGTAATAGTAAACAAATAAGTAAAAGAAGGGTATTTACGTTAAAAATATATCAGATATTGACATTTGGTGAAAGAAGTTACACAATTCTCTGAACTTTAATGAAAAATTAAAGAAAAACAAGATAAATTAATTGCAGAAACACTAATGCATTCAAGCTGATTGTTACACTCAGAATATTTCTCTTTGCATTGAATTAGTTTTATATTAGTTGCTTGACTCGGTTACATGGCCTATTTCAAAATTACAGGAAGACTCATAGAAAAAAGAATGCAAAAATATTACAAGAATTGGAAAATCCCTGTTTGGCTACGGAACTGCTGTGAATAAGGAAACGTAGACATAAAAATAAAAAGGTGACATGATTTCCTCCTGCGTTTGAAAATTACCAGTGGCAGTATAAAGAACCCCGCCGCATTGACAACACAGACTACTGTGGTGTTTAAACCTCTTTCACCACTTACGGCTCCAACTTGGTGTTCCTCTTTCTGAGCTATAACTTTCTGTTGCCTCTTTTGCACCGTTGTAAATCCAGATTCGTCAACGTTGGATACAGTATTTGCTGTGATACCATTCTCATCTACAGTTTTTTTTTCAGCAGGTCGGAAAACTGGATAACACTGTCCCTATTGAACCCCTTAGCTCGGGCTATTTATGCTCCTTCTAGGTGACGGAAAGTTTTGAGTTTCGCTTCATAGAAGCACAGAACCACTTCTTTCCGGCCATTTTTTTCTCCTTGTTAAAAGTGTAGAGAGCATAATATTTTCCTGCGACATCAAAAGCAAGCTTATGCACATCTTTGATTGTTAACCCATGAAACCTTTCTTCAAACAAGAGAATGTGGTCGGTAATAATTTTTTCCATATCTCAATTGAAGGTTGCTTGCCTTCCGAAGGACTTCATTGGAAAACGTTTTTGCAATCAGCATATATCTTTGCTGTAGTCTATGGCACTCCATATACGCGAGCACACTCGTTGAGTCCATAGTCATCATTCATTTATGCTGCTACCGCCATCTTCAAAGTATCATTTCATTTCTGGTAGGTTCCCCTTTTTGACTTCTTGGAAACATAAAGACACAGAATCCCCCAATACATTATTTTTTCTTAACGTTGACCATAATATAATGTTTCATATTCATGTTGAAAAAAAATACTAATAGTTTCCTAAATTTGACCAGTCCAATCCAGGCAACGCCCAGAGGTCCAACCTAAGCAACTTGTTCACTTATGCAAACAGACGACATTAAACAAACACATGAAATTAAAAACTAGTTTTAATACACGCAGATAGTAGCTAATGAAAAATACTTGTAACGTACAGTATAGAATTGTTATTACTTACTCCTACTGTATATAGAAGCTTAAGATCCGTAGCGTAAAAATTGTAAGAGAAAACCCCAAAACATGTTAACGGCAATCCTATTCGCTAAGATGGCTGCAGCTCACTGAACTTCTAGATGGGTATCTTAGGCAGCGTCAGCAAGCAGTGGTGCCAACTGAAATGTTTGAAATACTTCTATATATGGAAATACAACTGCGGTCCAATTTAAGCAACGGTCCAAATTCGGCAACTCTCCCCTATGCAATGAAGGGGGAAAGGAACTGGCCATCCTAACCCATTGTATATCCCGGCTTAGTTGCCTCGTGAGTGATGCCTTATTGGTGTCACTTATGAGCTTCCAACCTGTCTTCGGATAATGAACTAAACAACAAGACTAAAGACACAAAAGGTGCTTAAATAAAATTATACAAAATTAAAAAAAAACTGTTGAATTGAACTCAATCTAGGACAATTAAATCAAACTATAAAATAAAAGAAGTTAGTAGAAATGAAGTAGGCCCTATTTATACTCATGAAGGTGTATACAGTGTTAGACAACATTAGAACTTTTCACGCAAAGAATGACATGAAACAGACTTACGGAAATATAGAATAGATGACAAAAGCAACATGTTCAACCAAAGGGTAAACAGTATAAACTAAAAGTGTCGAGAATATAGTACTCGAAGGCAAAAGTCTACTTTCCCATTAATTGAGCCTAAATGTCATACAAGTGCAGCTCTTTAACATGGTGCTAGTTTTAGCCCAAGACTTTATAATAAAATTACAAACCATTTTCCAAATTTGAAATATTTTAAAATTGGAGCTTTTAAAAAAGACATTTATAAAATGATTCATGATATATAATATTAACAAATTTGTGTCTTTTTTTTACCGTTTATTTCTGTCGATTATATTCATGTTTTAGTGAATATCACTGGCTCCTCTCTGATTGTCAATTTATATTAAATGTGTTTTCTCTCTCTTTTTCTTCTTCTTCTTCTTCTTCTTTTTTGCACTTGTGTGTCATTTATTGGTTTGAATTAAGTTACTTACTGTATTTAGTAAACTGTCCTTGTAAATTTTATGATATATTATTGGCTAAGACCACACCGTACACGAGCTTGGCTCTTACGGTAGTGGCTAGAAACATTTTTATTTCATAATTTTATTTTGTACTCAGTAGCTAGCTAGTTAAATAAAGTTAAATAAAAAAGACACTAAGAAATATCTTAGGAACACGAAATTATTTATCATACAGTACAAAATAGGGCGCACAGTAGTGTTGCAGTTATGGCGTAACGCTGCAAGCCGGAAGGTCCCGGGTTCGATTCCCGATGTAATCTTGAATTTTTTTCCGTTAATCTAGTCCTTCCGATAGCATTATAGCCCTAAAATTTACACACCCCTAACAGAAATTAGTGCCACGAGTATTTTATTTTATATATTCTATTTTATTTTAAATCCACCACCAACAGAAGCAAGCTTCCAATTATAGCTGGCTTACATTGTTACATATACAAAATAAATAATAAGAAACAACAAAACAACACAAACGAAAGAAAGATACTAGAATATAATTTTGCAGTTAATATAGTGTCAAATGTCAATATTATAATACAAAATTACATTACTTTACTTACTGGCTTTTAAGGAACCCGGAGGTTCATTGCCACCCTCACATAAGCCCGCCATTGGTCCCTGAGCAAGACTAATCCAGTCTCTATCATCATATCCCACCTCCCTCAAATCCATTTTAATATTATCTTCCCATCTACGTCTCGGCCTCCCTAAAGGTCTTTTTCCCTCCGGTCTCCCAACTAACACTCTATATGCATTTCTGTATTCGCCCATAAGTGCTACATGCCCTGCCTATCTCAAACACCTGGATTTAATGTTCCTAATTATGACAGGTGAAGAATACAATGCGTGCAGTTCTGTGTTCTCCATTCTCCTGTAACGTCATCCCTCTTAGCCCCAAATATTTTCCTAAGCACTTTATTTTCAAACACCCTTAACCTATGTTCCTCTCTCAAAGTGAGAGTCCAAGTTTCACAACCATAAAGAACAACCGGTAATATAACTGTTTTATAAATTCTAACTTTCAGATTTTTTGACAGCAGACTGGATGATAAAAGCTTCTCAAACGAATAATAACAGGCATTTCCCATATTTATTGTGTTTAATTTCCTCCCGAGTATCATTTATATTTGTTACTGTTGCTCCCAGGTATTGGAATTTTTCCACCTCTTCGAAAGATAAATTGCCAATTTTTTTATTTCATTTCGTACAATATTCTGGTCACGAGATATAATCATATACTATGTCTTTTCGGGATTTACTTCCAAACCTATCTCTTTACTTGCTTCCAGTAAAATTCCCGTGTTTTCCCTAATCGTTTGTGGATTTTCTCCTAAAATATTCACGTCATCCGCATAGACAAGCAGCTGATATTACAAAATAAAAACATTATAAGACACTTATTCATAATTTAAATATCTAAGGATATATAATTGTTTTTAATATTGTATGACATTTTTTAACGGGGTATGAAGGAAAGAAGGGCCATATTAGTCCTTAGGAACTAATCCTACGTGAATTCCAATGTAACAATAGTGAACATTTGTATCTTACTCAGGATTCGATAGAATTATTAATTTCAATCCGCGTACGATTGATGTAATTACGATAACAAACACTAGAAGACCTTGATCTTATATTAAAACTAGAGAATCGAAGTGAAATAGACAAGTACAACGACAGACAAGAAGTAATGACTAGAAACGATGTTCGCTTGGTTGCATATTCGCATGCTGATCGAAGTGAAGGACTCATGTCCCAAACGAGTGCGTTGTTTTTCCAGCATAATGCGGTGATAACACTCGTGGGCCGGCCATTATGCGCGAGGCTGCTGGAGGACTCTTGACAGCAGATGTTTGTGACGGCCATTAAGTATACATTCCATACACATACGCACAAGTTGATCCCCGATGTACAATGTCTATGATAAAGACCCGAGATTGACGACCCGCTGAAGATGAGAGAGTCGTTTTGCAAGGGAGATAAATACGCTACGAATTTTGTTGGGAGTGACGGGTGATTTATGGAACAAGGCACAGTCTATAACTGCGAGATCAGAATTAATTTCAAACGATCACAACTCTGTCTATCGGACGTTTTCATCCCTTGTTCAGCTTCATCCAACTGACATATTAGCAATGGTACAATGGTAACGACGGGGAAAACAAAAGTACTTAGAGAAAATGTCAGACAACTCTTTCCATTGTTCCCCTTGTCCTTCTTGTATTCCAATTGTTCTCCTTCCTTCTTTTTTTTCTCTTTATGTTCCCTTCGTTCCCTTGTATTCCTCTTGTACTCCTTCTCGTCCCCTTGTTCTTGTCTTCCCCATGTCATCCTTGCATTGCCTCTGTTCTTCTAATATTTCTTTTCCCCTTATTCTCCTTGTCTTTCACAGTTTCTCCTTGTGTTCCCTTTGTTCTACTTGTATTTCCCCTCGTCTTTTTTGTACTCCCTTTATCCTCCTTATATTCTCCTTATTTTCAATGCATTTCCTCTTTCCTACAGGTATTTCCCTTAATATCCTGTATTCCTCCTTCTTCTCCTTGTACTCCTCCACTCTTATGCTTCTTGTATTCCCCTCTTTCTCGCAGTATTCCCGTTGTGTAATCGCACCTACACGTAATTCTACGAAGAGCGTACAGATATGTAACTGTCGATTATGTTATAAGAGAAAGAAAAGAAGAGAAATTGCAAGCATTGCGAAAATACTCTTACGTAGAGCTTTGTATATGAGTAAAAATTTCATAAATTATATCTGGGAAGTGTGAACGCAAACTGACACTACTTTGAACAACTCCATTAACAGAGGTTAGTATTTATTCATTCATGCATTCATAGTTCTCTGTCGACGAGCAGGTATTTCCCTACAAACCCAGCATTCTCCAACCTTTCCCATTTTCCACCTTCCTCTTATTCTGCGCATACGCTATAGGATCTTAATGTTATTTATCTGATATGTTCTTTTGTCTCGAACTTTTCTGCCGTTCTGCCATAAATAAATAAATAAATAAATAAATAAATAAATAAATAAATAAATAAATAAATAAATAAATAAATAAATAAATAAGTAAATAAATAAATAAATAAGTAAGTAAATACATAAGTAACTAAGTAAGTAAGTAAATGAACAAATAACTAAATAAGTAAATAAATAAATAATTAAATAAATAAATAGGTAAATAAATAAATAAATAAATACATAAATAAATAAATAAGTAAATCAGTAAATAAGTAAGTAAATGAATAAATAAATAAGTAAATACATAAGTAAATAAGTAAGTAAATGAATAAATAAATAAGTAAATCAGTAAATAAGTAAGTAAATGAATAAATAAATAAGTAAATACATAAGTAAATAAGTAAATGAATAAATAAATAAGTAAATGAATAAATAAATACATAAGTAAATAAGTAAGTAAATGAATAAATAAATAAATAAATAAATAAATAAATAAATAAATAAATAAATAAATAAATAAATAAATAAATAAATAAATAAATAAGTAAAATCGAAATAATTCTGATATTTCTGACTCCATATCAGAGGCACAATTTCTTTAACTTCCTAACATATTTTAAAATTAAGTAGTTTTCCATTATGCGCACGATCATTTATAACTTCTTAACATGTGTCGCATTTCAGATACAAACATTTTAACTTCTTGACGTGTATCCCATTCTGAATATGAATATTTAACCCACTGATTTCTTAACCATAATTATGAATGATATATGGCTGCTCGAGAGAGTTCTAATTCTCTTAAAATGAGAAGGAAAATGTAGAAATAACTCAAAACTAACCTCTGCGCGCAACTGGCCTAATCTTCCAACTGACCGCCGCGTGTAGATGACCATTTTAGTCGCGGTATAGGTTGGCTTACACGCAATCGACACACCCTGACTCTAGTAAACTTATTGTAGGCTATCTTACCGATATTATAGGCCTACTGGGAATGATTTTTTAATCCCGAACGGTCTTTCTCTTCTACATATCGTAACCCACTTGTGCAGTGCCATATGTCCATCCAGCCTGCATGTTCTAAGATTCCAGTGGAGTCCCACTAGAGTGTTTTTCCACCTCTCTCGAAAATATTCTACGCCTCGTACACCAACCTACATCATGCCACACCGTTTTGGATGGATACAATTAAAATGATCATAATTAATACTGAAATGGGGAGTGAAAGTGGAATAACGTAGAGGAAAACGGCAAAACCCTGAGGAAATCTCCAGAAACCTTCATATTGTCTACCACAAAACCATCACAAGGATTCGAACTCTTAAATTAGTGCTCTTACTAACTGAACTAACAGGAGGCTGGTGATAAAAATAATAGTGACAATGACTACTACTTCAACCACTCACTAGAAATCTGAATTTATAACCAATTCTGATTTTATACACATGCTACTTGAAGTTGAGGAGAAACATACACAAGACAAGAGTAAATAAATACATAGGTCAAATGTTTCTCTTTAAGATTAAAATACGTCGAATAACAAACTAAGGAAAGGGAGCGGGTGATATTGTTTACAAACCCCAAATGAAACGAGAAAAGGAAGTATATACTACACAGTGGCTTGCTGATCTGCAAGTATAGAAAATAAGAAACGCTTTCTCTCAAACAGATGGGAGCCTTTTGAGACTAACGGATGGACGAACAGACAAGAAAACTCGCACTGGATTCATTAATATCCGAGTAGCTTCGGTCGTTCTTTGCTTTCATGCACAGAACATGAACCCAAGCAAGGCTTCTGAGAGTGTTTACTTAGCGGATAGGGAGGATGCAAAAACAAGATGAGCAAGTGGGAAAGAAACACTGGGTCTTGGGAGGGTACAAATTGACGTTTCAGCAGAGTGCACTAGCTAATGATTAGTACTACCAGGGGAGTTTATGTAACATTTGTTATGTCATTCTTTACTAAATAAATATCTCAATGATAAATTGCCTTCATTACTTCCTGGTAAACTTGAGGATTTACGATATGAAGATACAAAGAGAGCTGCATGGGACTAAGTGGTGGATACATTATACCAAATTCAGTAGTTTGTAGACTATTTTATTTTTAGAAGAAGATCAGTATCCCTGCATGGTCAAACAATACTGGGTGTTCAGTTCAAAGTGTGTCATGGCTCGCTGTATGCCGTCATGTGGCTAGTCGATGAGCCTAGAGAATTCAATCTTCCTACACTTCCGCAGAGGTGTATTACTTTTGTGCCAGAGAAGTTGCCTAGCAAGTACGGCGTTCATTCAGAAGAGTACTTACCGATACGTACGGTAACGCCGGTAGTGGCAGGAATGTGAACTGTTTCGAAACATGTACTGAGGTGAGTTTTTTTCTTACTGTCGGGATATGTGGAGAGAGTTAAGACGATTACTTACGTATTTGTTGACTTTAATTTCGACGGTCAACATGGACACGGAGCATTTGATTTGTGTTGTGGAATGTTTCCGTACGCAACCAATGATAACAAATACCCTGCGTATGACTTGCCCGGCAAAACACACTTCGAAAGAGGTTATGGTAGCACACAGCCCGTGCAGACCGCCATCTGTTGCTACGATGTTCAAGTTATACCGTACACGTTCTCAAGTTCAGATTGAACGCCTTGATTAATAGCAACTTCTCTGACACAAAAGCTGAAACTCGCTTCAAATCGCTGACGCATCAATAGAGACGTCATGACACACTTTGAAATGAACACCCAGTATAGTCCGGGCCAGATTACTTAATACCCTAAGGGTGAAACCTAACTATTTTTCCCCTATTACTAAATATGCTAGTGGATTATAGTGATTTTCTAGCTCTCAGATTGAATTTTCTTTTACCAACTCCAATTCACTGTGGGCTAAAGCAAGGAGATGCACTATCACCTTTGCTTTTTAACTCTGCTCTAGAGTAGTCCATTAGGAAAGTTCACGATAGCAGAGAGGGTTTGGAATTGAACGGGTTACATCAGCTTCTTGTCTATACGGATGACGTGAATATGTTAGGAGAAAATCCACAAACGATTAGGGAAAACACAGAAATTTTACTTGAAGCGAATAAAGAGACAGGTTTGGAAGTAAATCCCGAAAAGACAAAGTATATGATTATGTCTCGTGGCCAGAATATTCTACGAAATGGAAGTATAAAAACTGGAAATTTATCCTTCGAAGAGGTGGAAAAATTCAAATACCTGGGAGTAACAGTAACAAATATAAATGATACTCGGGAGGAAATTAAACACAGAATAAATATGAGAAATGAATGTTATTATTCGGTTGAGAAGCTTTTATCATCCTGTCAAAAAATCTGAAAGTTAGAATTTATAAAACAGTTATATTACCGGTTGTTCTTTATGGTTGTGAAACTTGGACTCTCACTTTGAGAGAGGAACATAGGTTAAGGGTGTTTGAGAATAAGGTGCTTAGGAAAATATTTGGAGTTAAGAGGGATGAAGTTACAGGAGAATGGAGAACACAGAACTGCACGCATTGTATTCTTCACCTGACATAATTAGGAACATTAAATCCAGGTGTCTGAGATAGGCAGGGCATGTAGCACGTATGGGCGAATACAGAAATGCATATAGAGTGTTAGTTGGGAGGCCGGAGGGAAAAAGGCCTTTGGGGAGGCCGAGACGTAGCTGGGAAGAAAATATTAAAATGGATTTGAGGGAGGTGGGATTAATCTTGCACAGGATAGGGACCAATGGCGGACTTATGTGAGGGCGGTAATGAACCTCCGGGTTCCTTAAAAGCCAGTAGATAAGTATTTCGAATTTCGGGTACTGACAAATACTACAACTGGCAGTTATTTTCTAACTGTTATGTTGGCACCAATAACTTCGGTATGCAGTAAAGTAAACTGATGAAAATGCGATCTTATCATCGGTAGTCACTTTCGAACAATATGACCTCCACGATCTTCAGATCTTAATCCGACCTACTTTTGTTTGTGGGATTACCTTAGAGAAAAAGTTTTCGCGGCTCAACCAACAATCCTAGAGCAACTGAAAGATACCATCACGCAAGAAAATGGCTATAATCAAAGACACTGTCTGCAAAATGCTGCACTTGATGTCGCAGAAATGATATTTGTTGAACAGGAGAATGGCGAACATATTCCCAGTGTTTTGCAAAAAATAAATCACAGTGTTTGCCAACACAGTAACTTTTTTCCTTCAATTTCAGATTTTATAATATCCATAACACTTCAAAATTCGAAGTGAATTTAGAGTGAAATCATCAATTTTTATTTATAAGGTTATAAATTTTGGCATCAAAAGTAGTGTCGTTTGTAAGGGACCTTCAGTAACTTGACTGAGCTGGTACGGTTGTTAAGAAAACTGTTGTTGCTGATATTTATGTGGGTTGGAAGACGGGAATAACTGTGAGAACGGACAACTACATGGATGTTAGAACATGTTTCCTCTGTAGGAAACTGTACAGTAAATTCCCGTATTTATTCTAAGCTTTCGGGCGGCCTGGACAGTGGGGAGTGTAATTCATCGACAGTTTCTTTCCCTGAGGTCTGTTTGTGCTGTGTAGAAGGGGACACCCATCACACAAGCAAACATCCTTCCGGCTTTTAATCCCAACACTGTAAGAAAAACACGGATTTCTAGTTCGTTGATACTTTCTCGCTAAACACTGACTCAGGAATAATAAAACTCGTGACTATACAGCCAAATCGTATCCTAAGACTTTAGACACGTTTGAAATTACAACAATTCATAATTTCAGTCCTTGCAGTTTTATTATCAATGAAGATATGGTTTCCCAATTTTTCGAATAACTTACATGTTATAAGATTAAAACACATTTATCAATAAAAACCGAACCAGGTGGCCCATGCCTTTCGCATGGAACTCGCATTCAGCAGGTCCGAAGTTCGATTCCCGGGCCGACCATCCTGATTGTGGTTTTTTCGTGGTTTTCCACAGTTACTTAGACAAATTCCGGATTGGAATTTTCATTGCGATGATCCATTTCCCTTCCACTCCCGTGTAGAAAAAAATTTAGATTTCATATCTTTATTTTTTTAAGTAGGTTATTTTACGACGCTGTATCAACATCTTAGGTTATTCAGCGTCTGAGTGAGATGAAGTTGATAATGCCGGTGAAATGAGTATGAGTCCGGGGTTCAGCACCGAAAGTAACCCAGCATTTGATCAAATTGGGTTGAGGGAAAACCCCGGAAAAACCTCAACCAGGTAACTTGCCCCGACCGGCATTCGAACCCGGGCCACCTAGTTTCGCGGCCAGACGCGCTAACCGTTACTGCACAGATGTGGACTAGATTTCACATCATTCATCTTATTCATCTCATTTCATAGACATATTCAGATCAAAACGCATGTCTTCGTCCGCTTACGGGGAAAGGCGTTGTAATGAGTTGGTACAAGAACCCAGAACTTCCTTGGGATATGAACCCAAGACTATAATGTAATATGAATTGTAGGTGTCATCAGAAGAGCGTTGCTTTTGTAACTTCAATATTATATTAAGAAATAATCGTTGATTGTGTTAAGAAACAGCTGCAAGTTAACCTTTGAAGTGATACTTAATAGCCGGACATAAACAATGACATTTACAATTTTTGGTGTCCACGCTCTTCTGGTGACTCCTAAGGTCATCTATCACAAGATGGCGCCTCGTGTGACCAATGCCCTAACTAAATATTATAAATGTGTGTGTCTTGAATTTTTCGAGGGGATTTAGACTCCACCGGTGCCAGTATGTAGTCAACAATATCTGTAACATCTTTTTCTTCTAAATACATCTATATTCTTCAATGTCTAAATTTTTGGACTTAGTCTGTCAACGTCGGCCTGCAGACCTCATCCTCCCTAAAGTGGAAGACTTAGCTTTTCCACCGAATTAATTCCGAAATCATGTTATACAATAGTTGTTCTAGAAGGGCAACGTTACAGCGTCCTCTCCGCAACCGTTCCTGGGTTCCCAGCCTTCCGCAATATCTCTGCCAGAATTCATTCCTTAAGAGCACTTTCAAGGGCGCTTCGAGACCTTGGAAGGACCGTTGGAATGGGTCCTGTGCTGCTTGGTCACCTTAGCGGTATGAACTTCGGGCGGGGGGGGGGTAGGGAGCCCCTATTGGGTGATCCGGTGAGAGGTCACATGCGGCCTGTGGGCTAGTACACTCATCCTCATTCATCCCATAAATTCAGGGTGCACAATAGGCCTCAGTATGGCCGACGTACAAAGAGTCCTAGCCACCGTGACCTAACCTAACCTATCAATAAAAGAACCAATTATTATCGATGAAAATCATATTCATATCCGTTTTCTCTTTATGAATCAGGGCCAGTGAAGGTATTTTTAAGCAATGTATGCAAATAAATTTGATTATTTTAATTAATAGAAAGAATATGTTTGAGATTTTTAGTCCATTGGCACGTTTTACTAGAATCATTCCTGGCTATAGACAATTATGTTTGAATATCTTTCAACTAGAACAAGAGATGCTAGAAGATATAGAAAAGCTGAAAAAATTATTTTTATTGATAAGAACGGAACAAATTGTAGAGGTTCAAAACTTGGCAAACGATGATGCTGGTGGGGATCAGGATGATGATTAAGTTAAAACCTAAAGCGAATGTCTAGCTTTGGCTCAAAATCGTCACAGTATTGACGGTACAAGCTGTAAGATCAAACTTTGAAGGATGTTGCTGTTGATGGTAATGATTATGATGATGAGAAAAAGGAGGAGGAGGAGGAGGAGGAGGAGAAGGAGGAGGAGGAGGAGGAAGGGGAGAAATAGTGCTCAAATATGTTAAGAAGTTACGGAAAGAGGCTGTCTTATTTTGTGTTAGTTTCTGATGGTTTCTCGAGACAGTCCTAGCAAATATTGTTCTGTCAAAATGTGGGTAATACTTTTCTCTGTACTACAACGACATTTCCTTCCGACTGTACTGAATCTTATGCAGGCGACAATGTTCAGTGCCAAAAATTAGGGATCGTGCAAGTGTCATCGAAGGAAATATGAAGCACATTATAGAAGAATCAAACAATTGAACGTGGTATGACTCGTAAGAAATACAAGAGAGAAATGTCCTGGATGTGGCTAACAATTCAAATCATGAACAGTCTCCGCCCAATACAGACATTCCAGCATGAAATATGAACTTCGACCCGGTTATTGTTCGCTAGGCAATTTCTGGTCAAAACATTCGTCTCTGAATGGTATCAAAAGAGGGAGCGAGAGAGAAAGAGAGAGAGAGAATTACTACCGCGGCACAAAACCCGTGCAGTGGGTAGCAATATTCTATGCTGGATGAATACGATCCTGACAGGCGGAAAGGGTGATAGCATCTCTAATAGAGGATATTGTTGGTTAAAGGCTCAATTATGGTGAAGGGGAGATATCCATTCTGCTTATCGAAATTTTTAAAATATATATAGCCTACAACAATAAATCCTGAGTATCGATATTCTGAAATAAAAAAAAATATTCCAGAAATAATTTTCACTATCAATCGACGTCATGTTTATCAGTGTATACGTGTGAGTGTGCATGTTTGGTTCCATTATGAAATATCGTTTTACTCACAAATTTCCACCTAAAATTGTTCTACCTCCATGTATTTTCATGGATAATTGTGTCTGAAACATCTCAAATTTAAAATAACACGACAAAAACTCTTTCACGAGGATAGGAAAATCCCACTTAATTGCATTTAAACCTCCCATTATCACAGACCCTACTGTGAGATTCGAATCGCATGAACACCAGCCAGAAGAAGTACATGATGAAAAAAGGAATATATATGAACCTTCCATCAATTTTTATAAGGACAAATACCATCTGGAATCCATCGTCATTACGGTACTAATTATAGGAGCTCGTGGGACCATACCCCGGTACCTAGTCGACTTCTGTAAATCTTTTGGCCTGCATAAAGATATTTTAAGAGATCTAACAATTGCAACACTCAAAGGATCAATAGATATTTTTAGGTATCATACATATGGTCCATGACTTTAAATCGCATCTTCTTGACGTTACTTCGTTTATTGTTATGTGTTTCAATCCATTTCAAATTGTTTTTCACTCTAACAACAATGTATCACTAAGCCTCAAAATAATTAAAATATGACTTCATAAACCTACTGATTTTCCATCTCAAAAATTGTTTTTAGACTTTAATGTTCTTAAGGGGACACTCAACTATATTTTGGAACTTTATTTCCTATTTGACCAATCTTTTTCAAATTTAGAGAAAAAGTTTAATGTACACATGGAAAGTAACATGCAAAATCTCAGCTCATTAGATCCAATACTTTTCAAAATAAAAAATATTTCAATTTTTAATCAATCATTAATTGAAATATAACTTTTAATTATCATTTTTTATTTTTTGGCTTTGTGCATTTGACTGTGACTTCTCAATGAAGAGGGGAAGAATTCTGCATATTGATTTAGTTTTGTCACGTAAATTAGTGTAGAAATTTAATTTTTCATTTCTATGACACTTTTTCTCCAATTTTTAAGTTGAGTGTCCCCTTAATATAAGATAAATTTATTATATTGTATTAATAAAATTCATACATAAGAATCGAAATAATTTTGAATTTCATTCTCATAGTTCTGAAACAAAAGGTATGAATAAAATTCTTTAAGATTGTTTGAACCAAAATGCAACACTGCTACAGTATTTAATCATAGTAGTAATTTAGGCCCAAAAATATATAACAAATTCATATTTAAATATCCTAATCTTGTCAATTCTAGTAGTTTCAGTATTAAATTAAAAAAGTTATGTACGGATTTTATAAAAATTGAAAAATTGAAAATTGAAATTTATATATTCTAGTTGCATTGCAGACAAAAGACAAATTGTATTATATACTTATTAATTTCAATTTAGGAATCCGCCCCTGAGCACGAGTTCTACTCTTTCAGGGGCGAGCTAAAGTTTTTCTCTATATATTATATTTAATGCTACAATTATTAGCAAAATAAGTAAATAAATTTACTCTATTTAATGTGTCATGGTACTCTTTGTCAATGGCAACCTGTAGTGGTTACAGGAGGAAATAAATAATAATATAATATAATATAATATAATATAATATAATATAATATAATATAATATAATATAATATAATATAATATAATATAATATAATATGATGTGGTATAATATAATATAATATGATGTGGTATAATATAATATAATATAATATAATATAATATAATATAATATAATATAATATAATTAATCTACAGGAAGAGATGGAAGGAACAAACATTAGAAATTATAGGTGATTGATGTACTTAATTTCTAATTATAAACCAGCACTAAGAACAAAAATTGAACGTTCAAAGAAACTGTAGACTAATTTCTTTAGGCCACAGATTCTAGAAGACGATGAAGTTGATGGTGATCATAATGATTATGAGATTATATGGTTTCGTTAACGATGCATAGTATAATTAAATCCATTACTAATAGAAAAGCCATGTTATCTTTTTATTTGGCACTATCATGAATGGACTCACGCAAAGAAGAAAGGAAAGGCTTGGTATTCTGTATTCCTAACTGCACGAGATAAAGGATGTTTATGGCGGTGTTTAGTGTCCGTGCTGGCGGTAAACTCGCATCCCCTTACATTGCTTTACTCAGGCCATCTCCTCTAAGAACCCTCATCTTTTGCAATAAAGCCATTCAAATTGACTTTAAACCATCTTCCTACAGGGAAGTAACGTAAACTGCTTTGACATTTCATATCACGATAAACTTTCAATGACTTTCAGGAGAAGTACATAAACCTCTGATTTTCTGAAGAAAATCTCGAATTTTATGCAGCCAAAAAAATATGTTGTACAGTATTACACGAAACGACGTTAATTAAACTGCGTAACCACGGTGGTTCAGAGTTAGTGCGTTAGGCTTATAAGCTAGGGGCCCCGGCTTCATATACCTATCTAACCCCATCTATCCTGAATTCATAACTTTTGTTGGGCAAGTCCGTGGTAAAGGTAACACAGGGGTTTTCTGAGTGTATTCAGGTTTTCCTGGGACATCTCAACTATTTACCATCATCATCACTCATTCATTCATTCATACAAATTCACCGCGTGTGGTGCACTCTTGATAATCTCTGAAGAACCAGGCCTTAAAAGCACAAATCTGACTTTCATATATAGTCGACTTGAATAATTTCAAATGAAAAATTGTTCCAGGGTCGGGTATCGAACTCGGGACCTTTGGCTGAGCGCGCCAACGCTCTATCGACTGAGCTACCTAGGAACTATTCCTGACTCCGGCTCAATTATTCAGGTCAGCTTTACAGGCAGCTATACAGGCAAAGCGTTTTGTGTCAATCAGCTAATATTATAAAAACACATTTCTTTGAACTATTGTGCAGGTATGGAGTTAAAATTTGGAGCGAGTCTTGATAGGAGTCCACCTGTATATAGGCAACAATTTCACACGATTGTCCACAAGTAGCATATAGGCTAAGTTATACAAGAATCTTGTTTACTGCACATGCGCAGTGTGTTTAAGCGAAACATACAATACGGGACTTCCAAATTTTATTTCCGTAACTTACATACATACATACATACATACATACATACATACATACATACACACATACACATACATACATACATACATACATACATACATACATACATACATACATACATGCACACACATATTCGTACATACATTACATATCTATTTATTCCAAGGAATTAGGTCTGTTGGCCTATTCCAGTTTTACAAAGTTGTATTTAATTTTAAAAATGTTCTCTCTTGAGTTTTCTAGATCTGTCTACATTTTGTTTTTCAATACATACACAGACCCTAATCATAGCTATATAATTTTCTCCTACTACCGACTTCTACTGTAATTTAATTATGTCTTCACTTATTTTGAAAACCCACATTGCGTATCCTCCTGAACTTCGGAGTAATCTCAACTCTTTTGTTTCTATTTGTTGAATTTATTTAATGGTGTTCACATTTCAGATACATATGTTGACTTTGGAATAACGATAACTTTATACAATGTATATCAATGTGTGTGTGTGTGTGTGTATATATATATATATATATATATATATATATATATATATATATTCAGAACGTAGGCTACTTTTTAAAATAGTATTCGTTTGCGATTATATGTTAATAGCCTACAATTATTTAATTTAAATATTATCCTACATAATTACTAGGGCTAGAGTTTTGATGAAATTGCATCTTTTTCCTAGCAAGCCAGAAACATATCAGCTTTATTATTTATATGTTATGTGATAAACTGAGTGTTTTAAGACATATTTGTTAGGGCATTGTTATGCATTTTTTGCCTGTTTCAACTCATAAGAGCGTCTTTTGTTTTATTCGGTCATTTTTTAGGTATTTTCATTTAATTTTGGCCACAAATCTCCATTATTAATGTAAAAATAATGTTTATTTCCTTTGATATTTTCTTTACATACTTTGTCCATTAATACCCATTATTTTGTACAACATTGTAATCGTTTTTCTACACAAATATTGCCATTTTAACGTACTACATCACATGTAATGGATCAGTCCAACCATCCCTTCAATATAGACTCCTCTATACCTGCTAGTTCCGGATAAGAGTGGCCTTGTGGTAGACTACATAGAAACCAAAAGTAAAGTAAATCCATGGCGCTACAGCCCATGAAGGGCCAAGACCGACTAGCTGACTGCTGACCCCACGTCCACATGCTGAAGCAGAGGTGAACGATCACACATGGAAACTACATCAGGTAAAATAATTAATTAAAATGTACTACTTAGAACAAATTATCTGAAATTTAATTTAATTACTAGTCTAAATATTTAGTACAAAACCTCTTTTCCTACTAAGCCAATTATGTAAGATAAATTTTTAGGGCATTTTTTGAAAGATTTTAGGTCATAAATGCATTGTTTTTAGGATTTTTTTTTCATTATTTGTAGGTCATCAAAATCCGAGCCCTAATAATTAGGTCTAGTAGGCCTACATGTGCTAAACAATTAAAACTCGACACTTGTTGAATTAATTTTCGTTCTATTTCCATTTTTTGTTCTTATTATAATATGTGAGATGCTTATGAAGCCTATTAATTTTATTTTATCAGAAAGTATATATTTTTAGAATAGTATTTCTTTGCTATGCGTTTTCCTTTGTAAATTATTTTACGAATCTGCGAATATAACCTGGTCATCTGCGATCAATATAGCACATAAAGCCTATCTCCTAAAATAAAACATACACACATAGGCGTACTGTTTCGGACTTACTTACTTATTTATTGGCTTTTAAGGAACCCGGAGGTTCATTGCCGCACTCACATAAGCCCGCCATTGGTCCCTATTCTGAGCAAGATTAATCCAGTCTCTATCATCATATCCCACCTCCCTCAAATCCATTTTGATATTATCTTCCCACCTACGTCTCGGCCTCCCCAAAGGTCTTTTTCCCTCCGGCCTCCCAACTAACACTCTATATGCATTTCTGGATTCGCCCATACGTGCTACATGTCCTGCCCATCTCAAACGTCTGGATTTTATGTTCCTAATTATGTCAGGTGAAGAATAGAATGCGTGCAGCTTTGCGTTGTGTTTGGGACAGTGTTAAAATTTTAAAATAAAATAGTATTTTACTAAAGCGAATGCAACTTTTATATAAACATGTATTTTTAATTAAATATTCTACCTATATAGTAATTATTCAAATTACAGCCAAGAGGATGTTTCTCATTGTTTTAAATTCATGAAAGATAGCCCGAAACTATATTTGTTGTTAGAGTAGAAGACAATTATTTCTATGAATGTCTTTGTGGCGTATTGTACGCCTCGCTCAGCAGGCACATTGTACACGCTACAGATACTCTGACTTTCATATCTAAATTTGAGGAGAAGAACTGCTTAACTCGACAAATGTGAACGATTTAATCAGTGAAATGGTGGAGATTTCTAGGAAATGTAACTATTATCTGTTAAAATACTATCCTGGGTTATTTACTAGGAAGAGAAGATTTAACTAATTTCTCTACTAACAAATTTATCCGTAGATTAATTGTATGAATAGTTCATACGGAAATGAAGTCATAATATTTTTCAGTAATTCCACTCTTCTTCCAAACAGGAGGATTATAAATTTTGTTTCATTATATTTCCCGGAATTTTCATTAATCAAGCTTAATTATATACTAACAACGTTGTTTATTATCCTCGGAGGAAACAATACATAATGGACTTCAACGTGTATATTTAATATAAAACCGTAGGCAGAGTTTAAAATAGCTTTGAAAAAAATAGATTTAAATTCTATACTAATATTATGACATACAATTTCCTACAGCCGAATTTCTACCTAAGAGATTATAAATATTAAAGAATAATAGATTGGTTCATTTGTATTAATATATTACATGAAAAAGAACAGCTTATTAAATTCTTATCTATCGAAGATTTTTTATATGCATATGTAACGGTGATTTTTAGAGATCATATTTTGAATCTTTTCGACCTTACATCGGATAGGTCAACGGTACCTATGGGGACGTGGGGTCAGCACGACACCAAGTTTTGCCCTAATAAAGTACAGAATGCGATATTTACATTGAACAAACATTCATGTCAAGACAAGATTCGAAACCAAGAGGATATTATGTACACAAAATAGGACCGTTCAACCTGCATCTTAACTGTAGCAAGTAGAGAGATTAATCTATTAATACTGGATAAAAAAAAAATGTATCCCCGTCACATGCCATGAAGGCACTTGGGGGGCTTGGAGGTAGAGCTCCATGCTTTCCATGACCTCGGCACTAGAATGAGGTGGTGTGGTCGGCACCACGCTTTGACCGCCTTTTACCCCCCGGGAAAGACCCGGTACTCAATTTCATAGGAGGCTGAGTAAACCTTGGGGCCGTTCTGAAAGTTTGGCAACGAGAAAAATCCCGTCACCACTCGGGATCGAACCCCGGATCTTCCAGTCCGTAGCCAGCTGCTCTACCAACTGAGCTACCCTGTCGCCAATCTATTAATACTAGGGCATTCGAAAAGTAATGGCAATATAGTTACTGTTTCACAATAAATTTATTTACGTTACTTTTGACATTACATACTTCAAATATAGTCTCCATTCATGTCAATAATACGTTGCCAAATTCTTGGAAGACGGCGGACTCCATCTGCAGCAGCATTTCTGGATATCTCTCTCACTGATCAATCTAAAGCTCTTCGGATGTCAATTCTTGATTGAAAACGAATGCCTCGCTTCCACCCAACTTGGAATAGTTGAGTACGGTAGGATTTCTCTCTCACAGGCTTCTTGTAATGCATGTTTTTCTCGTGCAATTTGATCTTTATTAATCATCTTCGTTCGTACCTTTAGATCTGTATTGTTTACTACAATTCAGAAACAGTCACTATATTTACAAAATATGGCCACTTCGAGACTTTCAATATTGCAAATGTATGAAACAATCGCTGCTGTATTATATAGTACAAGATTTCAATAGTCACCACAGGGAGCACTGATTTACTTCATTGTTGCCATTACTTATCGAATGCCCCAGTAATTTTTATTTTACGAGTACTAATCATATTTTCAGACGATTTCCTTGGTAGGCTATCAGATTCATAAGTTTTGTTTAATGACTAGCATCGCAGTAAGATGGATTTTTGCCTAACAGATTTTTGGGATTCGCTATATATTACCGAACAACTATGATAACTAAGCTGCGGATTTATACCTATATGCCTATTTTAATCCTTAACCTGAAGGCAGAAGATTTTAGGTTACATATCCATTTTAAGACATTGTGAGTATTATATGCGAATTCTATAGTGCCTATAATTGCCTATTTCACTAGTAAATGCCTATTTGCTTATAAGTGCCTAAAAGTTGCCTAAATATCCGTATTATATATTATACTTGAATTTACTGACCATTCTTTCGATATTTTTTTAATCTGCCATTTGTTTATTTTTTATCTAGCAGATGGAAGTGATATAGAACTATCTATAATTCTGTGTGTCACGTTTTACTCCCAGCAGAGCGCGGAGAAATCGAATAATTTAAAATCAACCAATAAGAAAAAATGTATTTCGAAAGCCGCATGAATCACTGTGGTAGTTGACTAGCGTAGTTGTTTTAAACTGTGTATCCGTTTTGTGACTTTGTGAATTGAGTATGGAGTTGAGTTTTCTGCTGTAATACGTGAAGTATACCGTAGAGATATGACAAAGCAAAAGTCATCAGAAGCACTGATTGGAAAATACATTGACATTACTACGTTCCCACTGGTTTGGTCCCCAGCTGACACTGGATCCCTGAAGTATTGCCCCATCACTTCGTGTGAAGTGGAAGGGAGTTTCTCCAAATTTAAAAACATTCTTACAGACAATAGACATCAGTTCTCATTACAACATTTGGACGAATATTTAATTATTCACTGCCATAATGACATTACTACAGCAAGTAATGTATAATGCCACGCTATGGTCGTGTTAGCCGTTGAGAATTAGCAATTTGTTAGTGCCTTTTTAAATGCCTATTTTAGAATTTTGAATGCCTATTTTGCGTGCCTATTTCAACTGTTTTAGTGCCTAAAAATCCGCAGCTTAATGATAATTCTTGAAAAAATCTGAAACCGGTAACCTGCCCAATTAGAATTGGAACCCACATTTCAATTTAGTCTCGGAGCATGTTTACCGTTGTTAATTTCCAGATCAGGCTTTGAAGATCTTATTCGGGAAACCCAACGAATAAGTACCAGTGAATTTTGTTCAAGGTGTAAATATCAGCGTCTTTTCTATGTCTTAATTTTCGGACTGATAGCTATTTTTCTTTTACTTACGCTGTCCTTCAAACTACTACTCGTGTACGATTTTGGAAGAAGAGATTTCCTGTCTAATTATGATATCTAATTGTAACTCGTACGAGATAACCCCTGGCGTAAGCAACCCGCAGCGCATATTCTTTAAGGTCGTTTTTCCTATTTTATATTGAAAGTTATTCACCTTAGCAGAGCATGCTTGAAGTGCAATATCTCCTGGTTCTATAGGCGTTTGGGTCCACACCTGTGGAGTAACGGTCAGCGCGTCTGGCCGCGAAACCAGGTGGCCTGGGTTCGAATCCCGGTCGGGGCAAGTTACCTGGTTGAGGTTTTTTCCGGGGTTTTCCCTCAACCCAATAGGAGCAAATGTTGGGTAACTTTCGGTGCTGGACCCCGGACTCATTTCACTGGCATTATCATCTTCATTTCATTCAGACGCTAAATAACCTAGATGTTGATACAGCGTCGTAAAAAAATAACCCAATAAAATAAAATAGGCGTTTGGACATCCATGCTTTATAAGGTCAATATACTAAGCAGGGATGTCAAAGCACCTGGACTGCGTGCTCTCAACAACCCCCACATTTCCTTAAGAGCTATGATTGTACTTTATCTTGCTAAAAAGTGAGCTTTGTTGGTTTTGTATTGCTTGTAGTATGAGCACTTTGACATCCCTGCACTACAGCTATCCGTTAGGTCGTTGAAAAATCCATACAGACTTCTTTTAATTACATATAATTTGTAATATTATAACTTCATAACTTTAAAACTATTCTTCAACATAGTTTCCAGCCAAATTGAGACAATTGTAGTGTTTCACAAGTTTCATGTCACTCTCGTCATAGAATTCTGTCGTTTGTGATTTGAGCCATAACAGAATGCTGGATGACCCTCGTTAACTTCTTTAATATCTAACAATACATCACTACATTCAGTAAGGTCCTTTCCAGAAAATTCACCATCAGTACTCGTTATCTGTTCCTAGAGAAACTGTGAGCATGTGCTTATTGCGATTGGTATTTTGATGGGTGAATATGACCCCACTCTATTGACTAATGTTTTTGTCCGTAAGTAATCTCCGTAAATTTCTCAAAGTTGGCGATGGGTTTCAACTGCTTTGAAGTATTTTGCTACGAGAAATTTAATCGTAATACTGATCGCTCCTCACAGCTAGCGGGATTTTCAGTCGTAGCACAGATTTTGAACGATCGCTGTAAAGTAACTAACGGCGATATGACCTTCACTCGACCGCAGCCGGCTGCGTACTAAGTCATACTGCATTCTTGTGAAGGAAATATGTCGTTATTGAGAAAACTTAGCGTGCCACACGAGAACGGAAGTTAATTTCCAGACAGACCTCGTATAATCGGCAGTTAAGAAGTGCTTTCATAGGCAGGGTATATAAATCACATTCTGTGAATATAGAGGAAAATATTGGATCGGTGTCTGGTAGAGTTCCCGGGTAGCTCAGTTGGTAGAGCATTGGTACGTTTAACCAAAGGTCCCGGGTTCGATACCCGCCCCCGGAACAATTTTCCCCTCGAAATTATTCAAATCACATTCTGTCCATCGTTACTGTATCTATTTTTCGCAACTACTCATTGATAAAAGGTTAAATATTATATTTTCCTAGAATTTAATTATGACTACAAGCATTATGTATGTACTTTTATCACAAAGACACAACGGAGTACTTGCAGGGGCGGCCTGTCCTTATGTGCTACAGTACAATGATAATTTTTGCTCAAATATTTGTATTTGTAATGCCGTAGTATTTAATCTGTCATTTGACAATTTCTCGTGGTTATGTTCATGACGCGTTATAGAGTGTTTAGTCTTCGCTCTTCGGTGCCACAGGGGGTTCGTTGTGTTACTCAGAACTCCACATGAGAATGTAGACAATTATGCGCATGTGCGATGTTTAAATCACTGCTCTGATTGGCTATTTTTACGCGGGAAAGTGCTGTAGTCAGCTTCAGCACGACACAGCTTGGAGATTGCAAGAGTAAAGCATAACAAAAGAATGCTTGTTTGTGGAAGAACTCGGAACTATTTAAAGTGTATTTGGTAATTCAAGTACCCGACTACTGCTGCCATCTACCTGTATGAGGTTCCTCCTGAATCAGCCAGCAAGTGACGGGAAATGGAATACCAGAAAATTGAAGCCGAGGAAGTACGTGACCGTTTCCAGTCTTTAAGCAACCTAGACGCAACAAAATTGTTAAACAGCAAAATTTTTGACATTTTTTTGCATAATTTTCCTGAACGCGAACTTGAATTTGCTGTCAACAGCTATACTATACTGAACAAAAGAGTGAGACACAACTTGGAGTTCTATACGGAAGACCCGACTTTCGAAATATAGATGGCTGTTCAATTGTTACAATACATAGTCTCCAACAATTTACAGGATCGATTCTATGAAGTAACGAAGTTGTTAAATATTTTGGTTACAACACCAATGACCACTGCTGAGCTAGAAATATGTTTTTCTTGCTTGAAACGCATAAAAACGTTTTTAAGTAACACTATGTCCCAGGATCGCCTCACTGCTCTTGCAATACTGTCAATAAAAAAGAGTATGATGTCCAAGATGGAGGGTTTGAACACCGGGGTAATTGATAAGTTCTGCAGTAGGAAGGAACGTCATATGGACTTCATATTTCGTCAATAGACGAGTCTCAAATTAAAATAAATATACATATAAGTGTTTAGAGATTGTAGCACACATTATTTTGACCATCAGCCGTTACTGAGTACTTGCGCAGCTGATGGAATATTATTTTAGACTGTACAGGGGTAAGGTTTTTTTTTCAATCCCACCGGACTGATGAAGACTGTAGCCTGAAAAGTTATGAAAACACGCACGAGAATCCACACACACTCGCATTGTGAAGCTTGTGGTCTCCGTCCCATACAAATATAAGAGCTGTATTTGTTTTGCATTCATTCTTCTCCCTACCCTCATTTCTCTTTTACAATGGGTATTCTTTGCACAGTTCCGAGAATTAGAAAAACACGAAACAGTCCGTACTAAGAATTTATCAACTGAAAATCATATGCACTGCAGAATGTTTTAACCTTTTAATTATTTTAAGTAATTAATATGATACATGAAGATTGGTAAGGAAATGCCTCTCTGCCATATTGTGGAACAGAATAAATACTTTCTTACACGGGAAAGTTAGAGAAATAGCTACTGTAGGGTAGAGGTTAAATGCAAAAATTTGTGAATACGAACTATAAATTAAAACACTCCTAAAATAGATTTTTTTAAACTTGTATGTAAATAGTCTTTTGCCAGATAATTCGAACATTCTTTTTCAATACGATGTTCCTTGTTTTTCACATTTTGTCGTTTAGTTAGGCCCGTCTTCAATTATTTTCCATATCATTTTACTTTAGTACTCATATTGCCAGAGCAAATTGAAAAATCATCCCAAAAATATTCAAACATACAGTTCATAGTAGTCGCTGATATTGTTTTAAATTGTAGCAAATTATCATCCTGTGTAAACTATAATGCAAACCGTGATATACAGAAGGTCTAACTGCCTTATCTCCGTTAACGACAAGCACACGAAATATTCAAATAACTGGTAAAACGAAACATTTTCGCTATATTTCAAAATCTATTTTTTGTGACGTTTAGTTTGTAATGTCAGTTACATTTTTGTAAGTGATACTTGTGGCACAATGGTGAATTGAGTAGGAGATAAAACTTATCCCACGATAGATTTTTTTCATAAAGATTCTAACAGGATCTTCCCGAGATATGTTATGGAAAGCATGCATACTTACTTACAAATGTCTTTCAAGAAACCCGAAGGTTCATTACTGCCCTCACATAAGCCCGCCATCGGTCCCTATCCTACGCAAGATTAATCCAGTCTCTATCATCATATCCCACCTCCCTCGAATCCATTCTAATATTATCCTCCCATCTACGTCTCGGCCTCCCAACTAACACTCTATGTGCATTTATGGATTCGCACATACGTGCTACTTGCGTTGCCCAATTCAAACGTCTGGATTTAATGTTTCTAATTGTCTCAGGTGAAGAATACAATGCGTGCAGTTCTGCGTTGTGTAACTTCCTCCATTCTCCTGCAACTTCATCCCTTTTAGCCCTAAATATTTTTCTAAGAATCTTTTTCTCAAACACACTTAACCCTTTCTTACCTATAGATACCATATGACAATAATTAACTTTATAGCATTTATATACTTGTGTGTTACATATGTGGTAAATTTTGCTGGATAACTTCTATTTCAATACATTTTCATCAATATAGTTTTGTTTCAAATGTTGCCACTCCCGTAACTTGGTCACTGAATTGGTCCTAATACAGCTATTTGTTTCAACATGGATTGCTTTAAATTTAATTTGGGTTAGAAAGGGTTAATCTCTGTTCCTCTCTCAAAGTGAGAGTCCAAGTTTCACAACCTTACAGAGCAACTGGTAACATAACTGTTTTATAAATTCTAACTTTAAAATTTTTTGACAGCAGACTAGATAACAGAAGCTTCTCAACCGAATAATAACAGGCATTTCCCATATTTATTCTTCGTTTAATTTCCTCCCGAGTGTCGTTTATATTTCTTACTGCTGCTCCAAAATATTTCAATTTTTCTACCTCTTCGAAGGATAAATCTCCAATTTTTATATGATGAAAGATGAGTGGAACGGAGAAAAATTCTCTCCGGCACCGGGATTTGAACCCGGGTTTTCAACTCTACGTGCTGACGCTCTATCCACTAAGCCACACCGAATTCCCATCCCGATGACGGATTGAATCCTCTCAGTCTAAGTTCCACCTCTTGGGTTCCCTCTAGTGGCCTACCCTCATGCACTACGTCATAGATGTATGGCAGTGGCACAATGTCCACACATGTGCAGGGGTGCACTCGTTATGAGTGACTAAGTGGCCGGGATTCCACGGAGTAAGCGCCATCTTAAATCACAAAGTGATTATTTCTCGCATGTCATATATTATTACGATGTACCGAAGTACATATGATATTTCTGTGCAGAAATTTTGCGTCATCATATGATGAAAGATGAGTGGAACGGAGAAAAGTTCTCTCCGGCACCGGGATTTGAACCCAGGTTTTCAGCTCTACGTGCTGACGCTCTATCAAGATGTCGAGCTTAATCTGAGATGATTCAATCCAGCATCGGAATGGGAATCCGGTGTGGCTTAGTGGATAGAACGTCAGCACATAGAGCTGAAAACCCAGGTTGAAATCCCGATGCCGGAGAGAATTTTTCTCCGTTCCACTCATCTTCCATCATATGATGACGCAGAATTTCTTCACGGAAATATCATATATACTTCGGTACATCGTAATAATATTCAATTTTTATATTTCCATTTCTTATAATATTCTGGTCACGAGAATAATCATATGAAAAGCATGCATAGTCAAATAAAACGAGAAAAATCATAATAATCTGTGGTGATGACGTAGCTTTGAAAGTTCTGCAATATCGCACCGTGATAAATAATTCAGAAGCAGAAATTACAGATCCGATTCGCAAAGATATGAATGTGGATTTAGCAATGACACAGTATGAATAATCAATAAATTTAACGTGCCGTGGTAATTGTTTTGTTTGGTTTTGAGCAAATCTAGTAAGACTCACTATCTGTTTCGCAACAAAATTATTATATTGCACTAATATCTAAAAACCCTGTATAAATACCTTTATCCTATGCAGTAAAATAAACGAGATTATATTGAAATAGCATAGTATGAGAAATCCGTTGCATAGTGATATTATTATGTCGCTGGTTAACGTGTAAGCCCGTTAGTTCTCGACCAGGAATTATAGGTAACATTTTGCTTGTTCTATTTCGCATTAGGAATGTTGAAATGAATACCGTGGTTTCTTTTGGAATTTTAATATCCTCGGAGAGTGGGGAGGATTCTGCCAATACAATCCAGAATATTCCGAATTCTTTTAATATAGCGACAGATATTCTGCTGCAAGAGAAATGTAATCAGATGTATATATTATAATTCGCTTAAAGAGAATATCATTCGAAATTATTGGCATCAGTTAACCAGAACCTAAATAAAATGACAAAAAACGTCTTAGCCTAAGTAAACTTAAGGTTGTAACATTCGTACTTAATATTATTAATTTCCTCTACATCGTGAATCAATACGCACACAACTTGGAATTCAGAAACATAATAGGCCTAATTGTATTAAAATGTTGTATTTTTAGTATATAGATGGCTCAGAACCAGACTGTTCCAAGTCCATTTTACTAGTTTTTTTCTTCGGGAGAGTTATTTTAAGCTCCTGACATTCAAAACTTCACGAAACAATTTGGAAAAGCTTCGTAGCAACCACATGGAGAGGAATATTTACAATTTTGTTCGATTCATATATAGAGACAAGAACTGGAACACAATGAAACACAGATTTCTTTCTTATAAAAAGATGGTTCTCAGCCATCGATATAGATTTTATAAATATTTAAAACTAAAAGTTCTTGAAATTCATCGTCTATCAAACTGATTTAATTTAATAATGCGATAGTACGCCCTAAGATGATAATTACTAGCTAAGAATGCTTTATAACGGATGTACATTACAAATTTCGCTTAGTACGATGCAGTTCGAAAAGTGATATGGGCAAGTAACAGCCAGCTTAGAGGTGATTCAGAGACTCAGTTTCCGGTAAATAAAATTTCACAATTTTTAGGCTACATTACATTACAGATGTGAATTATTGGCTTACCTTATAGAAAGTGCTGAAACTGTCGCCATTTACGCGTGTTATTTGTATTTAGAATTGGACTTGTTTCTCTCACTTTTTGACATAGAATATACCTTTTCCTACATCGAGTATGGGCACCTCGCAGTTATAGAAACCACTTACTATCTCTCGTGCAGTCTGGATTTGTACTTTGCACCTCGCATGCGTCTGTTCAGAAAAACCAAGGCTTAAGTTATAAAGCGTAAGAAATTGCGAGGGCGTTTTCCCTGATAAACTCTAAACAATAAAACACTTGTGTAAAACATTCCAAGTAAAACTGCAGTAGAACTTTTATTATCCATGGTTGGACTGAACAGTTAATCGAAAAAATCGGATAATCCGAACCATGAAAGATTATGTAATTTCCTCCATATTCTTGTATTTAACTCTAGGCTATATGTAGTGGATCAGAAGTTCACTAATTTGTTGTAAACGACGGGGTTTTAAGGGACAAGGCACCTTTTGTAGTGACTGTCTCAGGAAAGATAGGAATAAAGTCTGTGTTGTAGATTTACATACTTTTTCACACTTTATCCTTATTTTTTTTTATTTTTTATTAAATCGCGCAGCTGTAACTCCAATCTCGTATTCTGATGCGAGATGAGCCACAGTTTCTTTTTCTCAAATCATTCAACTATTTACATTTTTTCGATACTTAGCACAACACGTTTTCTGTTAACACCCGTAGAAGACATTTTATATACAAGTTATAATATTATAGAACGTAAATTCGAACAGTAGACCATACTGTGTAACGATAAAGGCTTGTAATAACACTCTCTAGCAAAAAAATAAGTAGAACCTACTAATATGATGTACAAAACAGTATTTCATATAAGTTATTTATTTCTGAAGAAAAAAAAAAAAAGGAGCGAGAAATAGACAGTCGGTTAATAGGGTTACGGATAATCGGGGTTCTATTGTATTTTATTCTATGTTTAAATTAATAACAATTAGTAGCAATGAATAGCGACTCTCCAAAGATTTTGTAACTACTAGAAAATCGATTGACGGAAACCGGTTGCATAGCCGCGGACGTTAGAGTGACACTTGGCGGTAATTATAACAGTTAATGACAAATCAGATAATCCTATAACAAAAACAGATCTCCCTTTATTGATATTTACATTTCTTAATATTATTCGAGATGGGCGATACGGGCTATTCCATATGAAATCGATCAGTAAAAAATCTCGCATTTTTTTAGTACTCTAATTTTTTCCCTATTTATACAAGGTGCTGAGGAGAGTGCATTTGCAAAAATATACTATCGAAAGTCAAACGGTTTTCGTATTGTTGAGCGACAAATTTAGCGTATTTTATAAAAACAAGCCTCTTTCAGCGCTCAGAACTCTGGAACCATTTACTGCAGAACATTGAACGAGAGCTGATTTTGAAGCTGACATTTGGTAGGTTATGTTAAGAAGTAGTCCTTATTTTTATTGTATACAGAGAGACAGATAATCTGATTTTACTTACTTTTAGGCTTTTTGCCCATTTGTAAAAATGTAAAAAAATATTGAGAAAAAACCTTGCATTATTAAGAGGGATTCGGCATTGTTTGCTTAGTGGCTCGGCAATAAGTTTCGAGGGTATTAAATAAATTATTTTCACATTCCTAGACTTGAACGGCGCAATACCGCACGCACTGGCCGAGAGCTGAAGATAAGCGAGCGTTGGGCGTCATTTTACTCCTGTGTTTATGAAAACTTGTGATAAAGCTAGCCCAGCTATGCGCTACTAGACGAAACATCCCGTGTTTATGTCTCCTGGCCTTGCTTCCCTCGGCTAGCTCCCGCCTCACAGTCAGCTGGTTAGCTCACGCGCGTACTATTTATTTTCTTTATTTGATATTTTCAATACTTTCTTATCAACGGTGCACCAGTAAAAAATATGTATTTATTTGTACTTTCAAAACGGAATCTAACCATATATTTTAAAAATATTTATTCGTGGGCAAAGGCGTCTTAATGAAGAAAAATCTAAATTTCTCCATTTCCATAAAAAGTAAGAAAAACTGTTTACATGTCAATATAAACTTTAATATCTCAGCATCAAAATAAACCATGATTTTGATCATTGGGTGAAAGGGTTTCGGAGCCATAACAGTTTAAAGTTGCTAATTTTATGAAAATACGATAAATTTAAATATTTTTAATTTAAACACTATGAAATTCTGATGCCTCAAACTTTGCACAAAGCATTGTATCACAGTTGTCAACGGACAGAAAAAGTTTCATTGTATTCAAAAATTGCAAGGCCAGTTTTCTCTATATTTCGGTCCATTTGAGATGGAATAGCCCATACGCATGTCGTCTCAAGAGTTTGTGGTATAATTATAAACCTATTTGGCACACTCACCGTGCACGTCCACCTTGATCCACGCCACCATGGGCGAGTCCAGAGCGTCGTTCATGGCTCGACATTCGTATTTGGCCCGCAGGTCACCGCGTCCGAGCGTTAGTTGTACTTTATTCCTGCCAGTACCGACGCTGTTGGCCCCATTCTCAGTGCTGTACTCTCCTGAAACAAACATTGTATTTCAATCAATACAAACTACAACCAGTACAACTTACTCTGTGGAAACGAAATACGATGGTAATGATTCTAAATCAATCACGCATGAAATAGTCCAAATTATGCTTAAATTATAATATCCCTTTAACAACCATGAAAGGCCATAAGTAGGTTAAGGCTTCCACATTTGCAAACAACGGAATTAGTCGCAGTAAGGTTGTCAGTCTTGCATGCTTGCAAATTAGAATATGAGAGAATATGACATTAAAAGTTGGTTAATTTCATAGTTATCGCAAGCTGATCGCCGAAAACATAATAAATATTCATTGTTTTGAAATAGATCCTTTACATTTGAAGATATTTAATCAACATTTTGAGCTTAATATATTCGAATCTACTCGTATTTCGGTATCTCTTTCCACTAAACTCAATATGTAGAGTAATTCTGTGATTCCAAGGCAAAAGTTGATACTTCACAATTCATGTTTTGACTTTCAGAGAAGTCAGTTATTAAATAGAATAAATAATGTTAAAATGTTCAATCTTATGACTTAAAATTTAATATTAATATTTGATTTTATGCGGTCCTTCAAATTTCAAATGCTCGCTCCTGAAAAACTAAGATAAGTGACATATATTATTTTTGTCTTGGAACCACAGAATTGTAATTTGGCGTATGTCATTACATCAGCAACAAAATGCATATTATCTGGAGCATTGGTACGGAGAGAGAATATTATTTTTGTCTTGGAACAACAGAATTATAATTTGGTATATGTCATTACATCAGCAACAAAATGCACATTATCTGGAGCACTGGTGTGGAGAGAGATGTCAAGTATTTTGAATAATTGTTGCTGAATTATAACGTATTTCCGATTTTTCACTTCCACAACTTGTACTATCATCATTATCATCATCCAAATATTGATTTATCTTGGGATCTGTTCCCACTGGTTGCAGGTTATTCATAAACGCTTTGTCTGTGGTAGGATAGAAGATCTACTGGCGCGCCAATTTTGAAAATTTATTACTGATCATTAGTTTTAAGTTGTGATAGGTGCTTTATTTCTGGAGATATGTCCGAATACTGGCACCTCTTTTAGAAAGAAATAGAAATGTTTATTAGAATACACAGTGTTGACATCTCTAGTGGCGCGAGAGCCCTAAGGGATAAGACTGACCAGCCGACTGTTGGCTTCACGTCCATATGTATCAGCAGGATGAAGTTCATCCAACTTGAACGGAGGTAAAATATGGCTAGCACGATGATCACCCCAACCGCTAGAACTGGTTTTCGAAACCGGATTTCGCAACCTATCGCAACTTCAAAAATTCATCATACTCGTACACTGGCCAAAATTTACAAACAATTTATTGTTCTTCCTCTAACACAGGTATGTCAGAAATCAGACACTGAAAGTGCAGTGTATGTACGAGGAACGCCGGTCTGTGCAGATTGCGTCATTCACGTGTTGCTCTTACCAGTTCTTAGCGGGAGGGGCGTACAAGAATCTATTCTGCGCTTCTAGTGTTCAATGAAATTGACATTTGGACATTATAAACATACTTAGCAGAAGGAAAAAACACAATTATTGTCAGTGTCTATATTTGACAATAATTGTAACACAAGAAACAATAGACTTACTCAGTTACAATTCACAATGCAGTCGTTTGTAAAGAATCATTTATTTTCATGATTTGTATACAGTATTTGAAGAAAATATAAATATTGCAGTAATTTCGAAACAACAAAAAACGAACACATTTCATTTTACATAGTAGGTACTGATTATTTCGAAGTAATACTCTTTCATTGTTCCTCAAGCATTATTGGGTCCACTGGTGCACAAATGTTAAAGAAAATATTTTACTCCCAATTACATGCAATATGACATTGTGAGGCTTGTACACTGGAATCATTTCCTTACTGTATATTAATATAAATTCACATTATTACTAATAAATTCGATAAATTAAGCTTGAATTCAAATTTATATATAGTTTATTTGGAAAACGTTGAGAGTAAGTATTAGCAAGTTGAGAGCGTTACTGTATTGAGTTAAAAGAGTACTTCACAAGCTGTGAAGCGAGGACATTTTCTTTATGTCAGGTTTAAAGATTTATTAACGTAAGTATATTAAGGTAATATAGTAATGTGAAATGGAAAATTCGCCATTATGTATTATTTTTCCAGAAAAATTTTCCGCCTTACAAATAGTTGCTTTCTTCCTTCCCTTACAACCTCAAGATCCTCACATGTATTCCTCACTATATTCTCATCACTTATCAGGTTATCAAATGAAAGTTGTAAGTCGTCTAACCATTGATGGCTGTGTTAGTACAGACTCCAAAACATCATTGTCATGTTTGTCTTGCCGTGAGAGTACTAATTAAGAAATAAGAGCTGGCGAATATCATATTTTGAGAACTTTACTAATATGATTTAAATTCTCACATCACTATTAGGCCCACATGATATGATGAAAGCCTTTCATTTTAAAATAATTACTGTTGGCTGAGGAAAACATCATAACAGTTATGTTATATGATTCGTGATTTCTCTTCTTCGTTATATCTGTGGACTCCTCACTTTATTTTCCATAACGCATTCACAATCACAGCTCAATGAGCACCCGTACTGATCTGTGTTACTGAAACAAAAGCTGATCTGCTACTACAGGTACTGTACAGCCCTGTCGCGTTCCCCTCCAAGCCGATTCGCTCCCTCCAGGTAGGGGAATAGGAACTGCACATTGCACAGAAACCAGTGCACAATGTGCGCGACTGCACGATGTGCACGGTTTTGACATGCCTGCTCTAACACATATCGTCAAGTGAGGTGTACTACCTGATAATAGATGTACATATCAGTCAGAACCTCAATCAGAGGATCTAGTAAATATATGAGCTCTAATTTCGAAATAATTCATACATTAAGTGTTAGTCTTAAGTGGATTAATATTTGATTCTATATTGTGTATGTGTATGTATTTATTTACACTGCAAGTGGGCAAGCACCCGGTGGCAGTGGTATACACAATATAAACAATACACAATAAAATGATAAGCAGATAAAATGATTGTAGATGGTAATGGGAAAGCAAACTAATTAATAAAGATAATTGCAACTATTTTCTTTGGAAATATTTTATGTCACACACCATGTTGTTTGCTTTTCATTTCTCTGTCGAAATATACCCTACTTTCTTTGGTATGAATATTATGAGTATGAACGTTAGTTTTATAAATCTCACCCAATTATTCCCAGTTCTTGGGCATTTCATTTATTAGAAATCCAAAATTTTACTGTCATACATCAGTGATTTTCTGAAAGCGATACTGCGTAATGTTAAGCTAGTGAGTTTTGTAATGTGTCCTCCAAAACTACTGATCAATGTTCAAAGATGAACCTGTTTAATGGTCTGTTTACGCCATGTTTGCTAAGCTTCTGGCAAAACTTTGTTCACTTTGCATTTCAAAGTCAATGTTTCCGGGAAATACGTAGAATTACATGAATTATAATCACTTTGTACTCTTTCTGGGGTGCTAGAGTGACTTTTACATGTAAAAAAGTATGTATTATAACTTGTCTTTGTTATAGCAATAAATTATTATTGTTATTATTATTATTATTATTATTATTATTATTATTATTATTATTATTATTATTATTCATAAACAATATCAGTCTTCATATTCCTGCTAAGGGTTTAAGATTCCATAAAATGTTTCACAGTAGAAATTCTAAATCTCTCTCTCCGGTCTGCAGATGTATAAAATATGATAATTTGCATGGATTGAACGTGGATCCATTAATGTGTAGTATATACTCTTTAGTTTTATGTCAGTTATTAATTTATGTCTTTTGTTTAGATATGTATTATAATATTCTCGTCATCTTGTATATCTCTGTAATACTATTTATATGATTCCATTCTTTCATTTGCAATTATCATCGCATTTAATTTCCATTATTTTAATAATTATTCCATTGTACTTTTATTGTAATTTATGTCATTGTTAATGTTTTTGTTATATTGTGTTTGTGCTGAACTGTAATTGGCCACTGGCTATTGTATAGCACAATAAATGTAAATAGATAATTAAATAAATAAATAAATAAAAATAAGTAAATAAATAAATAATTACTACTACTACTTTACTTGAAAAGTAATATTAACTAATTTGAAGCTCACATATAAAAATTGTTTAAAAAGATAAGTTGCTGAAATCAGATCGCGTGATTTCCTTATTATAATAAATTAATGTAAAGATGGGATTAATGTAAAAGACGGCTTACCGAAACATGGAAGCATAATTACAACAGCACACTGTTTTCCAACAACGCTATGTAGCTGCTTGTTAGTTCTGCTGCTATTTGGAGGCAAAGTAATCCGTTTTATGCATCGCTGTTTTATACCCTGGACAATAGCCTTGTTACCTCTGGGACAGAAGGGATATGGAGAATGTATAACTGACCATTTAAGTTTCCCTGGGTAGTATGAGCGAAGAGTTAATCACAAATCAGCGGCCGTTACTAAGAATTCTGATTTATTTGCTTTGTTCTTCATTCTATCATGTTGAAACTTAAGCTCGAGAGCATTGCACTTACGCTGAAGGAATTCGTAACGAATTATCTTGCGCTTATCATCATCATCATCAGCAGCAGCAGCAGCAGTAACTATTGTGCCTCTATCAATCTACGTTTCGCTGAAAGTCCTTAATTTTTCTTGCCAATTGGTGTGTAGCTAGTAGGTATTTTCATTCGCTACACGACTGATATCGTAATCAGTAGAACTCTAAATTATATGTACTAAAGTTAATATTGTTACTCGGTATAGTTTATGAACATATAAACCAGCCCTGACTCCTTTTAGATGCCATTCTTGTCAATCAACATTTTCTTTCGTTTAATCCTCTTAACCACCATTTGAAAATCTACGCGCGGTTTACAAGATGCATTGTCTAGTTTATAATAATAATAATAATAATAATAATAATAATAATAATAATAATAATAACACTAACAATAATAATAATAGTAATTATAATAAATAATAATAATAATACTAATAATAATAATAATAATAATAATAATAATAATAATAATAATGATTTATTTTAGCTGGTAGAGTTAAGGCCGTAAGGCCTTCTCTTCCACTCAACCAGCAAAATGTATGCATACATATGTATGAACTTACAAAGAATTCAACAATAATTTGATTTAGATAATAGTTACATGTATACAAGAGTTATTTACGAATTAAACAACAAAATGGACCATATTTAGATACTGTTTGTTACTCAATAGGTTTTCAGGTTAAATGCCTGGTAAGATATGAAGCCACTTCAATATATCTAAAAGTATGCCATAGAGGCAAGGTCAGACACGTCCCCAAGAAGCGATGATAAACAAACGAATGTGAGAACTGTGGCCTACTAAGGAAACAATCTATTTAAATTTGGAACAAATATCCTTTATTATTTCACACTTTAAGACAAATTACATTGTACAGTTATTTATGAGACAAGTTCGTAAAGGTTCTCTTATTGGCACGCCTTATTTCACAAACTTTACACTAGTGCCAAAAAATAACTTTATGAATGTGTATCATACAATGTTTTTTTTTTTTCATACTGTAGCACAGATTTACATTAAATAAACATTTCAAGTTGGAGAGATTATGAGATCACGATGTCTTGGCCGTCTGAACTCAGAACCATTAAGAAATAAATATCGATAGAATGACAGCCTGTTTTATTCATGATCACGATTTCATGGACGTCTAAACCGGCCAGTCCACACCTATGGAGTAACGTCTAGCGCATCTGGCCGCGAAACTAGGTAGCCCGGATTCGATTCTCGGTTGGGACAAGTTACCTGGTTGAGGTTTTTCCGGGGTTTTCCCTCAACCCTATACATGCAAATGCTGGGTAACTTTCGGTGCTGGACCCCGGACTCATTTCACCGGCATTATCACCTTCATCTCATTCAGAAACTAATAACCTAAAATGATGATAAAGCGTCGTTAAATAACCTACTAAAAACATAAACCGGCCATAATCCTCAAAGCGGTTAGAAAATTGAATGATATATCTTGTTACACTGAGTACTATATGTAATTTCAGAATAATGAGGGCTAAATGCAAATATGAATGTTCAATTTGTTACTTATTAGTGTTACGTGTAATATTTAAGTAACGAAAGGTCTGCTGGATGAAGTTTGTACATAAAATATTAAATTTTCTTTGGCAGTGTGTAAAATGAATAACAGTGCGTAAAATGATTACTTACATTTTTACGCACTGTGTTTCAAAGGTTCACTTTACGCACTGATAACAGTGAGTAAAATGCAACTTTACGCACTATCGTAGAACAAATTATTTGTGTTCTTCCATAATTTTTATTTTAACTTTTATATTCTGCATAAATGAGAATTTAAACATGTATCAACGTATAATTTCGCCATTGAAACATAATATAACGTGATTATTTACAAATAAATTACAGCGGGATATCAGTAATTCAGTGCAGAATATACGTCAATTTAGTCATGGAAGCGCCAAAATGATACAGAATGTCTATATAAGGATATATTTGACGTATATGTCAAGGTATAACTGTATTACAAATCAATACATCACACACTGTTGTGTAGGTGTTCCGATAATTTGTATGGTTGTGCAATTATGCACAGCACATCAAAAGATTCGAGACTCTGAACCTGTGAAGCTCTAGAGCATTTTGACGATATAAAATGAACGAAATTGCAGTGCGGTATTTTGTCGGGATGAAATAATAATGAAATGAAATATTAAAATGCGAGTTGCAGAGTAAGTGCGTGTTTTCAAAACAAGATTAACTGAATATAACTTACTTTATTATTAAATATATTTCGGAGTTGCGCTCAGGCATGGGTTCGATTCCCGCTTGGGCTGATTATCTGGTTGGGTTTTTTCCGATGTTTCCCCCAACCGTAGGCAACGGAATTTTCGGTCTCATCTCGCCAAATACCATCTCGCTATCACCAATTCTATCGACGGTAAATAACACAGTAGTTGATACAGTGTCGTTAAATGACTAAGTAAAAGAATTATTAAATATTTAAGTCGCTTAATGGCATAATGTTGCAAAGCCGGAAGGTCACGGATTCGATTCCCGATGGGGTCATGAATTTTCTATATCTAATCCTCCCGGCCGCACTATGGCGTCTAGCAAAAATGAGTACTAAGAGCAGTTTCTCGGGGATAAAGGCGGCGGGCATGTAGGACTGCATTCCAACTGGCATTAATATCGATTGTAAAGGTAGAAGCTTTAATCCACTGCTGTCGGCTTGGCCAGTAATAGGATTCAATTTCCTAAGAGAATGCATTGACAGCAATGAAGGAAGGCATTACGAGGTAAAGACTAGAGGTTAATTATAAGCGAAATCAATAAATAACTTGAAAAACGAGAGAAGACGTTAAAAGTACATTACAGACAGTCGAAATTAGACGCTAAATTCTGTATTCAGTGTCACAAGAAATGATAGCTAAAGAAATAATGATAATTGGACGATGTTACGTAATAACAGATTAAGCGCCAAATACCTGTTTCGAGATATTGGCCTTGAAATAAATCGGTTGTTTTATATAAAACATTTTATTCAGGAAGTATTATAACATTCATACCATTACAAAAAATAGCACAAATAATACCAAAAAATGGCTAACCAATTTTTAATAAGATACCAGCAGTTGAATAAATATTTCAAAGCAAAATAAATAAATGAATTTTATGCAATAAACGAATTTTTGCTTATAAATAGCAGCAAAATTCAGATAACGCATTCTTGATTTTTTTCTGAGTTAAATTAGCCTGCCATCAACAAATTTGTGCAAATACCTTTTTTTTTTTTTAATTGTCGGTTGGTCTATTATTGCAAAACACCGTCCAAGGAGAAGTAAAGGTACCACTAAAATAATAGAGTAGAAAATGATTTAAATCAAAAGCTAAACCGACAGACAAATTCAAAATAGGAAAAGAAACGCGGAACAACCGACAAATAAAAGTTATAACATCAGCGAACATCCATTCATAGTAAGAAGAAGAAGAAGAAGAAGAAGAAGAAGAAGAAGAAGAAGAAGATTGAAGAGATGATGATGATCATGATGATCATGATGACGACGACGACGACGACGACGACGACGACGACGAAGAATGAGCGGGACGCTTGTTTTGCGGCTGAGTTCGAGTTTTGCTCGAATCCCTTTTGGACTCACTATCTAGTTAGGTATTTTTATGAATCCCAACTGTTAAGCCTTGGTTTTTCTGAACCGACGCATGCGACGTGCGAGGCCCGCCTCGCACAAATCCGGACTACACGAGCAATAGCGAGTGGTTTCTGTAACTGCGAGATGCGAGGTCTGCGCACCTCGCAGCCATAGAAACCACTAACTATCTCTCGTGTAGTCCGGATTTGTGCAAGGCGGGCCTCGCACCTCGCACGTCGCATGCGTCGGTTTTGAAAAACCAAGGCTTTAGGCGAACGTCAAATCCTTGGACTCACCTTTACTATCCCCAATTTAACGGACACTAGATAACATAGAGCGTCAAGAATTATGCCCACTCACCCTATGAGTAAGATGTGAGTGAACGCATGAAAATTAATCTGTTGTCCTCCACAGTTGATGTGAAGTAGTTTTATGCTAATACACAGTAAAACGGAAAAAATCGTCCGTAAATTCAAAGTTATTTCTTTCGGAGTTATGTTTATTAAGTAAACCTGGAACTTTGAGGCACTAAATAGAATGTTTAGACGTCTTATATAAACTATAATAATTGGCTCGTAAAACAATAAAATGGGCACTTTAAATATTAAAAAATTCTCTAGAAATTGTGTCATTTTCCTCCTTTTCAAGACTAGGGCACTCGAATTTAAATAATTGATAAAAATAATAAAGCAATAGTTTGAAACATTATTTCAGATTAAATTTATAAAACTGGAAACTTAAATTCCACGAATATTATCAAATGATCAGTATTTAAATATTTAAACAAAACATAACAATAATGTTCTCCAAAATGTTCATTTTCAATCTTCGTCTTTTGTCTGTCCTATCATTTTACAAGCCGAGAAAAAATATTGTACATAGACAAAGGTTAGAAGAGCATGGCTATACTTATTTACACTTCTCATCTTAATTTCATCGGGGAAATATTTACTTTCTCCATCCATGTCTTGATTTTCTTCAGCATACTAGTCAACCGACATGTGTAATAAATATAACCGACGGTACGGGAATATCACAAATTGCAAAGTTATCAAACAGCTGTTTATAATTTATTGAAAAATAATGTTGATTATTGTAGCAACATCTATGATACGTAGTTAGGATAGATGTAATAGATTGTGCATTTTTGGCTTCTATAAGAGTTGTCTTGTTCTTGTTGTAGTAAAATTGTAGAAGTTGACAATTTTTAAAATATCCTGAAATAGGTATTTTAGATACTAAAACCGTGAAATAAGCGTTAACAATCTAAACAGGCATTTTAGGGCACTATAAACTCTATTGACGCGCTCCCTGGAATAACAACTTAACGTACGTTATGTCATTTTCCCGTTTGTGTCATATAGGCATATTGAATTCTTAATAGCACATCTCTATCCTGACAAAATATTATTTTCCTCTAGAGAACACAGCGCCGTCTAGGAACATTGCAATGTCGTTGTGAGCAATGCCGTTATACGAGTTCTAAAATGTCTGATGCTCTGTTATTTCAAATTCAAGATTTTGCGGTTACGTTCTTCTTCTAGGGAACGCCTCAGTTTTAGTATTAATCATAAAGGAACAAAATATGATTAGCCTTAAAAATCCAGGTCTAGTCATGACTCGTTAAAAAGCTCGATATAGGCCTATTTAGCGTCGAGAATTTCTGCACATCTTTAACGGATAGCAGTACCAACCACAATACTTGAGAAACTAATGAAGTCTTGCTCATTAACAAAGCCACACTTCTTGATGAGTGTTTTCTTGAGAACTGAATTCTGTTTCAAGTTTCGTTGAGGAATTTGGCCTCATTACACTGAGAAGAATTTCTTCAACTTTTAAAGAATTAAGTTTCTCTAATAGTACTTACTTCCAAGACTAAATTGTGACTATAATCTCGCATAGTTTAACTAACTGTATAATTCCAACTATCTCCTTGATAATCTCACATTGCACCACTAAAAGTGGCTATAAATCGAGACTTTAACCAACATGACAACTTAAAATGTTCAAAGTGTTTTTATTTACATAAGATATGTACTTAACAATTGGAATTGACTATTGTTTTGGGAGAAATAACGAATTTTTTCAATAAGTTCAAGACGTGGAAAAGCGGCAATCATATTTTAACTCAGCGCTTCTTTAAGAACACTATACTTTTTTCACCAAGTTTATTCTAGTATATAAATTTCACGGCAGCCTAAATTCTTAGTTATACACGGTGATCTAGTTATTTCAAGAGGAAAATACCGGTAGTACTTTTGGTTACAGTTAACATTTAATCAAGATTAATGATACAAATTATCCTCTTCTCCAGCCATTTCAAGGACTTATCCCTTTATTTTATACTTCTTTAACAATTCAGAATCAACTTAAAAATTATCCTATCTCCATACATTTGAAGTACTTCATTAACTTAGTGTTCTGCCCAAGGGCAATATTTCATTGCAAACCCAGCTTTCTCCAATCTTTCCTATTTTATGCCTTCCTCTTTGTCTCTTTAAGTATTTGTCCCTTTATTTTATCGTTTCTCAACAATTCAGGTTCAACTTAAAAATTATCCTCATCTCCATTCATTTCAAGGACTTGACCCTTTATTTTATTCCTCCTTAACAATTTAGATTCAACTAAAAAAATTATCCTAATATTCATCCATTTCAGGGACTTGTCCTTTTTTTATTCTTCCTTAACATTCAGATTCAACTTAAGAATTAGCCTCGTTTCCATCCATTTCAAGGTATTCTCTCTTAACAAAACAGATTCAACTTAAAACTTATCCTAATCTTCAACCATTTCAAGGACTTATTCCTTTATTTTATTCTCCCTTAACAATTCAGATTCAACTAAAAAAATTATCCTTATCTCCATCCATTTCAAGGACTTGGCCCTTTATTTTATTCTTCCTTAACAATTCAGGTATTTAAACTAAAAAATGCTAATCTTCATACATTTCAAGGCTTGTCACATTATTTTATTCTTCCTTAACAATTCAGGTTTTAAACTAAAAAAATACTAATCTTCATACATTTCAAGGCTTGTCACATTATTTTATTCTTCCTTAACAATTCAGGTTTTAAGCTAAAAAAATATCCTTATCTTCATACATTTCAAGGGCGTGTCCCTTTATTTTATTCTTCCATAACAATTCAGCTTTTAAACTAAAAAAAATGCTAATTTTCATACATTTCAAGGCTTGTCACATTATTTTAGTCTTCTTTAACAATTCAGATTCAACTTAATAATTATCTTTGTTTCCATCCATTTCAAGGACTTGTCCCTTTATTTTATTCTTCCTTAACAAATCAGATTAAACTTAACACGTATCCTCATCTCCATCCATTTGAAGGATTTGTCTCTTTATTTCATTCTGTCTTAACAATTCAGATTCAATATAAAAATTAGCCTCATCTCCATTTCAAGGACTTGTCTCTATTTCATACTGCCTTAACAATTCAGATTCAACTTAAAAATTATCCTTATCTCCATCCTTTTCAAACACTGATCTCTTTATTTTACACTTCCTTAAAAACTCAGACGCAACTTAAAAATTATCCCCATTTTCACCCTTCTCTAGGACTAGTCCCCTTATTTAATTTTCTTAAGAACTCGGATTGAGTTTCAAAATTATGGTCATCTCCATCCCATTAAAGGACTGACCCCTCATGTCATTTCTCCCGAAGAGTACAGGCTCAACTTAAAAATTATCATTTCCTTTTTCTCCCTTCAAGGACTGGCTACTTTATTTCGTTTTTCCTTAAGAATTCTGATTCAACTAAAAAATTATCCTCATCCCTTTGAAGAACTGACTCCCTTTATTTCATTTCTCCTCAAAAATTTAGGTTTAACTTAAACATTATCATCTCCATCTTTCAAGAGGGACTGGCCCCTTTATTTCATCCCTCCTTAAGTATTCTGAATCAAATTAAAATTTATCATCAGTTCCAACCCTTCCAAGAATTGGTCCCTTGTTTCTTTATTCCTTAAGAATTTTTAATAATTATCTATTGGAAGAGAAATGTTTCGTCTCGTAGATCCTATTTAACATGTCGCAATATACTAAAAAAAAATATACTGCATGGATTTAGGGTACACCCAGACACAAAATATTGCGAAATTAAAGAATTAGAATATATAAAAGAGACTTCTTTAGCCATCTTCTTCTAGTACTACAGTGTATTGAAAATTGGATTTGTGTCACTGAATACAAAGTTTATATTACTGTAGCTTATATTACTGTGGATCTGACGCAGAGTTGGAGGCAAAATGCCTTCCATAGGCTTGCGAGAGACCTCTTCAAATATGTGTTTGTGGAAAACTGCAAGGCTGGGGTCTTATACCACAGTCATATGCAGTGGTAAGGGGGTAGGGAGAGGTTCTTTTTGGAAGCCGGTTAGGGATGAGGAGGGGAAGAGGGGTGAAAGTGCGAGGATTTCTCCAGTCTTGGCACGGCCATGTAATATTTCTTTTGCAATGTCTTCTACTTCCATTCTTTTCATCGAAGCCACTCTTTGGTTGGCTCGACCCCTATACCCGACCCTTTACTCTCTTTCTTCTTCGTCTTGTACTTCTCGTCTTTTCTTGCTTGTCTCTGCTTTCCTTTCCGCAATGGCGAGAAACCAAACGATAATTGGGAATCTAAATTAAAGAATCGTGACACTCGATGGTTATAGGATTCCTCTATTTCTTTCATTTTCTCTTTCATTCTATCTTTTCATCAAGTAGAAAGACTCGGAGCTCCAAAAGAAGTAGCTTTATGTATAAAATATTTTGTTATACGAATTGTTCATAAAGGAACACAAAGATAATCTTTAGGGACAACATCAAAAGTTGCTGTATGCAAAGTTCCTTCTTTGCGAATGACTTGCCGATTTCTAAAGAGAAGAATTTATGTTACTTAACAAAGGCTTCAGCAAACAACGATGTCCTCACGTAATGCATTTCCATCTATGAAAGAAGTCTCTGGAACAGAACATTTCTCAGCTATTCAGAAATACATTAGTTATGAACTTATGAGGCTTGTCAGTCATTCTATTCAAATTCCGTACGTTCAAAACCTGTCGAAGAATAGGTCTATGAATGCTTAAAATGAGATAAATTTTTCTAGGAAAAATTTATTACTCATCGTTTCTGATCGTACCAGTTCTCTACTTTACTGACAGACGTCTATGATCGCCAAAATTTGTACTGAGACTGGATATGTGTTTTCAATGTAACGTCTCTAGGGATTTGTGGAGCCACGAAGACTTTTGGCTAAGAAACAAAACCGAAATGAAAGGGTAGACGGACATAGTAAGCCAATTATTTCATACGCAGACGATGTGACTTTTTGAAAGCTTTTAATGACAATTATGGCAACACATCACATAATTTATCTGAATGGGTTAGTGCTAATGGTCTAAGTCTTAATCTAAGTAAAACCCCAGATCATATATATATATATATATATATATATATATATAAAACAGACAGCTCATCCCTATGTTAAAATCGGTGGCACTTTGAAGAGAATAACCGCCAGGATCGTCACCTGTCCGCTGTAAACGAACACGAGATGGCAGTACAGTCGCTAATGCAATTCAAATGGGAGTTATGACGTGACTCCTCATGTAGTAACTGGATGGCAGCATAGTAAACTTGACAAAAGTTATTACCGTCAAAACCTATAAGGCCGAGCAATCTGGGTATATATATTACATATATGGTAAAACTCATACTTTTGTATTTAGCCTTTATAATAATGTTGGCACGTAAAATATTATTGGAACAACTGGATAAATCATCTGCACCGCATGCTTAGAGATAGAATTCCAAAAGTCATGCTCCACTATCGTCCAAACGGGAAGAGATCTCTCGGTCGTCCAAAGAAGCGATGGATTTAAAATTCAACTGTGAGATCCTAACAGGCCATATGGCCTAATACTTGAAGGGAATAATAATAATAATAATAATAATAATAATAATAATAATAATAATAATAATAATAATAATAATAATGTTGGTAGTGACAAATATGCTACATTTTTAGGTTTGTATCTCGATAGCAAATATTACCGGTATATTAAATGTATAATTGTAACTAGGTTTTAATGTAGGCCTAAATAACTTTAACTTTGACGAAGCCCATTGTAATTTTATATTATTTAATGGCTTTGAAAAGATTAAACGATACACTGGAGCAGTATATTTCAAGCTTTCTACCTAACGGATCTTATATCTCTATGATTATTATTAACATTGACGACTCTGTCTCTGATTTTATCTTTATAAAATTATGTATGTATTAACCGATATTTGCGTTTATCAATTTTCAAGGTCAATGTGATCAGAAATAGACTTTATGGTATTCCATTGTGTCCTTAACATTTCCAACAATTCGGAACTACATGAAAACTAAGAATTATATTCTCAGTTGTCTGGAGTGGTCACATATAGCGAGCCCAACAGAATAGGCGACATCTCTGCTCATATCTATCTGCCCTTGGAATCTGCACGCAGTCTGGTTCAGAAATGTTAGAAATATTAAGTTCCAGGACACGGTGGAATACCCAAATGTCTATTTATGTTGCATGAGACGACTTTACTCATACTTCATACGCTAAGATATTCAAATACAATAAATATTTCCTCATTAATCGAAGGCCTGGACCGAAGATAAATTATTTATCATTATCGAGAAAAAGTCTGAGTTCCTCGCCGTGCCGTAGCTGCGTGATCATCACTTGGACTAACAATAGGTAAGGAGCACTGGTTCGATTCTTCATTAGGAAAGATATTTTCATATGAAATTTCAGGCGTTCAGTATCGTGAAGAATTTGGGGAGCTGCAATGAACAGCGAAATCTGGCTTCGTATTCCAGCTGGAGAGATTACTGTGCTGACCACACGTTATTTCACGTATGTGGACGTGAGACCAGTAATGAGCTGGACGGCCTTGCCCTCCATGGACTGTCGCGTCAGAGATGGGGAGTCTGAGATATTGTGAACGTTTAGGCATGAATTGCATGGTTAGAGTTACCAACATTCATGGTGTATTAAAGTAACGTCAAACAGTAATAGAAGAACTAAAATAACTAAGTTTACCCTGTTATTTTTCGAAGACAACTTAAAGTTTGTTTTCATGAGATGAGCAAACACGCTGTTATCTATTGTCCCAATCTATTGTACAAATCTAGCGGCTCGGATTTAATTATCAGAATGGAGTTTTAGGGCCGTATTCAGAGATATTCTTAGCGCGGGATTCCGGTAGATGATCAGCGAACTAATGTTTTTCGTATTCATAAACCAGTGTTAGCGATATGATATGATATGATATGATATGATATATGATATGATATGATATATGATATGATATGATATTATATATGATATACAGTATGATATGAATCCCGTGTAAGTAACTAGTCAATAGCCGGGGCTAGTTTAGCACGATCGTAGCACGGACTAGCGAAATGTCTATGAATAGCACCCTTAAAGTTTAAACTCTAGTGCGTAATGGATAAAACGTTACGGAAGTTTCAGCATCTGATATCACTTACTTAGCAACTGGTCAGACTCTTGCATTGGCGTAGTCGTTTGCTAGAGAGATAGATTAGATCTATTTTCTTACATGAATTGTATTTATACGGGTAGATCCATACTAATGGCTCTCCAGTAAACAAACACACTAATTCCATTATAAGTACATGTATAGATACAAGGTATATATTCAATAAATAAATAAAGGAAAAATAATTATTAATAATACAACTCGTAAATTGCATTAAATTTATTTCACTCTCAATCATATTCACACTATACAGCAAGCGTTCTCAAACGGGTGCTCGCGAGCACCATGGTGCTCTTTTAATGACATTTGGTCCTCTCGTCATGCGAGTTAAAATGCGCTCGCGAGCACGAATGCCCCTGAGGTTCTGTTTTCAATTCAAACTTTGTAGTACGCACCGGAGTAAATAGTGTTTCTATCTATCCATTATAATATGTTAGAGGCCTGATAGGCCTTTTCGTATTTAATGGTGTATAACCCTTTTAAATACAGTGTGGAATTAATCAGGAAAATCAAAATTATTCAAAAGAATAATATGGCTGCTCGTGTGTAACTTCAATCGATAGATCTTCAGTCCTCCTCAGTGATGAAATATTTGCTTAAAAGGATAAATTTTGGAGAGCAGAAGATACAATAAGGCTCCAAATACCACGGACTGCTTCTCTAAGATTTTTGGCCATTTTCGTGACAACGTATCTAGGCCTAAGTGAAAAAAAACTTTCTCGCTTATGAAAAACCTCAAGAACAAGGCCAGATCGCGAATAAGTAATTCACATAGGACGGTTTATGTATAGGTATAAGCGACTTCTCCTTGGATATCACTGAAATTTTGAGTAACATTAAAGTTCAAAGATATCATTATCCTGGCGAGTGTTTTAAAATATATTTGTTTATTTTTTATTTTATTTATGTTATCATATAGGCCTATTGAATCTATTCGATTTCATGGTGCTCCCTCATTAGTATTACATTGTGCCGGTGCTCACAATCTTCAAAAGATTGAGAACATCTGTTCTACAGGCTACAAACTAGAACCAATTCCTTCAAAAATCGCTAACTAGCTACATAGCACACTAATCAGACTTCAGAAACATCACCTTGCTATCACCAATTTAATCGGCGCTATGTAACTTGATACTTGATAGAGCGCCATTAAATAACAGACAAAAAAGTGATGAGAAATTTATAGGATCCTTTAATTGCGAATTTTGTAGATGAACCTACACATGCAATGAATTTATGATTGAAATGAGCTACAGAGTTCCACGACTTCCGATAAATCATTAGCTTCGTAACGTGTAATTATTTTAATACATCACAAGTAGGGAACACATTTTTGAGCCCAGAAAGGAGTTACATTCAATTATTATTGTACAGTACGAAATGATTTAATACAATATAAATTCTTTATAAAAATGTAAACTCAATGACAGAAACTGTATTTCGGGACTACGGCCACTCCGTTGGTTCAAGCCATGATAAACTGATATTGATAAAATCAGTGTTCCCATCACGTACGATCACATTGTAACAGTCCATTACTCTAGAATTAATGTTTATCTGGAAAGAACCGCGGTGGTTTATATAAATGTATCGTAACTTTATTGCTCCACCCTCAATAAAACACTACCAGATATAGATCAATGCTTGTATTCGAAACCTATCGAAGGAATACACGTATTTCAGTACCGGCACCTTCTACTGCAATATTTCCAGCAAGATGGCTCCATCCCAATACGTAAATATATTTGTTTAGTTGTTTATGTTTTACTTGCAAACATCAATTTTACTTAGTATACCACGTGAATCACGTGTGCCTTATCTTTACAAAGTTTACAAAGTATAGGTCATAGTGTTGGGTTGTAGTACCCCCAATTGTAGAGTGATATTCTGTATTGTCGTTCGTGGACATTAGCGTCATGTCAATCTTGCGAGAAGTCCAATATATTTGTACATCCCTTCTAGTATTAGTTAAGAGTACTTCGGTTCCTGGTTCTTAGGGCTATGAAGGTCATGAATATAAGCAGGAAGATAGTGGTAGGCCTATATATGAGGTTTCTTCTGGAGGTAAATAAAGCTGTGAGTGTCCTGGCATAGGTTTACGACATTCAAAAGAACCCTGTCTTTGAGAGAAAACATAAGGCAAATTTTGTGGTATACTTCTGTATAATCTCTGAGGACAATTTTCCGATTATAGCCTCTCACCACGGTATTTGTGGTTATACTTCCGTCACTTAGTTGTCCTTAATTTCCGCATCATTTATATTCTGATTGCTAACAGAAGGTCTGAGATACCTGAAGAATAAAACTTAGCCTATAATTTACAGTACGTAAAATAGATGTCTCTTTTAATGATAGGATTCCGTGTAAAATAAGCAGACTATGTATTGCCAACTAAAAATTAAATTCTACTAGTCACTGTCTAGCCTATCATCCTATAATTCGGGTAATGAATTCCATCTTACAAGTGTACTTTCCATAATGCGATACTAGTAGAATTCAAGAAAGCTCCGTACATCATGTCTAAGAGTGTTAAAATACAAGAAAGCAAAAAGCATTCAAAATGAACCAACTTGACGAAAACCAAGCTTTGATTAGAGTGAACAAAACTTCGCCATACCGCCACACGGCATTGTTGCTATCGAGTGGCGCGCTCGTAAAGGCAGGCGGAGTTTCAACTAAAGCACACGGCAATTGTTTCATCAGAGTGAAAAAAGGATAAGTGCAGTTACACCAGTAGGCCTCTGTTTCGAATGCTGGGAGCCCACCAATACAGAAATTGTAACATAACATTTTTGAAAAGTTTTCTTCATTTTATATATGTGTATGTGATATCGCATAGGTCAGTTTCTGTCAGATGCGTTTCCAATTCATTGTGGGCTAAAGCAAGGAGTTGCAATATCATCTTTACTTTTTAACTTTGCTCTAGAGTATGCCATTAGGAAAGTCCAGGATAATAGAGAGGGTTTGGAATTGAACGGGTTACATCAAATACTTGTCTATG